>NW_020174933.1:11805-195200 GCF_003031525.2 Neophocaena asiaeorientalis asiaeorientalis | reverse complement strand
GTCTGTCTGTGAAGAATAAGCACAATAAAAGGATAACACTTCCTGACCAAGCACCAACAAAACAGATTTGAGTGGGAGTGCCTGCCATATTTCTTCATTACGCATGCTGCTGTCTTGGACTGGGTAGATTTTGTCATATTCACAAAGTATTCACTGAGTCTTATTAAGAATGAGAGTTTAATTTCTCCGAATGCTTTCTTAACATTTTATGGGGGATATTTCCACATCTCTTAATAACTAATCTTTGTGTTTTGAAACAAGACCCACTAGGTCAAAAAGTATTATTCTTTTAATGATCTGCATAATTCTGTTCATCAGTATTTTTTCCATAAACTTGTCTATAGTATTATTATTATTATTATTATTTTTGTGGTACGCGGGCTTCTCACTGTTGTGGCCTCTCCCGTTGCAGAGCACAGGCTCCGGATGCGCAGGCTCAGCGGCCATGGCTCACGGGCCCAGCCGCTCCGCAGCATGTGGGATCTTCCCGGACCAGGGTACGAACCCATGTCCCCTGCATCGGCAGGCGGACTCTCAACCACTGCGCCACCAGGGAAGCCCTGTAGTATTATTTTTTAAATGTTTAATCTGTTGCTTTTTATTTCTAACAGTTTTTCATTTGTGACTTTTATTACAGATATGTATTTATTAGTCTTCCAAGGAACCAGCTTTTGGCTTCATTGATCTATAATTTTCATTAACTTCTACCTTTATTCCTTGCTTCAGCTGTCTTGGTTATAGGCTATTTTTTCCAACTTTTTGTTGAAGATGAGTTTATTTTAAAGCTTTTAAGTGTATGCATTTAAAGATGTAATTACCCTCTGTGTACCATTTTAACTACAAAATCCAGGTATCAATATGTAGTGCTTTTTTTTTTTTATGCAGGCTTCAGTTTCTATTTTCATGCCTTCTTTGATCAATAAATTAGTGTATCTTAGTTTTTAATAAATCTTATTTGTATATGTGTAGCAGGTTTATAGAAAAGTCACAGATCTTAACTATATCTTAACTATAGAACTCAGTGAATTATTACAAATCCATTTCCCATGTACTGTACTTTTCAAGGGACTGTACTGTAAGATTTAAAATGTTTTCTTTATTTTTTGTGTTTGTTTTTTTATGTATTATTTGTGTGAAAAGTATTATAAACCTATTACAGTACAGTACTATATAGCCGATTGTGTTAGTTGGGTACCTAGGCTATCTTTGTTGGACTTAGAAACAAATTGGACTTACGAACGTGCTCTCAGAACAGAACTTGTTCATATGTAGGGGACTTAGTGTATTTCTCTTCTTGGATAATCATCTTTGCTCATTTAATTCTTTTGGCCCTCAGTGTTACCTTATCTCATATAAATATAGCCAAACCTACTTTTATTTTACTTATATTTTCTGCAGCATGTTTGATTTTTTGCCCGTCATTTGATTTTCAAATTTTCATGTTCTTTTCTTACAAATAACCTGTGGCAGGTTTTGTTTTTCAAGTCAGGTATGTCTGCCATCGATAAGAAATTTAGCACATTCATATGCCATCTTATAGCTTAGTTGCTGTTTTTGCTATTTAGTTTAATACATATCTTAGTATGACATCATTGACATTTTTTATGTTCTTTATATTATATTTTTTGTCGTACTTTCTCGTTCTTTATGCACTGCTAGTCACATTTATTTTCTTTTTTTTCTAATTTGGTAGATTGCTGCTTTTTGGTTCTGATTACCAGCACATTAGTAATTGTTGTAATTGACTCTGTATTTCTTTATTAACATATGTATGTTAAATAATACTTTCTCATCAAGATCTTTTGATTGTCCATTGCTCGTCTTTCATCCAAGCTAGAGAAGAACTTCAGAAAAATTTTGTATTTCCACATCACTCCTAAAAAAGTGCCTTGGTTTTGTTTTGATATATCATACTTTTTTGTTTCAGGCTATTCGTTTCGTGAACAGTATATCAGTTTTATTTCAGAGACTTTCAGTCAAACGGATGTTATAAATTCCAAAAAATATCTGTATTTTTTTCCTCAGTTCATTGAAGTAAAGTGTACATAACTTAAGTGTCAAACTTAAGTATCCCATGAGATTCCCTGGCCCTCCAAGTTCCTCATTATTCTGACTTCTGTTATTGTTGATTACTTTTGCTTCTATGTCTGGCTTTCACTCGATATAGTTTCTGTGAGATTCATTCCTTTTGCTAAGTATATCTATTTCTTTTTATTGCTGTATAGTATTCCACTATATGACTCTGCTACCGTTTATTTCTCCATTGTATTGGTGGGCATTTGGGCTCTCTCTAGGTTTTGGCTATTAAAAACAAAACTTCTGTGAACATTTTCTACAGGCCTTTGGTTAAGAAAAACACACATGTGGGGTGTATAACTAGGGGAGGAATTACTATATATAGCTTGAGAAGAAATTCCCAAATGTTTTTCCAACATGTATATGTTTACTTATACTCCCACTAGCAAGGTATGAAGGTTTCAGTTGCTTCATGTTCTTGCCAATATCTCCATTTGGTGTTTTCTGACGTTTTCGTTTTAGACATCTAAGTGTGTATAGTGGTATGTCATTGTGGTTACCAAGTGAGAGTAAGATAGGGTGTAGGCAGTAGATAGGGGCATGAGGGAACTTCTGGATTTAAGGTAAAGTTTTGTTTCTTGACCTGGATTCTGGTTAAGTGGGTGTGTTCACTGTGAAAATTCATTGAGCCATTTGTACACTTAAGTACACTTGTGCATTGTTTTTGTATATATATTATATTTCAATAAAAATTACAAAAATCACAAAGAGGTGACAATGACAAATTAAGTTATCTAAAGAAGTCTGAAGAATAACATTAAGCTAAAACCAGGAGTCAGAATAAGATTACTTATTTTATACATGGGGATTAGGTCAACAAATATAATTGTATCAACAAATATAATTATACCTATAATTATATCAAGAAATGTAATTGTACATATTTCAAGTGTACAATGTGATGATATGATATGCATATATATTGTGGGATGATAACCAGGATCAAGATAATTGACACATCCATCACCTCACATAGTTAACTCTGTTTTTTGACAGTGAGAATGCTTGAGATGTACACTCAGCAAAGTTCAAGTATACAGTACTGTATAATTAATTATAGCCAACTGTACTGTACATTAGAGCCTCTGAAGTTATAATAACTGAAATTTTATACCTTTTGACTTACATCATTCCATTTCCCCATTCCCCCAGCCCTTAGCAACCCCCGGCAACCCCCATTTCATTCTCTTTCTATGAAATTGGCTTTTATTGTTGTTTTTGTTGTTATTTTTAGATTCCACATATAAGTGCTACCAGTAGTATTTTTCTTTCATTGTCTGACTTATTTCACATAGCATAAGTCCAGCCACATTGTTTCCAGTGGCAGAATTTCCTTCTTTTTGTCGCTGAATAGTATTTCATTGTATATATCCATTGCATTTTCATTATTTATTCATATGTTGATGGACCACTTAGGCTGTTTCCATGTTTTGGCTATTGTAAATAATGCTGCAATGGACATGAGGGTGCAGATATCTCTTTGGGATAGTGATTTTGTTTCTTTTGGGTTTATACCCAGAAGTGGAATTGCTGGATCATATAGTAGTTCTATTTTAAATTTTTTGAGGAGGCACTACAGTGTCCTCCATAGTGGCTGCATCCGTTTACATTCCTACCAGCAGTGCACAAGGCTTCCCTTTTCTCTACATCCTTGCCAGCATTTGTTATTTCTTGTCTTTCTGGTAATAGCCATTTTAAGGTGTGAGGTGATTTCTCCTTGTGATTTTGTTTGCATTTGATGATTAGTGATGTTGAACACCTGTTCATATACATGTTAGCCATTCATATGTCTTTGGAAAAATGCTTATGGAGGTCCTTTAACCATTTTTCAATTGGATTATTTGCTTTTTTGCTTTTGAGTTGTATGAGTTCTTTATAGATTTTGGATATTAACCCTTTATCAGAAACATGTTTTAACATTTTCTCCCTTTCTGTAGGTTGCCTTTTCAGTTTCTTGATTGTTTCCTTTGGTGTGCAGAGGTTCTTACGTTTGATGTAGTTCTACTAGTTTATTTTAGCTTTTGTTGCCTGTGCTTTTGGTGTCTTATCCAAGAATCATTGCCAAGAACCATGTCAAGGAGCTTCTTCCCTATGTTTTCTTCAGGGGTTTTAGTGTATCAGGTCTTATGTGTAAGTCTTTGATCTATTTCAAGTTAATTGTTATGAGTGGTATAAGATCAGGGTCCAGTTTTATTCTTTTGCATGTGGATATCCAGTTTCCCCAACACCAGTTACTGCAGAGACTGTCCTTTTCCCATTGTGTATTATTGGCACCCTGTCAAAAATCAGTTGACTACGTAAGTGTGGGTTTATGTCTGGGCTCTTTGTTCCACTTGATCACAGCTATTTTTATCACACATAAGTCTCCCTTTCCCTGAAATTAATATTCACTTAATGTAACTTAATTGGTTCTTTATTCATTCTTCCAGAAACCATTTATGAATATTTATTATGTGTCCTAATGTGTGCCAGAAGCTGAGGATTCTAAGAAGAATGAGATATATATTTATAACTCCTTATAAGGAGAAACTCTTAGAATTATGTAGGGCATTAAAACAAACACATAATTTTTGTATCATTACAAGTCCTACAATAGAGATGTAAACAAAATCCTGTTTTGTTTTCCTCAGGATTTTTTTCTGGTCAAAAAAAAAAGAAAGAAAAAGTGGGACTTTCAAACTTAAGATAACTGTTTTTTACATTGAGTGATTTAACCTATTTTCATTTATTGTTGTTTGGTTTTAGTCCTTCCATCCCACGGTATATTTATTTGTACTTTTTCTTGTTGGTGGTTCATTACATGTTTTATTCTGTTTTGTTTTTTCAACACTGAGCTTACGATGCAATATTCTGTTTTAACATAAGATACCTAAATTTTATCATCTCTCTCCACCTTACATCTTCATAAACTTATGTTACTTTACTTCTCATTCAGTGTACTCTCCCTCTTCAGATATTTAAGGAATCTCAGCCTTGGTACTCATGATATGTATCTGCATCAACAGATAAAAAGATTTTATTTACATGTTCTTTATTAGCAGCATAAAAAAATGTCACAGCTTCATATCTTTCCTTTCAGAAGGTATAAATTATCCTGTTGCAAACTTCTACAGCTGCTGGCTGTCACTTTACTAGCATCTTGTTATTGCTGCTTTTATGAATTCATTCACCATTTCATATATGCCATTTTCCTCCTCGTTTGCATTCTGATTTTTTTGGTTTTGTTTTTTGCTATGTCATGATTCAGTAAAGTGTGTAAGGTGCATTCATCGTAACTGTCAGGCTCAGCGGCCATGGCTCACGGGCCCAGCTGCTCCGCGGCATGTGGGATGTTTCCGGGTCACGAACCCGTGTCCCCTGCATCGGCAGGCGGATTCTCAACCACTGCGCCACCAGGAAGCCCTGTATACTGCTTTTTAAAAAAAACAGCAACAACACATATATGTCCTAGTAACTACCAACTAGGTCAAGATATTTAATATTTCCACCACCCCTTCAGGTTCCTTTCCAATCTTTAACAACTTCCCTTCCCTTATGTGGCACTGTTCTATCATTATTTGTTAATGTTGCCTGTTATTGAAACTTAGATGTATAGAATTAGTGTGTACACTTTTATATGAGGCTTTTTTCATTCAATATATGTTAGATTCACCCATGTTGCTGCCTGTAGTTTATTCCTTGTATTACTGCATAGTGTTCCACTACATGAAAATACTACAATTTACTTACCCATTCTCCTTTTGAGAGGATTTTTTTCTTTTTATATCTAGTAGCTTTTTAGTTATAAAATTTTGTATTTTTTTAGTTTTTACTCTAGATATTACAGTTTGTGTTTGTGATGTTGTTATATGTAATGAATATTTATTTGGGTGTTCCTCCAGGATTCCTTAACTTAGCTCCTAAAACTCTAATAATATCCCTAAGAGCTGTAAGGGCATCTGTTGTTATAATATTTAGTTTTTGTTCCCAGTTCCTGAAGTAGCTTCGGAGAAATTAAGGTAGAATTGGTGTCTTTTGCTGTTCGTAACAAGCTGCTTTCAACCACACCTGAGTTTGTGTTAATGAGGTGACTTTTGGAATGCCTCTAAGAATGAGGTACGGGTACCAGGAACACTAACCATGTGATTAGAGGGTTGGAACTCTCTGAGGAGGGGTGAGGGGCTGGAGGCTGAGTTAGTTGCTAATGACCTGTGCTTTAATCAATCATGACTATATAATGAAACCTCCATAAAAATCTTTGAATTTATGGGATTCAGAGAGCTTCCAGGTTGTTGAACATGAGGGTGGCAAGCTCTGAGAGGGCATGGAAGTTCTGTATCCTTTTCCCCTTGCTTTGTGTATCTCTTCCTTCTGGGTGTTCCTGAGTTGTATCCTTTTATAATAAACCATTAATCTAGTAAGTAAATCATTTTTCTGTGTTCTGTGAGCCACTCTATCAAATTATTGAACCAAAAGAGGAGGGCGTGGGAACCTTGATTTATATCCATTGGTGAGATGTACACGTGACAATCTGCATTTTCAATTCGTGTCTGAAGTGGGAGTGGTGTTGTGGGACTGAGCCTGGGATCTGACGCTATAGTGTCAGAGTTGAGTTAATTCCTTGGAGTGGGAAAAACTCCCACAAATTTGTTGACCTGAGGAGAGTAAAACAGAGGAATTGAGCTTTTCCTCTACAGTTTTCTTATTTTTGCCTACGTGCTTTTACCACTCGACAGACAATACAAGAATCTTAAAACAGTTTTAAGTATCCTTTTACTAGTGTTTTGCTGTATTTTACTTTTGTGTTTGTCACAGATTCCAGAAGACGTTACTTGTTGGTTTAAAGTCCATTTTCAGTTTTATTTATTACTTCCCGAAGCTTTGTGCTTCCATCAGGTATCATTTTCCATAACTGTAGTATTTCTTGTCTGTGCGTACTGTTGATAACTTTTTCAACCCTTATGTGGAAAATATATTCATTTCAGAAGAATATTTTTGCTGGATTTGGAATTTTCTAGTGACATTTTTCCTAGCTGCTTAAAATGACATTCCGTTTTGTTTTCTTATTTGCAAATGGCCTGTTCAAATTTTTACCCAGTGTCTTCTCATTTTCATAGTTTCTGTTGAAGGGTTTGCTGTCAGTTTAGTTACCAAGATGACTGGCCTTTTTTTCCCCTCATTAATTTATAAAATGTCTTTCTTTATTAGGGATAGGACTTCTTTGTCAGGTATATGTATTCCAAATGCCTTCTCCCACTCTGTGTTGAATTTTTATTCTCTTTCTTTTGATAAGGGTAGGTTCTTAATATTATAGTATTATTATATAATTTGTGTCCCGTTTAAGAAATCTTTGCCTATTCTGAGGTCATGAAGGTATTTCTTATGGCATTTTCTAAAATTTTTATTGTTTTACTTTTCAAGTTTAGATCTATATACTGTCTAAAATACATTTCTCTTTACACTTAAGGTAGTAATAAATGTTCATTATATCAGTAATTAAACTAGCATCATTTATTGAAATGATTGTCCTTCTGTTACCCTTGTCATAAATGAAGTGATATATATGTGTGGGTCTGTTTTTGGCCTCTTCTTCCATTCTGTTGATATGAAAATTCTTATGCTGGTATCATACTGTTTTAATTATGGTATATTGATAATTATACATGATAAATGATACTCTTTCTGGCTTAATTTTTTTTCAAGATTGTTTTGTCGATTTTCACATATTTCACAATTAGCTTGTCTGGGATTTTGTTTGAAATTGCTATGAATTTGAACATCAGCATGGAGAGAATTGATATATTTTATAATATATTTTATAATATTGAGCCTGCCTATCCACGAATTTGTTACATTCCTCCATTTATTTGGGTCTTCTTATTTTCCTTCATTTTATTTTTTGTAAAGATTTTCGTATTTTTCTTGCTATTGTGAGTTGTACCTTTAAAAAATTTAATTTTCTGAAATTTGCTATACTGAACTTGTATCTAATTTCTAAAACTTTTATTTTGGATACTTTTATTTGGATTTTCTGTGTACTTGATTGTTATACTATATTACTCAAAGAACTTCAGAAAAATATTGAATAAAATTGGAGATAGTAGGTGTCTTTATCTTGCTCCTAATTTTAAGTGGGACACTTTCCATATTTTACCATTAAGTGTGATACTTGGTGGAGGTATTTGTAAAAATCCTTTGTCACATTGAGAAAATTCCTTTCTATTTCTAGTTTGCCAAGAGGTTTTTTTTTTTTTTTTTAATCCTGCTTTTCTGTATTTACTGAGTTGGTCATATCATCATCTCTTAGGTTTAAAAACTATTCTTTCTTGTAATTCTACCTTTCAGAAAATTCCGTCGTGGCCTTCATGACCTGTTCTTTTTCTGTAAGCTAGTTAAAAAGTGATTTTCCCTCAGCTTCCAGTCTTTTTTATTTTCACTCTTAATTTTCTGAGAGCCTTTTGATTCATTCTTGATGACGTCAGACACTACTAAACTATTAATGTCTACCAAGTCCTTATTTTCATTCTACACCTCCAGTATTATGCTTCAGATTTATTATAGTTAAGACATATCTTGCAAAAGTACAGTGCCCAATCTATTTTCTTCTAATGTTGCTGGCTTGCTTTGTGACTCTAGTATCTGTACAGGTGTTCATGCATATACCCTGAGAAAACATTTCCTTTTCTGTCCGTGAATTTTTTTTTTTGCGGTACGCGGGCCTCTCCCGTTGCGGAGCACAGGTTCCGGACACGCAGGCTCAGCAGCCATGGCTCACAGGCCTAACCGCCCTGCGGCATGTGGGATCTTCCCGGATCGGGGCAGGAACCCATGTCCCCTGCATCGGCAGGCGGACTCTCAACCACTGTGCCACCAGGGAAGTGCTCTATCTCCTTTTATCAATGCTCTATTTGCATCCCAGTTTCTACTTTAGTAGTTTATGTAAATGGTGTTGTTTTGTCCTTTAGCTTTCCCTTCCCTTTTTTAAAAAAGAGAATTGGTTCTGATATAAAAACCTGGTCACATACTTTCAGTATATCCTTGAATCTCTTCTTTGGCTCCTCTTTCTCTGCAGCAGTGATCCCCCAAGTAGAGGCATGAATTCTGGATGATATCAAAAACAATACAATTGAATATCTTCTCTTATATGTTCTACAGACATTTCAAGTTCAGTAGGTCCAAAATCTTTCCTGTCTCATTTTCTACACATCCTAATTATTGTCTCTGAATTGAAGGATTGGAACCTAGAATATGTATTGTAGTGAAATAAAATACTAGACTTTTTTTACATTTTAAGTCTAAGAATAGAGCTAAAGTTCATAATAAATTTATTGTTAGTTTATTTCTATAATTTATAAATATAAACTTCTCTAGTGTTCAAAAATATTCTTTAACGTGGAAAGTTATCACATACTTTGGAGACTATTGGTCTGAAGTTACTCTGTAATCTGTTCCTTGAATACATCCATGGCCCTTTTTCTTATCTCAGCTCTTCCTCTGCTGTTTGCCTTTTTGCTCATTTCCTGAAGATGTTAGAGGGCCGCTGCCTTTGCCTGTGCCCTGGCCTTGTGTTCATGAAGAACACAGTGTTACTCTTTATCCAACAGCTGTTCTTCCTCAGTGAAGCTCAAAATAGAACTAGTTTTGCTTCTCATTTAATATATTATGTGTGTACTTTAACAATAGTGCTTGTAACATATTACTGCAAGTTTTCTTACCAGATTATATGCTTCTTGAATACAGGATGATTTTTAATAATCTTAGTATTTCCAAGGACTAGCATAGTTCCAGATCCATTGTGCGGGCTTGATAATTAATGCAATGGCAGAATATTTCTACTATGATTTCTCTTCTTCTCCCAGAGTATAAAGCAAAAGAAACATTCTGCAAACCAATTTGGTAATCTGTAAACAGTAATCATGGTAAGGATTTGTTTCCATACATCTTCTCCCATGTCACCTTAATTTTGAACATTTCAGATTGAACAGAAATTCCAGGGATCGGTATCATTTACGGATGTGACTGTGGGCTTCACCCAAGAGGAGTGGCAGCACCTGGACCCAACTCAGAGGTCCCTTTACAGAGATGTGATGCTGGAGAACTACAGTAACCTTGTCTCAGTGGGTAAGGTCTGTTTATTATGTAATTCTAAATGGCATTTAAAATTTTTCTTTTAAACCCTAATCCTCAATTAGGGTTAGATTAAATTATTAGATCCTCATGGTGGGATTAATGCACTTACAAAAACAGGAGGAGAAAAGGGATCTTTCTGCGTTCTCCACCATGTGAGGACACAGCAAAAAGATAGCTATTTGCAAACCGGGAAGAGAGGCCTCACCAGATTCTGACCATGCTGGCACCTTGATCTCAGACTTCTTAGCCTCCAGACTGTGAGAAATAAATTTCTGTTGTTTAACCCTCCTGGTCTGTGGTATTCTGTTATAACAGCCCGAACTGACTAAGGCATCAAGTAATAATAAATGCCTGAGAATCTTAAATCAGACCCTCATCCTGGCCACAAATTTATAATGGGAAAAAATGCTTTTAACTAAGAAACACATGGACATTCTGTAGAGTTTAATGATTTAAGATTGGAAGTCGGGAGTCAATGTTTATTGGTCACTTTTGGGCACCAGGAAGACATTTGTATTTACTTCTCCAAGGAAATGTTCAGTGGCACTTTCATTGACCAGCTCTAGAAGCTTCCTCCTCTTCCAGAGGCCCTGAAGTCTAGGCCACCCGGTCCAAGTCCTAAATTATTTCATTTTGACAGGGTATTGTGTTACCAAACCAGAGGTGATCTTCAGGCTGGAGCAAGGAGAGGAGCCATGGATACTGGAGGAAGAATTCCCAAGACAGAGTTTTCCAGGTGAGTTAATGTGTACTGAACAAATGAATATCAGGGAATTTATTAGTCCAGAGGTTGACAACTTTAAAAGGTTTTTTGAAGAATATCACATTAGAGAGTCTAATCCTTATAAGTGACTTAAAATACTGATATTTTGAATCACACCTCCAGATACCACTGTTACAAAAAATGTTCTCCTTTTGATTCACTTTTTGAATATTCATCATTCTTAGATTTGTCAGTAGTCCAGTTTTTGCCCATCTCATCTTTACTCTTGTTTTTCTTGGTTACTCTATGATTCTCAAAGCAATTTCAGTTGCCTGCCTTACTACCTCCATTGCTCTGCATTCCTGTTGTTATTGGCCATTTTTTGACTTAAATAATTTTTGAGTACCTGCTATACTGTAAGAGCTGAGTGTAGTGTGAAAAAAATAATGTGTCTTAATGAGTTTATAGAAGTAGTGTTGTTAATGGCCACAGGTATGTGAAAAGATGCTCAACATCACTAATCATTAGGGAAATGCACATCAAAACCACAATGAGATATCACATCACACCAGTTAGAATGGTTAGCATCAAGAAAACAAGAGTTAAGATGTGTTGGCAAGGCTGTGGAGAAAAGCGAACCCTTGTACACCATTGGTTAAGATGTAAATTGGTTCAGCCAGTTTGGAAAACAGTATGCAGGTTCTGCAAAAAATTAGAAATAGAACTAGAATATGACCCAGTATTTATACTTCTGGGTTGTATACCCCCCCAAAATGAAAACAGGATATTGAAGAGATATATGCATTCTGATGTTTATTGCAGCATTATTCACAGTAGCCAGGGTATGGAAACAATCTTAGTGCCCATCAACAGATGAATGGATAAAAAAGATGTGATGTGTACAATATGTATACACAGTGGAATATTATCTAGCCACAAGAAAAGGAGGTCATCCTGCCATTTGCAATACGGATGGACTTTGAACACATTATGCTAAGTGAGATAAGTCAGATAGAGAAAGACAGGTTACTATATGATATTACTTATATGTGGAGTCTGAAAAAGCCAAACTCTTAAAAACAAGAGAGTGACGTGGTGGTTACTAGAGGATGAAAGATGAGGAAATAGGACATGCTATTTAAGGGTACCAACTTGTAATCAGTAAATAAGCCTTAGAGAGCTAATGAACAGTATAGTGAATAGAGGCAACAGTATGGTATTATAATCATCAAATTTGCTAAGAGACTAGAACTTAAAGAGACTAGAACTTAATTCTTCTAACTACTAAAAAGAAATGATAATTATGTAACATGATAGTTGTGCTAATTATTGCTACAGTGGCAGTCACAGTATAGCTTATAAATTTGTCAAGGTAACATGTTGTACACCTTAAATTTATAAAGTTATATGTCAAATATATTTTAATTTTTAAAAAAGTAGTGTTTTGATTTACATTTCCCTGATGATTAATGATGTAGAGCACCTTTTCATGTACTCCGTGGCCATCTGCATGTCTTCTTTGGAAAAATGTCTATTCATATCCTCTGCTCATTTTTAAATCAGATTTTTTTTTTTGCTGTTGAATTGTATGAGTTCTCTATGTATTTTAGATATTAACCCTTTATCAGATACATAGTTGTAAATATTTTCTCCTGTCAGTAGGTTGCTTTTTTCATTTTGTTGATGGTTTCCTTTTATGTGCTAAAGCTTTGAAGTTTGATGTAGTCCCACGTGTTTATTGTGCTTTTGTTGACTTTGCTTTTGGTTTCAAATCCAAAAAAAAAAAAAAATCATTGCCAAGACCACTATCAAGGAGCTTATTACTGCCTATATTTTCTTCTAGGAGTTTTATGGTTTCAGGTTTTATGTTCCCATCTTTAATTCATTTTGAGTTAGTTTTGCATGTGGCTGTACAGTTTTCCCAACACCATTTATGGAAGAGACTGTCATCTCCATGTTGTATATTCTTGGATCCTTTGTTTTAAATTAATTGATTATGTATGCATGGGTTTATTTGGGGGCTCTCCATTCTGTTCCATTGATCTATGTCTGTTTTTATGCCAGTACCATGCTGTTTGATTATTATAGCTTTGTAGTATAGATTGAAATCAGGAAGTGTGATACTTCCAGCTTTCTTCTTTGTTCTCAAGATTGCTTTGGCTATTAGGAGTCTTTTGTGGGTCCATACAAATTTTAGGATTGTTTGTTCTACTTCTTTGAAAAATGCTGTTGAAATTTTGATAGGGATTGCTTTGAATCTGTAGATTACATTGGGTCATATGAACATATTAATAATATAATTCTTACAGTTCATGAGCATGGAATAACTTTCCGTTTATTTGTGTCTTCTTCAGTTTCTTTTATCAGTGTCTTATAGTTTTCAATATGCAGGTCTTTATCTACTTGGTTAAATTTATTTTTAGGTTTTTCATTCTCTTTGATGCAGTTTTAAATGGGATTGTTTTCTTACTTTCTCTTTCTGATAGTTTGTATTAATCTATAGAAAAAACAGATTTTTGTATGTTGATTTTGTATCCTCCAACTTTACTGAATTCATTTATTAGTTCTAAAAGTTTTTTGATGGAGTCTTTTCTATGTGTAATACCATGTTATCTGTAAATAATGACAGTTTACTTGTTCCTTTCTGATTTCGATGGCTTTTTTTTAAAATTAATTAATTAATTTGGTTGTACCAGGTCTTAGTTGTGGCAGGCAGGCTCCTTAGTTGCAGCTTGCCAGCTCCTTAGTTGCGGCACGTGGGCTCTGTAGTTGTGACATGCAAACTCTTAGTTGTGGAATGCATGTGAAATGTAGTTCCCTGACCAGGGACTGAACCCAGGCCGCCTGCCTTGGGAGCACGGAGTCTTATCTTCTCTGGTGGGGAAGTCCCTGGATGGCTTTTATTACATTTTCTTGCCTACGTCCTCTGACTAGGACTTCCAATACCATGTTGAATAGAAGTGTCAAGAATGGGCATCCTTGTCTTGTTCCTGATCTTACAGAAAAATCTTTCCGGTTTTTATCATTGAGTATGATTTTAGCAGTGGTCCTGTCATACATGGCCTGTATTATGTTGAGGTACATTTCCTCACTACCCACTTTGTTGAGAGTTTTGATCACGAATGAGTGTTGAATTTTGTCAGATGCTTTTTTTTTCTCCATTTATTGAGATGATCATTGATTTTTATCCTTTCCTAATATGATGTATATCACATTGATTTCCAGATGTTGACTCATCCTTTCATTCCTGGAATAAATTCCACTTTATCGTGGTGTATGCTGCCTTTATTGGATTGTTGAATTTGATTTGCTAATATTTTGTTGAGGATTTTTGTGTCTGTCTTCATCAGGGGTATTAGCTTGTAATTTTCTTTTCTCTCAGTGTCTTTGTCAAGTTTTAGTAACAGGGTCATGCTGGCCTTCTAAAATGAATTTGGAAGTGTCCCTCTCTATTAATTTTTTGGAAGAGTTTGAGAAAGATTGGTAATAATTCTTTAAGTGTTTGTTAGAATACACCATTGAAGCTGTCTGGTCCTAGGTTTTTGTTTGCTGGGAGTTTTTTTGATTATTGATTAAACTTCTTACTAGTAATTGGCCTGTTAAGATTTTTAATTTCTCCCTGATTCAGTGTTGGTAGGTTGTATATTTCTAGGAATTTATTCCTTCTAGTCGTGAAATTTATTGTGGTATAGTTTTTTATAGTAGACTCTTACCCTTTGTATTTCTGAGGTGTCACTTGTAACATCTTCTTTTTTGTTTTTGGTATTATTTATTTGAGTCTTTTTCTCACCGTGAGACTGTCTAAAGGTTTCTTAATTTTGTTTATCTTTTCAAAGAACCAACTCTTAGTTTCATTGATCTTTTCTACTGTATTTTTAGTCCCTATTTCATTTTTATCTGCTTTAGTCTTTGTTATTTTCTCTTCTACTAATTTGGGCTTCATTCCTCCCTCTTTTTCTAGTTCTTTGAGTTGTAAAGTTAGGTTGTTTATTTGAGAGTTTTCTTATTTCTTGATGTAAGCATTGTCATGAATTTCCTGCTTAAAACTGCTTTCACTTCATCCTGTGAGTTTTGGTCTGTTGTGTTTACATTTTCATTTGTCTCAAGATAGTTTTTTTTTCTCCTTTGAATTCTTTGACTCATTGGTGTTCACTGGCATTTTGTTTAGTCTCCAAATATATGTGAACTTTCCAATTTTCTTCTTGTAATTGGTTTTTTTAATTCTGTATCATTGTGGTTGGAAAAGATGCTTGATATGATTTCAGTTTTCTTGAATTTGTTAAGACATATTTTGTGGGCTAACACATGATCTATCCTGGAGAATGTTCGTTGTACATTTGAGAAGAATGTGTATTCTGTTACTTTTGGGTGGAATGTTTTGTGTATATCTGTTAATTAATCTGGTCTGATATGTTGATTAAGTCCACTGTTTCCATATGGATTTTCTGTCTGGATTATCCATTGACAAAAGTGGGATATTATCCCTACTCTTATTGTATTGCCATCAGTTTCTCTCTTTAGGTCTCTTAATATTTCCTTTATATTTAGGTGCTGCTGTGTTGCGTGCATAAATATTTACAAACATTATATCCTCTTTGGGGTTGAATCCTTATGATCTGTTTTGGTTTCAATGCATTAGATAAAATAGCCTCTCTTCTCTCTTGAAGGAGTAGTCTCATGTAAGAGATATGTTTTACTCTTCAACTCTGCCCTAGCTCTTGGTTGTCCTTTAAAACTTTCCTATTGTCTAAACAGCCTAATTTATTTTTAGTGGCTCCCAATATGTGAGGGTGTTCCAAGACCTATCAGTGTCCCAAAGCAGAGGATCTCACTCAGAATCTAGATTGCGGCTGATTGGAGGCCAGACCCTCAGGCAGTACCTTTTAAAGAGTGCAGATATATAATTCTGTGGAACCACAGGTATAAGCCTTGCTAGCCACCAGAGCCAGGTGATCTTAGAGGTGTCTCTCTAAGATTGTAGCAGTTGCAACAGTCAGGGTACAAGACTAGTGTGGAAGTTCCTTTCTGGAAGATACCCATGAGCTGGAGTGAGGCACAGGGAGAGTGCAGAGAAGTCACCCTCCAGGTGGAGTGAGTTAGGAGAGCACAGAGTTGCCACTCATTTACTGTTTTCAAATGATAAACCTACCTTGCTTTAGAGGGGTAAGTTCCACGTGGTCATCCTTTATAATCCTTTTTATACGTTACTGGATAAAATTTGATAGTGTTTTGTTGAGGATTTGTGGGTCTTCAATACTCATAGTATGTTGATCTTAGTATTCTTGGATATTGATCTGTAGTTGTATCTTCTGATGTTTGATTTTGGTACCAGGGTAATATTGGGCTCATAGAATGAGTTAGGAAGTGATCTTTTCCATTTTTTTGAATAATTAATTATTTTCTAAGTGTTTGGTAAAATTCACCAGTGAAACCATCTGAACCTGAGCCCTTTTATGGGAAGTTTTAAAATGACTAATTCAATGTTTTTACTTGTTATAGGTTTTTCCAAATTTTTCTGTTTATTCTTGAGTCACTTTCTGTATTTTTTCCTAATTTCAGGAATGTTTGCCTTTCATTAAAGTTATCTAATTTGTTGGCATATAATTGTTCATAACATTTCTTTACAATTATTTTTGGTTTTGTAATGTATAAAATATTATAATTTTGTAATGTTAGTATATTATATCCCTAGTGTATATACCATCTTTCATCTGTAATTAGTAATTTGAATCTTCTCTGTCAAGCTAACTAGGGATTTGTCAGTTCTGTTAATCCTTTCAAAGAATTATCTATTTTCTTTCTATTCTCTGTTTCATTAATTTTTACTCTAATCTCATTTCCCTCCTTCTGCTTGCCTTGAGTTTGTATTGCTTTTTCCTCCCCCTGTTTTTCTAAGGTAGAGGGTTATGTTATTGATTTGAGATCATTCTCCTTCAATAGTGTTATTTGCAGGTATAAATTGCCCTATAAGTACTGGTTTACGTGTGTCTCATAATCTTGGTATGTTTTGTCTTCATTTTTACTCATCTCAAAGTATTTTTCTAATTTCCCTTGTTTACTGCTTTTTTGACTCTTTTATGTAGGGATGTGTTATTTAATTTGCTCCTATTTGTGAATTTTCAAAATTCCTTTGTATCGTTGATTTGTAATTTCCTTCCATCATGCTGGCAGAATCTTTTTACATCTATTCTGGGGAATGTTTCATGTGTACTTTTGAAGAATGTGTATTCTGCGACTTTGGGGTGGAGTTTTGTATTTATGAACGTTAGATCTGGTTGCTTTATAGTGCTGTTCGTGCCTTCTTTTTTGTTTGTTTGTTTTTTCTTCATATTCTGCCCAGTTATTTTATGCGTTACTGAAAGTGGGATATTAAACTCTCTAATTATTATTGTTGATGTGTGTGTTTCACCTTTCAATTCTGTATTCACTTCATGCATTTTGAAACTGTGTTGTTAGCAGCATACATGCGCTTAGATTTATGTCTCCTTTATCAGCTAACTTTTTATCATTATATAATGCTCCTCCTTATCTCTAGTAACATCTTTTATGGTAAAGTGTATTTTGTCTGATATTAGCATAGCCACTCTAGCCTTATAGATGTTGTATACTTGTTATATGTTTTTCTGTTTTTAAAATTTTTGATCTATTTGTAGCTTTGAATATAAAGAGTATCTCTTGTAGACAGCATGTGTTTGGATTCTCACATTTTATTCAACCTGACAATTGCTGTCTTTTTACTGGATTTTTCAGTGCATTCCAAATTTGTTATTATTCATATAGTTGGATTTACACCTGCCGTTTTACTTTTTGGTGTTTACATGTGCCTTTTTGAGCCTGTGTTCTTTTTATTACTGCCTTCTTTTTCATCAAGTGGGTATATTTTAGTATAGCATGTTGATTCCTTTAATGATAATTTTACTTAAAAAATTATTTTCCTAGTGGTTGCTGTAGGATTTACTTAATAAATTCTTACCTTTTCAGAATGACTTCAGGTTTATACTATCTTACCTCCAGTGAGGTATAGAAACGTTGCTCATATATAGCTCTATATTTTCTTTTCTCTTTTTGTGTTATTACTTTTGTACATAGTACATCTGAATATGCTTAAATCCCAACAATACATTGTTGTACTTATTCCTTTATATAATTTGAAGTTTCTTAAAGGGACTGAGACAAGAATGGATAGCAAGTATGTATTTATGGTCTGTTACATTAACTTGCTTGTTCACCATTTCTGCTTCATTTGTTCCTGTGGATTCACATTACCATCCAGGGTCATTTCCTTACTCCAACATGGCTTTGTCCCTCTGCCTCATTTTGCTTTATTGTCAAATATGTTACATTTTTATATGCTACAGGCCCAGCACTACAATACAATTACATACATGCTGCCTTGGTAAAATTGTTAGGGGAAGAAATTTGCCTTTATACCATCCTTTAAAATCACATAATTATTTTACCTACAATCTTTGTGGATTTGAACCAGTGACTAGGATCACTTGCTTACAGTCTGAAGAATTTATTTCTTGTAAGGCTGGTCTAGTAGCAGTGGATTCTTGTTCGGTTTTTTGTTTTTGCTTTCTTTTAGTTTTTTAATCTGTGGATTTATTTCATCTTCAGTTTTCAATATTTCTGCTATTTTGGTTGGCAGATTTTTTTACCCCAGCACACTGAATATGTCATCCCACTTCCTGGACTCTGTTGTTTCTGATGAGAAGTCAGGTATTAATCTTATTGGAGTTCCTTGTATGTTAATAGTTGAATTTCTCTTGATGCTTATGAAGTTTTGTATTTGTTTTTTAAGTATTTTTACCTCCTGCTTCTTGGCGTGGATCTCCGTGTTTACCCATTTGGAGTTTATCTTGTTGAATTTGCAGATTAATATTTTTCTTTACGTTTGCAAGATTTTTGCCATCATTTCATTGAATATTTTTTCTGCTCCTTGCTCTTTTTCTCTTCTTCTGGTAACTCCCATTATGAATGTTAATGTAGTTAACAGTGTTCTTCATTTACCTGAGGCTTTTGTTCATTCTCTTTTCTCTCTGTTCTTTAGATTGCATTTTGTTGATTGATCTATCATCAGGTTTACTAATTCTTCTTCCTGTAAGCTTCAGTCTACTTTAGAGCCCTTCCAGTGAATTTCTGTTGCAGTTATTATAAATTTCAAATCTAGAATTTTAATTTTGTTCTCTCTCTTTATTCTTACTCTCTATGTGACGAGGTGTCTTCATACCAATATTTACTTCCTTAGGTTTGGTGGTTTTTTGAACATATTTATAATAGCTGTTTTGAGGTCTGCTAAGTCCAGTATCTGCATCCTCTCTCAAGCGGTTTCCATTCTTTCTAGTTCTGCTATTTTTCCACTATATGTGGAATTTTCCTGTTTCTTTGTATGTCTTATAATTAAAAAAATACTTCAGATAATATTTTGTACCTACCCTCATGGTGATTCCTTCTTTCTCTGCAGAGCTTGTTATTTTTGCTTACTTATCAATATTTGTTTAGTGACTTGGCTGGACTATTTGAGTGAAATCTTTTTCTCCCACAGTGTGCTGTCGCTGATGTCACTTGTCACAGAGCTCTGCCTTGGGCATATACACTGTTCTTAGAATGACAATGATGTTAACAGAGTACTCATGGAGTGTCTCAGTGATGGTTAATTTTACATGTCAACTTGAGTGGCTGAAAGGATGCCTAGGTAGCTGCTAAAACATTATTTCTAGATGTATCTTGGAGGGTGTTTCTGGAAGCATTAGCATTTGATTCACTAGAGTAAAGAGATCCACCCTCACCAACGTGGGCATCATCCAGTCTTTTGGGGCCCAAATGGAACAAAAAGACAGTTGAAGGGCACATTGTTTCTTTTTGAGCTGGGATGTCCATCTTCTCCTGCTCTCAGACATCAGAGCTCCTGGTTCTTGGTCTTCAGACTCTGAGAGATATACCAGCAGCCCCTTAGTTCTCAGGCCTTTGACCTCAACTGGGAGTTATACTATGGGCTCCCCTAGTTCTCAGACCTTTGGACTAGGGAATTATCACTGGCTTCCCTGGTTCTCTACCTTGCAGACAGCAGATGTGAGACTTCTTGGCCTTAACTGCATAAACTAATTTCTTTTAATAAACCTCTCTTTCTCTCTCTGTATCTATCTGTAGATAGATATATACATGTATGTATATATCTATATGTATCTCCTGTTGGTTCTCTTTCTCTGCAGAATCCTGATTAATATAATCTCTTTCTCTGATCTCTTTGTTAACTTGTCTGCCTCTGTTGGTATCACACCTTGCATTTAGCCTCCTCTGCTAATTGTTGTGTTTTGGTTTTTTTCCTGTCCCTTTCTTTTTTTCTTGGAGTATAATTGCTTTACAATGTTGTGTTAGTTTCTGCTGTACAGTGACGTGAATCAGCTATATGTATACGTGTATCCCCTCCCTCTTGGAACTCCCTCCCTCCACCCCCAATCCCACCCATCTAGGTTGTCACAGAGCACCAAACTGAGCTCCCTGTGCTATACAGCAGGTTCCCACTAGCTATCTGTTTTACACATAGTAGTGCATTTATGTCAAACCTAATCTCCCAATTCATCCCACCCTCCCCTTCTCCCCACGTCCACACGTCCGTTCTCTACATCTACGTTTCTATTCCTGCCCTGCAACTAGGTTCATCTGTACCATTTTTCTAGATTCCACATATATATGTTAATATACGATATTTGTTTTTCTGACTTACTTCACTCTGTATGACAGATTCTGGGTCCATCCACATATCTACAAATGACCCAATTTCATTTCTTTTTATTAGCCTCTACTAATTAACTGATTGCTCTGCTGTTTCCAACAATGTCCTGCATCATGTATTGCTGTACAGATTGGTCCAATTAAATTTGAGCCCCTTTCAGATGGTAGTCTTTGATGTTGCCCTTCATGTCACCATTTAGGAAATCACCTCCCAGAAAATATAAGAAAATTATTACTGTAGGAAATCTGGGTGTATGAGTGTATTTACATGAGTGATTTTTGGTTGATAGGAACAAATCCAATAGCTTTAGATGCCTCTTCTTACTTGTCTGTCTCCCTTGTTCCTTCTGGTATATTTTTAGTTGGTCTGTGGCTTAGCTTTTTGCTCTCATGGAGCTACTAGCCTCTTAATTACTTATCACTGAAATTTCATTGTTTTCAGTGGTGACCTTAGGCTTGAACTTACCTACACTCTGTTCCACACAAAGTGAATTTTCTTGAGAAGAGCTTCTGAGTTCTCTCTTCTTATGGCCTGCCTCTATCTCTGGGTGAAAGCAGTGCACCATTGCACTGGAGCCAGGAGCTGGGACAGTGTTCTGCTTTTCTCAAAGTGACAGTGTGTTTTACCATCAGTAGGAAATGTGTGTATGTTTCTGATAGCTTGTTTTAAACATACATGGAATACCTTTATATAAAAAATATAAAATGTTACTGAAAAACTTAAAGAAGCTTCATATTTGTGAATATGTGTATCTGGCTGATCACTGGAAGGGCCAACATCATAAAGATGTATTCCTCTCTAAATTCATGTATCTATTCAATTAATTCTAATTGGAGTTCCTGTGAACTTTGTTGTGTTTGTTTTTGTTTTCAAGAAGTCGAGTTACCCCTTAAAAAATTAGAACCCAGAAAATGATTGAGATATATAATAAGCCTGTGGTAATTTGGTTTGGTTCAGGGAGAGCCCAGAAGATGACCTCTCCATGTATGGGAACTTGATCTTTGGATAGATCTGGCACTGCAAATCATTGTCAAAAGATAGGATAGTTTTCTAAATTGCAGTTAATACATGTAGTGTGTTACTTACATGTATCATTACTGTGTCTCTCCACTGGGATGTAACGTTCATGAAAGCAGAGATTTTGCCTGTTTTCTTTTCAGCTATGTCTCCACTTCCTAGAATAATACACATAGCAAATACTCAAAAATGTGATGAATGTTAGCCTCTTATAAGTTAATATAAAAATACAGCTCAATTTTTAAAAAATGGTCATAAGGCAAAGATGCAAAGCTTCATTGGTAATAGAGAAATGCATAATAAGACTAGAATTAAATACCAGTTTATATCTATTTAAATAAAAAGAATTATAGAGTCTAACAATACCAAATATTGTTTATAGTGCAGAGAAATGAATGTTTTTATTCAGTGCTATGGCCAGATCACGTCGGAAAACAATTTGTTATTACCTTTTATAGTTGAATATACACATTCCCTTTGATCTGGTTTTATACTTATATCCTTGAGATACACTTTTATATCTCAAACTGTGATGAGGAACTGGTGTTTCTGTTTTCTTTAAAGATTTAAAATATATTATTGATAAATATTTTCATAAAACATAAAAGATACAGAGCAAAGACATACAAAATATAGGGTTTGCTTTTTTTATTACAGGCATACCTTGGATATATTGTGGGTTTGGTTCCACTAAAGCGATATATCCCAGTAAAGTGAGTCATAGCAATCTTTTGGTTTCCCAGTGCGTATAAAAGTTTTATTTATACTATACTGTAGACTGTTAAGTGTGCAATAGCATTATGTCTAAAAAAAGCCAATATATGTATCTTAATTTAAAAATATTTTATTGCTAAAAAATGCTAACCATTATGTGAGCCTTCAGTGAGTTATAATCTTTTTGCTGGTGGCAGGTTTGAAATATTGTAAGAATTACCAGATGTGACACAGAGACATGAAGTGAGCAAATGCTGTTGGAAAAATGACAGTGATGCAGGGTTGCCACAAACCTTCCTTTTACAATTTGTTGCCACAAATTTGTAAAAAATGCAGTATCTGTGAATCTCAGTAAAGTGAGGCACAGTAAAATGAGGTATTCCTGTATTAGATTCAAATATAAAATTATGCTTTAAAGTTTCTGTTAAAAAAAATAATTTTCCACACCCAGCCAAGATGGAATAATAGAGACTGGATTTACCGTCCGATCTGAAACAACCAAAACGATTGGACAAAGTAAATGAAACAGTGAATTTCAAGACAGTAGTCATCAACCAGCCAACGGCAGAAATTACTTACAGCCAGAAAACATAGGACTTGAGGTCTATGATAACTCTACCAGGTCACTGAACCCTGATAGAGGCTTGCACTCTCGCTAAATTAGGAATTGGAGTTGACAATCCAAAGAGATTAAAGCTGCTTACGGTTCACAGGATAGAGGACAAAATAGGCAGTAACTGCACAGAGAGAAAAGTCTGGATATCTACAGTGGATTGTCCTTGAGTATTCAGCAGAATATTGATCAGCTCATATAGTGAAGAAATTAAAGAGAATTTGAAAATAACTGGAAGACACAGTGCACACCTCTCACAGAGGGCCCGGAAAAGGACTGTTCTCACCAGCCAGAGTGGAAAAAGTCGTAATTCACAGAGTGTTAGGTAGAATACTTAGAAAAGTCTTGCCTCAGAGTGAGCAGCAACGCACCTTGGAATGAATACTTATTTAAAAGGCTGCAGTGCTGTGTCAGTATCAGATGGAATACATTTCAAAGCCAATGTATTTTTAAAATAATGATGAGATTAAATTTATCAAAAGAATTTAACAATCCTAGACTTTAATGCCACTATTAAAGTTTTTCAGTGTGTGAAGGAAAAACTGATACAACTTGAAGGAGACAGATCCATAATTATAGTCAGATGTTTCAGCCTCTCTCTCCCAATAACCAATAGAAGAAGGAAATGGCAAATGAGCATAAAGATATAGTAGACTTGAACAACACTAAATAACCAAATTGACTTAATTGACAGTTATAAAGTATTCCTCCCCTCCCCAAACCAGTGGAATACACATTCTTTTTAAGGACACATAAATATTTACCAAGGTAGATTACTACATTTTTGGACATAAAACAAGTCTGAATAAATTTAAAGGGATACAAATCATTTAAATTATTTTCTCTTACCAAAATAGAGTTAAATCTAGTTCAATTAAAAATCGGTAACAGAAAGATTTGTAAAATCCCTAAATACAGTGGAACCTTGAATAACATGTGTTTGAACTGCACAGGTCCACTTATACTGGATTCTTTTCACTACATACTACAGTACTCCATGGTCCATTGTTGGTTGAATCCATGGATGTGGAACCCTGGCTATGGAGGGCTGATGGTAAAGTTACCTGTGGATTTTCAACTGTGTGAAGGGTCAGTGCCCCTAACCCCTGCATTGTTCAAGAGTCAACTGCAGTTAGAAACTCAGTAACGCACTTCTACATAACCCATGGTTCAAAGAAGAATTCAAAGGGGAAATTAGAAAGTATATTGAACTTTTAATGAAAATACAATTTGTGGGTGGGAATTCCTTGGTAGCCTAGTGGTTAGGATTCCGGGTTTTCACTGCCATGGCCCAGCTTCAGTCTCTGGTCAGGGAACTGACTGAGATCCTGCAAGCTGCATGGCACAGCCAAAAAAAAAAAGGAAAAAGAATTTGTGGGAAATTTACATATAAGATTTTTTTATATAGGTAACATAAAATTGATATAATATTTCATTGATTTCATTATTTTCCATCCAGATCTTTATTACTTCTTTTCTTTTGCTTACTTTCGGATTTAATTTGCTCTTTTCAGGTTTTTTAGAGTGGAAGCCGCTAACGTAATTGATTTGGGACCTTTCTTCTTAGGCAATCAAATTAATTTTGTGTGTGTATATCTCAGAAAAATATATATGGAATTCTGTGTATGTGGCATACATGTAGTGTATTCTATATAATTAATATATAATGTAAATTTCATGCATATGGGAATATATATCCAACATACACATGTGAAATTTGTGTTGGATAAGAAGGAAATTCTCAAATCAGTCACTTCAGCTGCTTGTACCTTAAAAATCCAGAAAAAAAGAACAAATTAAACCCATAGTAAGCAGAAAAAATGAAGTAATAAAAAACAAAGTGGAAAACAATGAATAGAGAACATAGTTGAGAAAATGAGTGAAATCAAAAGCTGGTTCTTTGAGAAGACCAGTAAAATTGATAAACTTCTAGATGAAACATTATTGATATCAAGAATGGGAGTGGTGATATCACTAAAAATTGTACAGATATTATGAGGAAAAATAAGGGAGTATTGGGCCTGTAACTTTATAAATTCAGCAATTTAGATGAAATGGGCAGTTTCCTTCAAATAAATGACTACCAAAGCTTACTCCAAAGGAAATAGAAAACGATTCCACAAAGAAGATCCCAGGTCCAGATGGCTTTATTAGTGAATTCTGTCAGACATGAAATAATACCAGTTCTACCTAAATGGCTTCCAGAAAATTCAGGAGGAGGCTATACTGGAAATTCATTCTTTGAGGCCAGCATTGCCCTAATACCAAAACTAGACAAAGACATTGTCAGAAAAGAAGCTACAGACCAGTGTGTATTTTGAACATAAATGCAAAAACTCTAAATAAGATTTTAGCAATTAGAAACGAAAAATATATTAAAAGACTCAACATCATGACCAAGTGGAATCAATCCTAGGAAGGCTTTTTTGACATTTGGAAAGCAGTCAGTGTAATTCTCTGTATAAGGGCCAATTTCATAGATATGCAGCCTGTTTAGTAACACAGTACTGCACTCTCAGAAGGGGCCCTGTACTTGGTTTAATGCTCTGCAGTTGCCATCTCAAAATTCCTAACAGTTTTGTCTTTGAACTTGTGATTTGTGTGGCAAGTCTCATGGGACAGTGGAGCATTATGTGGGAACAGACAGGATACATTGAATGGCAGTGTGCTCACTAAGCTTTTGGTCTGGCTGCTTGGTGCAGTCTGGTGTCCTGTATTCCTGAGTGGGTGACCAAGACCCACGTCCTCATTGGTGACAGCAGCAGCAGAACCAGAGCAGTAGTGCAATGATTGCAGGCCCAAGAGAGAACCCCCAGCGGGAGTCTAGCTTCTTCTCCCTGGAGCCTATCCCTTTAGCACGTGCATAAAATATTAACTTTCTGGGCTAAGTACTGGGACTGTACTCTGGTACGCAGGCAGTAATCATAGTCAATAAGGTATTACAAAATAAAAGCATACTCATAGATGGTGCATTAGGGTGTACCAGGTAGTCACTAGAATTCTTCAGAGTGTAGACTCTGGTCTTGAAAACAACTGCTACATTGCAAAGCTGGTGTCACAGGTTTAGAAATAGAAATTCGACTTGATGGAAAAGAATATTATTTTCATATGTAATTTTGGATGAACCAACTAGGAACAAGGAAGTCAGTTTTGAAATTACTTTTTTTTTTTTTTTTGCTGTACGCAGGCCTCTCACTGTTGTGGCCTCTCCCACTGCGGAGCACAGGCTCCGGACGCGCAGGCTCAGCGGCCATGACTCACGGGCCCAGCTGCTCCGTGGCATGCGGGATCTTCCCGGACCGGGGCACAAACCCACGTCCCCTGCATCGGCAGGAGGACCCTCAACCACTGCGCCACCAGGGAAGCCCTGAAATTACTTTTAACTTTTTAAAAATTTATTTTTGGCTGTGTTGGGTCTTCGTTTCTGTGCGAGGGCTTTTCTCTAGTTGCGGCAAGTGGGGGCCACTTCATCGCGGTGCACGGGCCTCTCACTATTGTGGCCTCTCGTTGCGGAGCACAGGCTCCAGATGCGAGGCTCAGTGGTTGTGGCTCATGGGCCTAGTTGCTCCGTGGCATGTGAGATCTTCCCAGACCAGGGCTCGAACCTGTGTCCCCTGCATTGGCAGGCAGATTCTTAACCACTGTGCCACCAGGGAAGCCCTTTTAACTTGTTTTTGAAGATACAGCAATAGACTGCATAAACAGGTGTTTTGAATTATATACAAATCTTGAAGCCATTTTTGGTTTCTTGTACAGATTATAGGAAGTGTCAGAGCAAACATTAAAATGCTATTGTATAAATTTACAATTAAAATTAAAGTCTTGGTCAACCTAGAAGAAATGGACAAATTGCTAAAAATGTACAGTCTCCCAAGACTGAACCAAGAAGAAATAGAAAATATGAACAGACCGATTAGCAGTAATGAAATTGAATCAGTAATTTTTTAGAAAAATCATAAAAACCAAAAGTCCAGGACCAGATGCCTTCACAGGTGAATACTACCAAACATTTAGAGAAGAGTTAACACTTACGTTTCTCAAACTATTCCAAAACATTACAGAGAAAGGAATGCTTTCAAATGCATTCTAGGAGATCAGCATCACCCTAATACCAAAACCAGTGATATCGCCCCCCAAAAATTATCACTGATGAATATACATACAAAATTCCTCAACAAAATATTAGCAAACTGAATTCAGCAGTACATTATAAGGATCATACACCATGATCCAGTGGGATTTATCCCAGGAATGCGAGGATTATTCAGTATCTAAAAATCAACCAGTGTGATACAACACAGTAATAAATTGGAGAATAAAAATAATATGATTATCTTACTAGATGCAGAAAAAGCTTTTGACAAAATTATACATCCATTCACAATAAAACTCTCAACAAAGTGTGTGCAGAGGGATGTGGCCATATATGATAAGCCCACAGCTAACATCATATTCAGCAGTGAAAAGCTAAAAGCATTTCCTCTATGATCAGAAACAAGCCAAGGATGCTCATTCTCACTTTTATTCAGCATAGTATTGATAGTCCTTGCCACAGCAGTCAGACAAGAAAGAGAAATAAAAGTATAAATTGGAAAGGAAGAAGTAAAACTATCACTGTTTGCAGGTGACATGGTATTATACATAGAAAGCTCTAAAGACACTGCCAAAAAACTACTAGAGCCCATCAGTGAATTTGGTAAAGTTGCCGGATACAAAATTCGATACAAATTTTGCAATAGAAATCTGTTGCATTTCTATACACTAACAACGGACTATGAAAAAGATAAATTAAGAAAAGTCTCATTACAATTGCATCAGAAAGAGTAAATACCTAGGAATAAATCTAACTAAGGAGGTAAAAGACCTGTACTTGGGAAACTAAAAGTCACTGATGAAAGAAATTAAAGATTACACAGATGGAAAGACATACCATGCCCATGGTAGAAATAGTGGTTAAAATGACCGTACTACCCAAGGCAATCTATAGATTCAATGCAATACTTACCAAAATACCAGTGGCATTTGTTACAGAACTAGAACAAATAATTCTAAAATTTGTATAGAAGCACAAAAGACCCCAAATAGCCAAAAGCATCTTGAGGGGAAAAAAAGCTGGAGGTATTATGCTTCCTGATTTCAAACTATACTGCTGAACTACAGTAATCAAAACTGTATAGTACTGGCACAAAAACAGAAACATACATCCATAGAACAGAATAGAGCCCAGAAATGAACCCACATTTATATGGTCAATTAATCTATGACAAAGTAAGCAAGAATATACAATGGGGAAAAGACAGCCTCTTCAATAAACAGTTTTGAAAAAACTGAACAGCTGTATTTGAAAGAATCAAACTTGTCTGTTTCTTGCACCATGCACAAAAATAAATTCAAAGTGGATTAAATACTTAAATGTAAGAGCTGAAACCATAAAACTTCTAGAAGACAACATAAGCAGTATTCTCTTTGACATCAGTCTTAATAATATTTTTTTGGATTTGTCTCCTGAGGAAAGGGAAACAAACGGGACTAATCAAACTAAAAAGTTTTGCACAGTGAAAAAAACTGTCAACAAAAAGAAAAGGCCACCTACTGAATGGGAGAAGGTATTTGAAAACCACATATCTGACAAGGGGTTAATATCCAAAATATACGAAGAACTCACACAACTCAACATCAAAAAACAAACAGCCTGATTTAAAAATGGGCAGAGGATTTAAATAGACATTTTCCCAAAGAAGACATGCAGATGGCTTCCAGGCACATGAAAAGATGCTCAACATCATGAATCATTCAGGGAAATGCAACTCAAAACTACAATGAGTTATCACCTCACACCTGTCAGAATGGCTTTTATCAAAAAGACAACAAATAGCAAGTGTTGACAAGGATGTGGAGAAAAGGAAATCCTTGTGCACTGTTGGTGGGACTGTAAACTGGTATAGCCACTATGGAAAACAGTATGAAAATTCCTCAGAAATTTAAAAATAGAACTACCACATGATCCAGCAGTTCCACTTCTGGGTATTTATCTGAAGAAATTGAAAACACTAATTTGCAAAGCTATATGTGCCTGTGTTTATTGGATCATTATTTACAATAGCCAAGATATGAAAGCAATCTAAGCATTCATCAATAGATGAGTGGATAAAGATGTAGTACACACACACACACACACACACACACACACACACACACACACACACGAATATTACTCAGCCACTAAGAAATGAAATCTTACCACTTACAACAACATGGATGGACCTAGAGGGTATTATGCCTAGTGAAATAAGTCAGACAAAGATGAAGTCGTATTATTTCACTTATATATGGAATCTAAAAAAACAAAGCAAATGAACAAACAAAACAGAAAGAGAGTTACAGAGAACAGAGAGCAGGTGTTTGCCAGGGGGGAGGGAGGTAGGGAGAGGAAAGAAATAGGTGAGGGAGATTAAGAGGAACAAACTGCCAGTTGCAAAAATAAATGAGTCACAGTTATGAAATGTATAGTGTGGTGAAAATAGTCGATAACTATATATATCTTTGTATGGTGACATAATATAACTAGACTTATCTTTGTGATCAGTTTGAAGTTTAATAAAAATATCAAATCACTACGTTGTATAACAGGAACTAGCACATTATAGGTCAATTATATTTCAAAAACAGACAACGTCATAGAAAAAGAGCTGAGATTTGTGGTTACCATAGGTGGGGGTGGGGTGGGGGGTGGATTGGATGAAGACAATCAAAAGATACAAACTTCCAGTTATAAGATAAATAAGTACTAGGGATGTGATGTACAACATGATACATATAATTAACACTGCTCTGTGTTATATATGAAAGTTGTTAAGAGTAAATCCTAAGTATTCTCATCACAGGAAAAAAATTCAAAAATATATAAAATTAAACTCTTACATATACCTATTTCAGAGAGTTAGTTTTAGAAAACTATTTCTCAAGAATCTTTATCTCTAGATATGTTAAAATTTATGTTTTGAAATAGTGTATCAGAAATTTAGCCCATGTTGTCTGTTTTGCAGTTTGTAAGTTTATATAGTTAGTTCTTTATCACTATATCTATTGAGTCTCATAAGTAATGAAATACTTTGACTAAAGCATAATTTTAACAGCTTTAAGTATAATTTTGTTTATGATATTTTACCAAGTGGCCCCACATTTTCATTTTGCACTGTCCCCCATCAATTATGCAGTTATCATTACCTCGTATTTTAAAACTAAACAAAAGAAAAACCTATATGATCATTTTAGTAGATACAGGAAAAACATTTGACAAAATCCAGCATTCCTGATGAAAGCTCTCAAATGAAGAATAAAATAAAGGGCATCTTATAGAAAACTGACCAATGTTGTGCTTAATATTTGAAAACTGAATAGTTTTCTTTAACAATATCAGGAACGAGACAAATAGTCTATTCACGCTCATTAATATAATGTAACCTGGCTAGTGTAATCAGGGAAGAAAAAGAAAAGGCCAGAGTGGAAAAGAAGTAGAACTGTCTTTATTCACAAAAAAATGATTATGTAGAATGGAATCTACAAGAAAAAAAAAAAAAAGACTAAAACTTTTAAGTGCGTGTAGGTTGCAAGATAAAATTCAATATACAAAAATGAGTTTTATTTCTATATACTACCAGCGATTGATTGGAAAATGAAAATTTTTTAAGTATTATTTGCAATAGCGTGAAAAATATTTTTTTGGCTGCTGTATCTGGCAAAGATGTGAAAGACTTCACTGAATATTATAGACCATTGCAGAGAGAAATTGAATACCTAAATAAATGGAGAGAGATACCTTCATGTTCTGTACATGTACACATTTATATATGATACATGTTCATGTATCCAAGTGCTCAATATAGTTTAACATTTTTCTCATTAAAAAGAACTGTAAAAATAAAGAAAAAAACCCTGTAGATTCAGAACAATCCCAATCTAAGTCCCAGCAGGTTTTCTTACAGTAATTGACTAGCTGATTCTTAACTTCATATAGAAGTGCCAAGGAGCTAGAATAACAAATAACTTCGAAAAATAAAAGCTAAGTTGTAGCAATAACACTGCCTGATTTCAAGACTTACTATAAAGTTATGATAAACAAGACAGTGTGGGGCTTCCCTGGTGGCGCTGTGGTTGAGAGTCCGCCTGCCGATGCAGGGGACACGGGTTCGTGCCCCGGTCCGGGAAGATCCCACATGCCACGGAGCAGCTGGGCCCGTGAGCCATGGCCGCTGAGCCTGCGCGTCCGGAGCCTGTGCTCTGCAACGTGAGAGGCCACAACAGTGAGAGGCCTGCGTACCGCAAAAAAAAAAAAAAAAAAAGTGTGGTGTTAGCATCAAGAAAGACACATAGAGGAATCGATCAGAATATGGAGCCCAGAAATAAATCCATTCATATATATTATGTCAGAACTTATCAAATTATATAGTTTAAACATATTCAGTTGATTCATCAGCTGTGCCTCACTGAAGCTATTTTGAGATTGCTGTGAAAGTTTCTAAATGTTTGCTCTCAGTTTATTTATGTCATCACATCTTGTTATATACATATATTGGCTGGCAGCAATATGCAAACACCACTTTTGAGTAGCACTGCTTTAGGGACACTTTTCCAAATATTCACCAGGGATGTATAGAAGAATGTCTCTATATTGTTCATAATAACAGAAAAACTAGGATCAACAAGACTATCCATCAAATAGGGGTATCAGTATGTAAATTACAGTACATTCTTACAGTGGTCTTGTATATATATCTGTGTACAACAGTGTGGATGAACTTTGGAAACTTAGAGTGAAAAAAATAAGTCAAAGAAATATAGCATAATATTTCAATAAATTTCAGAATGTATGTGGAAATTTTTTAAATAAAACAATTCTGATGAAATCCAGTTTCATGATAGCAATACCTCTGTTTTTGGAGGATTTTTCAGTGAAAGGAAGGTATTTATATAGCTGAAAACCACATAGGTATTTTCAGAGATACTGCTCTTCTTGAATGGACTGTATAATGGATGATACATTATCAGGGTACAATTTCCTTGAGTGTGACCATGCATTTATTCTTAGGAGATAGAATGCTGACGTATTTGGAGTAATGGGTCATGATGTTAGTATTTAACTAAAATAGTTAATGGTTAAAAAGGGTTTATATAGAGAAAGATAAAGCATATGTGGCAAAAGTTTAACAATTTGTGAATCTGGGTGAAAGGTTTAGAGGTGCTTATTCTACTGCTTAGGCAAACTTGCTATTTTCTGCTTCTTATGTGGAAGTTTTTCTGTTTATATTTTCTGTCTCTACCAGGGTAAATTTTGATTAAGTTGTATTTTCCTAGGAAGTTATTTACTTTTTCTCTTTCAAATGGGTTTGTGTCAAGTTGTACAAAAAGAGTCTTTTAAGATTTCTTCATACCCTGTTTCAGTGATTGTTTCTTCCTTATCATTTCTTGTTTTGTATGTTGAGATTTCTCCCCCTTGTTTTGTTGATTAGGTTAGGCAGTGATTTGCCTATGTGAATTTTTTCAAAGAACCAGGCTTTTGACTTAATGTGTTCTTTTTTTCTGTTTGTTTCATTAACTTCTAATCTAAGAAAACTGTGCAGAAATGAAAGACCTGATTCACATATTCAAAGAGACCACCAGAAATCTGGGGAAACATACCTTAAATAGTCCTAAGACATACCTTAATAAAACTGCTAGACCTTAAAGATGAGATTTTTTTTTATTTTTTTAAATTTATTATTTATCTGTTTTTACCATTATTATTTCGTTCATACTTTCTACTTTCTTTTACACTACTGTTGTCTTTTTCTAGTTTTTTTGAGTCAAGAATTGTTTTCATTCTTTCTTTTTTCATTGGTAGAAATATCTAATGCTGTGAAATTCCTTCTGACCAGTACATGTATCCCATACATCCTCATAAGTAATATTTTCATTAATTTTTCGTTTTAGAACTTCTTCAGCTTTGGTTTGTGTTTCCCCTCTCACCAAAGAGCAGTTTACTACAGAGTTGTTTTTCAGGTCCAGATGAAAGGTCATTCTTCCCCATTAATTTCTGTTTTTACTGTATTATTACCCATGCATGTTATCTATATCAGTTTTTGTGAATGTTTCATGTACACTTGAGATGTAAGTATATTTTCTAAGTTTTGATATTATAAAATTAGATATGAATTTGTAATATGTGTATAATTATTATATTTAAGTTTTCTATACCCCTCACTCTTTGCTTTAATCCATCTTTAAATACTTTTCGTATTAGCGTTTTTCTGTTTTTCCTTGCTTCTCTGACTTCTGCTTCATAAAGTTGTTTGGTCTGTGTAGGCACTCATAACTGTTATTTCTGCACTCAAAGTTAGAGATTTTAGCATTGTAAAGTGTTTCTTTGTCCTTCCTGATATCAAGATTGCACCTCTGCTTCCTTCTTGTTTCCCTTTGTTTGGAATGATACTGTCCATCCCCTTGTTGTTAGCCTTTTTGTGTCATTTTCCCTAAGGGCGTTTTCCCTATACAGTATAGATTTCGGTTTTGTCTGTGACTCACTTTGAAAATCGTTTTGGTTTTATTGGTGAGTTAAGCTCATTCGTATTTATTGGTATGACTCGTATGTTTGGTCTCAGTTTTGTCTTGTTACATTTAATGAGTCTATCACATTTACTGAATTTTTCTATCTGGTCTTTTTCCTTTGTTCTTTTTGGAGGGGAGGCAATTAGGAAATCCTGAATTTTCGTTCTACTTTTATACTGATATAATGGCATTAGTTACCCATTTCCTTACTTAACCCTCTATTTGATTTTTCAGGTTTTGTTGACATCCTTTAGACTCTATTTTTCTTGTGGCTATTTCTGAGTTTATTCTTATTTCCTGTTTTTTTCTCTCCTATTTCCTGTAGTTTTTAAATTACATTATTTCTGTTTCACCAGGACATGTAACATTTATGTGTTATTATTCTGTCCTTGTTTTCATCCTTACTTTAGTTGTAGAGCTACAGTTAAATGTATTCATTGTTCAGTTTTTCTGCCAGTGTCTCCTGTCAGATCTCAGTTGCTTGAAGTTTGTTCTCTTCTAGAAGGTTTCATGATTACAGTTATTACCTAACTTTGTGAATATCTAAACTGGTTTGCCTTTTTCCATAGCTTCTTACTTAAAGGATTATAAATAAAGGATAAAACCGCTTGACTCCCACTTCCTTTTCTTGAAAGTGGTGCTCCACTGAGCTTTGTTTTGTTTATTGCCAAACCTACATTTATGTGTTTGTTGAGACTTAGTCTTTTTGTCCAGAGGATTTTTCTTCATTTTAGTAATTTTACTAAGGTATGTCTTAGGACTCTTGCAGCTCAGTTTTTCCAGGTTCATGGTGGTCATTTTGAATATGTGGATTAGGTCTTTTATCTCTGGACAATTTTCTCAGATTATGGTTTTTAATTTTAGATTTATTCCATTTTCTATTTTTTCCTCTTTATTTTTTTAAATTTTATTTTATTTTTGGCTGCACTGGGTCTTTGTTGCCATGCACGGGCTTTCTCTAGTCGTGGCGAGCGGGGGCTACTTTTTTTTTTTTTTTTGCGGTACGTAGGTCTCTCACTGTTGTGCCCTCTCCCGCTGCGGAGCACAGGCTCCAGACGCACAGGCTCAGCGGCCATGGCTCATGGGCCCAGCCACTCCGCGGCATGTGGGATCCTCCCAGACTGGGGCACGAACCCGTGTCCCCTGCATCAGCAGGCAGACCCTCAACCACTGCACCACAGGGAAGCCTCAGGGGGTTACTCTTCATTGCAGTGCATGGGCTTCTCATTGCGGTGGCTTCTTTTGTTGTGGCGTGTGAGCTTCAGTAGTTGTGGCGCATGGGCTCTAGGGCATACGGGCTTCAGTAGTTGTGGCACATGGGCTCAGTAGTTGTGGCTCATGGGCTCTAGAGTGCAGATTCAGTAGTTGTGGCGCACGGGCTTAGTTGCTCCGTGGCATGTGGGGTCTTCCCAGACCAGAGATCAAACCCATGTCCCCTGCATTGGCAGGCAGATTCTTAACTACTGCGCCACCAGGGAAGTCCCTATTTTTTGTCTTTAGAGACTACAGTCACACGTACATACAGTTTTAATTTTTTTTATTATATTTTCACAGACTACCTTTTTTTCTGGATGGTGAAATTATAGGTGTTTATTTTTTCCATTTGCTTTTCTGTATTTTCATTTTTAAGTATAGATGATTTACGATGTGTTAATTTTTGCTGAACAGCAAAGTGATTCAGTTATACATATAAGAACATTTTTAAAAATATTCTTTTCCATTATGGTTTATCACAGGATATTGAATATAGTTTCCTGAGCTATACAGTAGGACCTTGTTGTCATCCACAGTATGTATAATAGATTGCACCTTCTAACAACAAACTCCCACTTCATCCCTCCCCCAACCCCCTCCCCATTGGCAACCACAAGTTTGTTCTCTGAGTCCATTTCTGTTTCATAGATAAGTTCATTTGTGTTATATTTTATATTCCACATATAAGTGATGTCATATGGTATTTGTCTTTCTCTTTTTGACTTACTTCACTTAGTATGATACTCTCTAGTTCCATCCATATTGCTGCAAATGGCATTATTTTATTCTTTTTTATGGCTGAGTAGTATTCCATTGTATATATGTACTACATATTTATACATTTCTGTGTTGATGGACATTTAGGTTGTTTCCATGTCTTGGCTATTGTGAATAGTGCTGCTATGAACATAGGGGTGCATGTATCTTTTTGAATTATAGTTTTGTCTGGATATATGTCCAGGAGTGGGATTGCTGGATCATGTGGTAACTTTATTTTTTGGCTTTTTGAGGAACCTTCATACTGTTCTCCATAGTGGCTGCACCAACTTACAGTCCCACTAACAGTTAGACTACCTTTTTTTATCCAGAATTTACTTGCTTATTCAGTTTTCTTCTTTTTTTAGCTTTTTCTTGTTGTGTTTTTGCTGCTTTTATGCCTTTTTTTTTTCCATTGCTATTTATTAAAATTTCAGTCAAGTCTGTTTTCTTTTTGGGCTGTTAGTCTGCTTGGGCTGCTATAACAAAATACCACAGACTGAGTAGCTTACAAAACATATTTATTTTCTCACATTCTAGAGACTAGATGTTCAAGATGAAGGTGCCAACAGGGTTGGTTTCTGGTGAGGCCTCTCTCCTCAGCTTGCAGACAGCACCTTTTCACTGTGTCCTCACGTGGCCTTTTCTCTGTGTACATATGGAGAGCAAGTGAGCTCTGGTGTCCCTTCCTCTTCTAATAAGTATCCCATTCCCATCGGCTTAGTGCTCCACCCTTATGACCTCATTTAACCTTCATTACCTCCTTAAAGGCTCTGTCTCCAAGCACATCCACATTGGGGATTAGGGCTTCAACATAGGAATTTGGGAGGGGGACACAATTCAGTCTGTATCTGATTCTTTGTAATTTAAGTCCTAAAGTCACTTTGTCTTTTTTACAGTTTTGACCAGCCCTTGCTTGTCTCCTTAGTCCCACATACAAGTCCCTTCATTCGGGTTTCCCAGTAGTCTGAGCTCTATCAGAACTGTGACATCATCTCAGTATTTTCCCACTCACAGTGGAACTTTTTCTTGCTGGGAGTAATTTTTATTTGTGGTTAATCACCTCTAAGTTTTCTGTCTCTTGTTTTACATGTGTTTACCACAGTCTCCAGCTGACTCTTTTCGTAGATATGGGCTGTATCTCAGTTTCTTCTGTATTTGAATATTTCCTTACTTAGTGGTGATATGAAGTTAGTAGTATTCTGTATCTCCTAGTTGTGCCAGAGTCATGGATTGTTGTTGGTAATTTTATTTGTTCTCCTTATATTGATCTTTTTAGTTTTTTGGAGGATTCATGGAGAGATTCAAATTTAAAGAGTTTCTGTTATTCCTCAGATGTTGGAAACCAAATGTATGTGTTCTAATAACAGTTTCCTCTCCCTTTTTCCACTATACTGGCCTTTTTCTTTCTTGCATTTGTATTTTCACCTGAAACCCTAGAAATAGAAAATATACATACTTGCAGTTATTTTCATCCCTGGAGAATAGACAAGAAAGCAAAGTCAGCTACGAACAATGTAGAGCATTTGTATATAGTATATAGGTCTCGTTCCATAAGAAATGTGTTAATGTTCATGTTATGAGATTAATTTTTCTTGTTTATAGAAGTCTGGAAGACTGATCCCATGAAAGAAAAGAGCCAAGAAAACCAGCCTAAACATGTGTGGGAAGTTGTATTCATCAATAACAAAATGCTGACTAAAGAACAAGGTAATGTAATAGGAAAACCACTTAACTTGGACACAGATTCTTTTCCTTCCAGAAAAATACTCTGTGGGTGTGACTCATGTGGAATGAACTTCAACTATGTTTCAGAATTCGTTATCAATAAGAAAAACTATTTAGGAAAAAAGACTGATGAATTTAATGCCTGTGGAAAATTGCTACTCAATATTAAACATGAGAAAACTCACACTAGAGAAAAAAGTGAATTTTTTAAAAATGGGAAAACGGTCAGTCATAATGAGGATCCTGTTCAGCTTGAGAAGATTCAAACTTTAGAGCAAAATTTTGAATATAGCATATATCGAGAAACCTTCCTTGAAAAGGCAGTATTGTATACACACAAAAGAGAGATCACTGAAGGGAATGACTGTGAATATGATGAATATGGGAGAAGGTTCTGTGATAACTCATCCTTCTTGTTCCATCAGATAACTCCCCCAAAGGAAAATGACTATGAACTTAGTAATTGTGGGAAATCCTTATGTGTGAAGTCCACCCTTTTGAAACATCATGGGGCACATTTGAAATACTATGAATGTGATGAAAGTGGGAATAATTTCAGGAGGAAGTTGTACCTCTCACAGCTTCAGAAAACTCATACAGGAGAGAAACACTTTGAATGTAATGAATGTGGGAAAGCTTTTTGGGAGAAGTCACACCTCACTCGACATCAGAGGATACACACGGGAGAGAAACGCTTTCAATGTAATGAATGTGGAAAAACTTTCTGGGAGAAGTCAAACCTCACTAAACATCAGAGATCACACACAGGGGAGAAACCCTATGAATGCAGTGAATGTGGGAAAGCCTTCAGCCACAAGTCAGCCCTCACATTACACCAGAGAACACATACGGGGGAGAAACCATATCAGTGTAATGCATGTGGGAAAACTTTTTACCAGAAGTCAGACCTCACTAAACATCAGAGAACACACACAGGACTGAAACCCTATGAATGTTATGAATGTGGGAAATCCTTCTGTATGAATTCACACCTTACAGTACATCAGAGAACTCATACAGGTGAGAAACCCTTTGAGTGTCCTGAGTGTGGGAAATCTTTCTGTCAGAAGTCACATCTTACACAACATCAGAGAACACACTTAGGAGATAAACCTTATGAATGCAGTGCATGTGGGAAAACTTTCTACCACAAGTCAGTACTCACCAGGCATCAGATAATTCATACAGGGTTGAAACCTTATGAATGTTACGAATGTGGGAAAACCTTCTGCTTGAAGTCTGACCTTACGGTACATCAGAGAACTCACACAGGGGAGAAACCCTTTGCATGCCCTGAATGTGGGAAATTTTTCAGCCATAAGTCAACCCTCTCTCAACACTATAGAACCCATACAGGGGAGAAACCCTATGAATGTCATGAATGTGGAAAAATCTTCTATAATAAATCATACCTAACTAAACATAACAGAACACATACAGGGGAGAAACCCTATGAGTGCGGTGAATGTGGGAAAACCTTCTGCCAGAAATCACAGCTCACTCAGCACCAGAGAATTCACATAGGGGAGAAACCCTATGAATGTAGTGAATGTGGAAAGGCTTTCTGCCATAAGTCAGCTCTAATCGTACATCAGAGAACGCATACAGAAGAAAAACCCTATAAATGTAATGAATGTGGAAAATCTTTTTGTGTGAAATCAGGACTGACTTTGCATCAGAGAAAACACACAGGGGAAAAGCCTTATGAATGTAATGAATGTGGGAAATCCTTCAGTCACAAATCATCCCTCACGGTGCATAACAGGGCTCACACAGGGGAGAAATCTTGTCAATGTAATGAATGTGGGAAAGTTTTTTACCGTAAATCGGACCTTGCTAAACATCAGAGATCACACACAGGGGAGAAGCCCTATGAATGTAACACATGTGGGAAAACGTTCTCTCAGAAGTCAAACCTCATTGTACATCAGAGAACACACACAGGAGAAAAATCTTATGATTGAAGCGAATATTAGAAATGTTGAGCATTTCAGACAATTCACACCATGGAGAAAGCTCTGTTGACATCCTGAATGTTCAGTAACCTTCATCCACAAACTGGCCTTATTTTACTCTAAAGTAATGACATGGGACATATCTCTAGACTGCAACAAGTATAGGATAGTCTTGTTAAGAGGTAACATTCCATTGAACGTCACGTAACTAATACTGGCATAAAACCTCACAGATATTTTGATTTTGTAAAAATTGTAGAAAAAATATAAACTAGGTTATGTCATAATTTATGTTGGGGAGAAGTCTGTCCATTTGAGACATATGGCTTGAAGATTTTCTTTAGAGGTAATCAAACATTAGAATTTAGAAGTTGTGTTTTGGTTTTGATGTCATAGTTATTTTTTAGGAAACATTGTAATTTATAGATGTATATTGTGCAATGTAAAGCTTTAAAGACTAAAAAAAAAAGGAAGAGTAAAATAGACTCACAAGAAGTTGCAGTAATAATACATAAAATTCTCATGTGCTCTTTACAAAGCTTCCTCTAATAGTAATGTTACATAACCATAGCAAGTGCAAGGAATTGATGGTACTCTACTACTAAGTCAGATACGGACCTTATTCATATTTCACCAGGTAGTCTGTGTGTTTATGTGTGTATTTCTATGAAATTTTATGGCTTATATATTTGAGTTAACCTTCACAGGTTGCAAAATCAAAAAGGAATCTGGAATCTGTATTACAATAAGATTATAAAGGAATCAGGATTTCACAATAAGAAGTTTCCTTGTATTAATAATCACAGCTTTTCTGCCACCCTGATTTTGGCAACCATTTGAATATGAAGCTTTTTAAAAGCAGAGATAAATTGAGTAATTAGGGCAACAGCATTAAACACCTGTGAAGTATCCCTTAAGTTCACAGGGCTTAGGTATGTACGTTATATAAACTATATGTTTCCTACACAAAACAGAACTTAATGAAATTGTGAATAGAAAATAGATACTCCTAGTTTAGCAGTTGTTAACAACATTAGGCACATCTCCCATGTGTATAGGGCCTGGAGCAACAGTTCAATAAAAGGAAGCCCACAAAGCTAATGTCTAACATCTTAAAACTTATATATCAAAATAACAGAATGTTCAATAAAATGTATTCTATGCATGGCGATATCTAGGCCCTACTCCCATTGCCCCTTTTCTCTTTTCACCCATGGTTCATCGCAAACCATGATGTGCCTTGAGTATACATATGTAAATACTCTAGCCTTCAGCCTAAATTTATCCAAACCCTGTGTAAGCAACTGCTTTCCAAGACAGGGTCCAGGAAAGAAGCCTCAGACTAGATGACACTCAGGGCTGTAAATTAGACTGTAAATTCAAGGGTCTGATGTACCCAGAGATCTGGGCCCTTAATGACTGCTGATTCTGTGAGAAGGAGGATTGAGCCTGGAGCAGGGCCAGAGTAGAACTAGAGTGGTGCTTTTATTGACGGGGCAAAGGTGATATACTAAATTACATGATCAGATTATGTAAATAATTAGGTTAAGCTAATAATCTAAAATTACATAACCAAGTGATCTTAGATTGCACACAGAGTCTAAACTTCCATTTTAGGAAACTAGACAAAGAAGAGCAAATTAAGTCCAAGGAATAAAAAACAAAAGAATAATGAGAATTAGGGCAGATATCAGAGTAATTGAAAACAGGAAACCAATAGAGAAAATCAGTAAAACCAAAAGCTGGTTCTTTGAGAAGGTCAATAAAATTGATAAATCTCTAGCCAGTTTAACTAAGAAAAACAGAAGACACAAGTTGCTAATACCAGGAATGAAAGAGAGCCATAACTACTCATCCCATGAGCATGAAAAGGATTATAAAGAAATGTTATGGACAACTCTGAGCCCACAAATTTGATAACCTAGATGAAATGGGCCAATTCCTTGAAAGACACAATCTGCCAAAACTCACAGAAGGATAAATTGGAATAGGCATATATCTATTCAAGAAATTGAATCAATTATTAATCTTCCAAATCAGAAAGTATTAGGCCCAGATGTTTTCACTGGTGAATTCTACCAAATTAAGGAAGAGATGGTATCAGTTCTCTACAACATCTAACAGAATGTAAAAGCAGAGAGAATACTTCTTACTCATTGTATGAGGCCAGCATTACCCTAATTATAAAACCAGGCAAAGACATAACAAGAAAGGAAAACTACAGACTAATATCTCATGAACATAGATATAGAAGTTTTCAACAAAATATCTGCAAATTGAATCCAACAATGTATAAAAAGAATTACATGCCGTGATCAAGTGGGATTCATCCAGGTATGCAAGACTGGTTCAACATTTAATAATCAATTAATGTAACCCATCATGTCAACAGACTAAAGAAGAAATATTATATGATCATATCAATAGGTGCAGAAAAACATTTCAGAAAATCCTAACACCCATTCATGATAAATAAGAAACTCTCAGTAAGCTAGGAATACTAACTTACTATAAATAAATACTAAGGAATTTCCTTAACTTGGTAATAAACATCTATAAAAATCCTACAGCTAGCATCATACTTAACGGTGAGAAACTAGTTGCTTTCCCAGTAAGAAAAGGAACAATGCAAGGAGGTCCCCTCTCACTACACCTTTCCAGCATCCTTCAGGAAGTCCTAGCTAATGCAGTAAGACAAGTAAGGGAAATAAAAGGTACAGATTTGGAAGGAAGAGATAAAACTATCTACGTTCACAGATAACATGATTGTCTATGTAGAAAATTCCAGAGAAACAACAACAAAACCTCCTGACACTAGTAAGCAATTACAGCAAGGTTACAGGATATAATGCTCAAGCAGGTGATAAAAAGAAATGAGCTATCAAGTAACAGACACACAGAAGAACCTTAGATGCGTATTGCTAAATGAAAGAAGTCAATCTGAAAAGGTTTTATACTGTATGATTCCAACTGTAATGCATTCTCATAAAGGCAAAACTGTGGAGACAGCAAGAAGATCATGGGTCCGGGGTGAAGGTGGGAGGAATGAATACATGGATTACAGAGAGTTTTTAGGATGGTGAAACTATCCTGTAGGATACTGTAATGGTGGATACATGTCATTGATTTGTCAAAACCTACAAAATGTAAAACACAAAGGGTAAATCCTAATGTAAACTATGGATTTCAGTTGTAAAACTATATCAGTATTGGCTCATCAGTTGTAAAAATGTACCACACTAATGCAAGATATTAATAATACGGAACACTGTGGAGGGAGGTGGAGGTGAAGGGGTATATAGGAATTCTGTGCCTTCTCATTTTTTCTGTAACCCTAAAACTACTCGAAAAAATGGAGTGTATTAAATAAATAAACAACCCTGCCTCATATAACAGTATAGATTAATCTGTGAGGATGCTTTCTTACATATTTACAAAATTGAAAACTCACATCACTCAGTACCAATTTTCCTATGTGGGGTTGGGCTGGGGAGGGGAATGCATTCTCAGAAATCATGTATTGACAACCACTGAAGCATATCTTCAATTACAGCTTTCTGCTTTTCTAAGACTTATTACCTTTTTTTGGAGTTATCTTAAATTCCTTACCTCTCATTATAACACCTTGTTTCTGTACTAAAGCTTTTGCTTGTCAGTCATATGTATTTGCACTGCAGCTATAATTGCCACTAATGAATATTTGGGTTGTTTCTATAGTCTTTGTAATACTTTATTTATTTTAATAGTTATTTATTTATTTGGCTGTGCTTTGGGTTGTTTTTATAGTCTTCATAATACTTTGTTTATTTTAATATTTATTTAATTATTTATTTGGCTGTGCTGGGTCTTGGTTGCAGCCTGCAGGATCTTTGTTGCAGCATGCGGGATCTAGTTTCCTGACCAGGGGTCAAACTCGGACCCCCTGCATTGGGAGTGTGGGGTTTTAACCACTGGACCACCAGGGAAGTCCCCAAAATACTTTAAATTATAGCAACTTAAGGCCCAGTGTAATAGAGTCTCTTAACACCTGAAACTAAAAGGGCCTCTAATGTCCTAACTACACATTTCCCTCCCCATTCTACTCCCACAAATAAGGTCCTGTAATCAGACAGTCCTCCTGTTTTACCAAGGCAACCAGGTGTACCCGTGGTTCTTGCTTTTCCCTGAGTAGCGAGTTTCACTTCCCTACCAGCCCGCAAGATTATTCAGAAAAGCCAGTCCCATCCTCTCACAGGAACTAGGGGTTGCTGCATCCTCTTGATAGTACAGAGCCATTTCCCACAACCCCTAGTTGTTCCCTCTGTTCCCAGGTGCGCTACCTGTGTGACCTTGGATGGCATGTGGTGCCCTCTTGCCTGGCCTGTGAATATGCATAACTAGTAAACTTATGTAGATCTCACCTGTCCGGTGTGAGATGTCATGTGTTCAGCTATTCCATTACCCCAGGGCAGGAATCCCGCCACCAACAGAGTGACTAGAAGGTAGTTAATACAGTTGGCATCATGAGCAGGATTATCCATCCAAGACAGGTCACCTAGTCAGTGTTAGCTCATTGCTCTTGGCTAACTGGTTCTGTGATGTGGCAGAGGCCACTTGGGATAGAACCACCAATCGCTGGTAGGCTTGCACTTTGGCCTGCTCTGCTCTGTGGTCTTTTTCTGGAGTGTCGCTCTCCCTTCCCACTCTGAGAGGCTGTTGTCGCTAAGAGAGAATTATTAATTGGCTATGCCCCTGTGTGGCTTGCCATTGGGTTCAGTCTGTTTGGCAGGTGGTCTCTGAGCTACCTATGAGGCTGGCTGCTGGACTTTGATACTCTCCCTTGTAACCACCCAGAAGGTCCATGCCGTGGGTGATTGGATAGAGACAAAAACTGCAAGCCGAGACTTTACATGGCTAGAAATCCAAAATAACCGAGGAAATTTGCACAGAGAAAACAGATAAAATCTTTTTTTCTGCGTGGCAGAAAAAAAGACCACAGCCATGGCAGACAGAGGATGTTCAATCAATCAACCTCTGGGTTATGGGCCCAGCATCCTTTTGCTGCACCACCTGCTACCTATTTCTATGTTGTAAAAAAAAAGAAAGAAAAGAAAAAAAATTCTGTGCTCGTAGTTAGAGGGGAAAACTCCCATCCTGTGGCACAGCAAAGAGGTTAATTCAAATGCAACTTAAGCCTGGGATCCTTAAGCCATATGCAGAAACCATTGCCACGGAGCAGGCCCCTAACCCTGACGATCCTGATCGGACGCTCTCTGGAGACGGAAATTTGTAAGTTTGATTAGAGTAAAAAGAACCCCTCCTCCTCAGAAGTATATCCAGGAACCACAAAAAGAAAAGAAATGGAAAGAAAGAATGAAGGGAGGGAGGCAGACTTAGACACAGGGAGAGGAAACAACAAAATAACTGATACAAAGGTCCACAGTTTTTTGTTTTTCTTTTTAATTGAGGTATAGTTGCTGTACAATATTATGTAAGTTAGGTCCACAGTTTGACCCAATTGGAAATCCAGAATTTACTAATATAATTTATACAACAAAAGATAAAAGGGTGCTGATTGGCTTTTATACCTTCCAAATTAACTTGAGTGTTAACTCTAGTATCTACTGAAATGTACCATTGGCAGACTTTCATGGCCTTAATACAGGGTTCAAGTTATAGTTATACCTGAGCATCCCACTAAATGTAATCACGTTACCCCTAAAATCTTAAGAGGAGCTATTGAACATAAAATAGTGCTATAGACTCAATTGTGTATTGCTCCAAAATTCGTAATGTTGAAATCTAATCGCCAGTGTGATGGTATTTGGAGGTTGGGCTTTTGAGGGTGATTGGGTTATGAGGACAGAGCCCTTATGAATGGGGTTAGTGCCCTTACAATAGAAACTCCAGAGAATTCCCTTGCTGCTTCTGTCATATGAGGACTTAGGAAAAGACAGCCATCTGTGAACCAGGAAGTGGGTCCTCACCAGACATCTGGCACCTTGATCTTGGACTTCTCAGCCTCTAGAACTGTGAGAAATAAATTTTTGTTGTTTGTAAGGCACCCAGTCCGTTGTATTTTATTATAGCAGCCCAAACAGACTGAGTCATTGAGAAGAAATAGACAGTATTTCTGTTGGTTAAGGTGAAACATCCTAAGATTCATGGTACCCATTGATTTAATTTTAACATAATCCCATAGAAGGCATGGATGCTCTGATCCAGTGAATAATAAAATTATATTTTTGGCACTTACAAATTGACAAAATGGGACCCCGTGTACCGTATACCCCAACTGAAACCATTATAAAGACCTATCTAGAGAAATGGTTATCACCTCTGCTTCTCTGTTTAATGGTCCAGTTTAGCTTATTCTTAGTCTGGAAATATTCTTAGTCTGGAAATAATGATGGTGCTTCACAAGGGATTATCACAACCTTAATGCTATGGCCCATCTGTTAAGGACCCAGTACCCAATTTATTAAAATTATTGCTTCCATCCAAATAGCAAGTAGTAAATATTTTCTTATTCCAGGTTTGGCTAATATGTTCTGTTCAGTGCTCTTTTCAACAGCCTCTCAGCCACAGTTTGCCTTCACCTCTGAAGGGACACCAGACACCTTTACCAGGCTACCCGTGGGATACCTCAGCAACTCTGCCATTGCAGTCTTCGTGGGCAATACCTTAACTGCATCCAGTTTTCTCCAGGAGCACAGGTATGACATTACATTGATGACATCCTCCTCTGAGGAAATTCGTTTCACAAATCCACTTGGGACATATAAATACCCACAAAAGAACTCACAAAAAGAGGCATAAGTTATTTCACCACACATAACACAAAGATCTACCCCCTCAGTTAAGTTCCTGAAAATTATTTGTAAACCAAGGGCCGCTCCATCCCTGACACCATCAAGAAACAGCTATTGACTGGTTTTTTTTGTTTTTTTTTTTAATTGTGTGTTCTTAACACACACAGTGTTAATACAGATATGTCCTTTAGTCCTTTTTGGGTTCTGTAGGCAACATATTTCCCCACTTAAAATTTTTTTTTATTCTCACTGATGCTGTTACTTTCAAGTTGGCCCAACTTGTACAGGGCCTCCTCCAAAAGCAGGCTCAAGAATCAGTCCAAATTGAAATCAACAGGTACTCCCATTCATGCCCCCAGAGACTCTTTCACTGTGGGGGCTTTAGCAGCCTCCTGGAATCCAAACCAAGGCTGCAAGGAATACCGTGCTGGTGGATGAGGCATTCTGTAAATCTCTTGATGTTGGTTTTGACAGATGCATTGCAGGCAGGGAAGGCAAATCCATGTACTCCAAATCTTTTGATGGTAGGTACAAAATACCATCTGTTTTGTGATGGGAATGATCTAATGCAGTCACCCTGATAACAAGTAGCTAAACTGATCCATCCACGAATGGTGCCAAGTTGGTTGGTAATTGGTGGTCTCTACTGCTGGCAGATTAGGCACTTAACAGGGACTTTAGCCAGATCGGCCTCGACGAGAGTAAGTCCGTTTTGCTGAGCCCATGCATAATCTCTTTCACTCCCACTGCGGCCACTTCATTCATGAGCCCACTGGGCAATGCCAGAAGAGGCTGGGAAAAGGGCCTGACTGACAGAAGGAGATGGGCATCCACAGAATGTGTCCTTAATTATTCAGTCCTCCAGTGAGGTTACTCTTTGGTGAGCATTCACATGGTACACAAATACCTTCACTCTGCCCATTTGGAAAGGTCTGGGCATGCACCTCTTCCCGAGAACTTTTCACAGCTTTTCCAGGGTACCCCTTCTTAGTCCTTGACCATTTAGCTAAACCGTTAGCCACTGTACATAAATACGTGTAGACCCATAACTTTGGCCATCTCTGCTTCCAGGCAAAATAAACCAGGTGCACTGCTCAAATTTCTTCCCCTTTGGATGATTTCCTTTTACCACTTTCAGGGCCATCTCAGAGTGGGGCTGCATACTGTGCAGAATCATCTAACCCAAGCCTGAGGTTTTTTCTTTCTCAGTCATCTGGTCATAGGGAACTCCTCATGAGGCCATAGCTGTGGATTTGGGGGTGGGGGGCATGGGGTTAACAGATATACTGAAAGCATTTGTAGGCATTGAGCATCTCGGCTCCATTGAAATCTGTTCTTATTTTCCTGTCCCAGTTTTCAGGATTCTGTTCCCTACCAGTCAATGCCCTAACTTGTAATGAGGCCGTGTAAGGTTAGAAATTCAGTTTACATAGTAATTAAGCTACCCAACAGATTTGTCACTGGGTTTCCTTTCATAAATCTCAGCCCTGCAGCTTTAGGGGATGAGGTGCTTTCAAGATTATCATTGAAGCTTTAAGGTCCCTGTGTGGATCTTGAGCTGGGAATTTAAATCCCCGAGCTTCTCATCTTCTTTCCCCAAAGTTCTCCAGCACATTTAGAAGTAACAACCAGTTCCATTATACTCCTTGTGTTCACTAAAATATCTAGAGGAGAAAATACTTGATTTCCCAGAGCCTTGCTTTCTATAGGCACTTGATTACAGGTATCTAAAGGTAATAATTTGTGTATCTGTATTGCCACTGCATGTCATGGACTATCAGTGCCCCTTTACAACTGAAACAGGATCTTTAATAGCTTTAAATCTGACTCTAGTCAGATAACAGCATCTAATTAAGAAATACCAGACCCAGTTCAGAAAAGCCAGACCTAATTTGGTACAAATTTATGATTCAAGAAGGATTTAATTAGAGACATAGAACCATGAGAAGAGTGTGTATGTCTAAAGGGATTTATTACAGGGCTTTAGCTTTCTACAGCTGTGGGAACTGGTTAAGCAGTCTCTATAAGGTTGTTGTCTTCATGTCTGATGAAGGCGCTTGAAGTCCGCAAGGCAGACAATAAGGAAAGGAAGGTGGATGTAATGTGGAAGAGAGCAAAAACAAACGAGAACTCACAACCATGAGTGGCACCGACGAGGATGGGTTAAAACTGGAGTCAGTTCTCATTGCCTCTGACCTTGATGGTGTGGTGTCCTACAGAAGCTTGGCCCCTCAGTCACTGAGGTGGTGTGTGCATCAGAGGAGCTGAAGGATCCACGTGGAACACAGTCCTAGAGGTGTCTCATGCCAATGAGGTGGTCAGTAGATCAGCAATAGCACGTGTGAGATACAAAATGGCTGTTACATCACTTATGCCCTCCAAGTCTTGCACAAGAATCTCTTTTATGGTCCACCCCATGGGAAACATATAGGAAAAGGAATTTTGGGAAATGTAATTCAGTCTCGCCTAGGTAACACATTACAGAGCAACCACATTGGCCTATGAAGGAACTGTGAAATCAGTTCAATGAATCAGAGCTAACATTTTAAAAGAAATAAAACATAATATCAGAATTCATTATAGATATAGGTAAATACTGTTTTATGAAAAATATTTAAGGTCAGTTATATGTTATTCTGGACTGAAGTGGTTTTCCCCCAGATCCATCCTAATGTGACTGTTTTGGAGGTAGAGCCCTTAAAGAGAGAAAGTTAAATGAGGTCATAAGGGTGGGGCCCTAATCCAACATGACTGGAGTCCTTATAAAAAGAGGAGGAGACCCAAGGACGATCATTGCACAAAGAAAAGGCCATGCAAGGACACAGCGAGAAGGCAGCCATTTGCAAGCCAAGGAGAGAGGCCTCAGGAGAAAACAAATCTACCAACACCTTGACCTTGGACTTCCAGCTTCCAAAACTGAGCCAAATAAATTTCAGTTAAGTCACCTAGTCTGTGGTGATATTTTGTTATGGCAGCTGAATGTTTGTGTCCCACCACCCCAGTTCATATGTTGAAATTTAATCTCCAGTGTGATGGCATTAGAAGGTGGGACAGTTGGGAAGTGATTATGTCTGGAGAGTGGAGCCCTCATGAATGGGAACCCCAGCCTTTCCACCATGTGAGGACACAGTGAGAAATTGCTGTCTGTTAACCAGGAAGACAGTTCTCACCAGAATGCAACCATACTTGTGCATTAATCTTGGACTTCCCAGCCTCCAGAACTGTGCAAAATAAATTTCTGTTGTTTATAAGCTATCCAGTCTGTGGTGTTTTGTTATAGCAGCCTGAATGACTAAGGCAGCAGCCTTAGCAGACTAGTACATGTGTGTACTAAAGATTGAATCAGTCTTCTGGCAGCTTTTTTTAAAAAACTAAGACAGTCTTTCTAGAGCAGTTTCAGGTTCATAGCAAAATTAAGGGGAAGGTACAGAGAGTTCCCATTTCCCACACACGCACAGCCTCCCGTGTTACCAACATCCCGCACCAGAGTGGTGTGTATGTTATAATTGATGAGCCTACATTGACACATTGTAAAAGTCCATCATTTACATTGCAGTTCACTCTTGGTATTGTACATCCTGTGGTTTGGACAAATGTATTGATGACATTTATCCATCATTATGGTATACTGAGTATTTTCACTGCCCTAGAATTCCTCCGCACGCTGCCTTTTCGTCCTTCCATCTCCACCCCAACTCCTGATTTTTTTATTGTCTCCATAGTTCTTTGTTTTCTGTAAACACTTTATCCCACTTTAATATTTTAGTTTTTTGCCAAGGTATCATTTAGTATACAAAATATTTTACTTAGTCTCTTTATTATTTTATAGTCCCTCACTAGAATATAAACTCCATCAGAACTGGGAGTTTTATCTATTTTACGCACTACTATGAATCCAGTGCCTAAAACTGGCACATTGTTAATAGTCAATGAGTGAGGGGCTTCCCTGGTGGTCCAGTGGTAAAGAATCTGCCTTCCAGTGCAGGGGACACGGGTTCAATGCCTGGTCGGGGAACTGAGATCCCACATGCCGCGGGGCAACTAAACCTGCGTGCCGCAACTTCTGAGCTCGCACGCCTCAACTAGAGAGGGCTGTGTGCCACAAACAGCAGAGCCGACGCGCTCTGGAACTCACGCACCACAACTACAGAGCCCATGCACCCTGGAGCCTGCTTGCCACAACTAGAGAAAACCTGCACGTCGCGACGAAGAGCCCACACGCTGAAACCTAAGATCCTGCGTGCCTCAACCAAGATCCCACGTGCCGCAACTAAGGCCGTACGCAGCCAAAAATCTTTTAAAAAAATGTTGAATGAATGTTTGTATTGGATCATGAATTTAAATGTATTTCTTACTGTAAATTGAGGTTGAAGATATTTGCAAACTTTGGCAATGTCTTACAGAAGTAAAAGTAGTCTTATCATACAATTCAGCCATTGCTCTCCTGGGTAATTACTCAACTTATTTGAAAATTTAGATTCACACAGAAGCCTGCATATGAATATTTATAGCAGGTTTATTTCCAAAATTGGAAGTAACCACGATATGCTTCAGTAGGTGAATGGTTAAGCAGACTGTGGTACATCTATACAATGGAATATTATTCATTGATAAGCAAGGTGTTAAGTCACTAAAAATCATGGAGGAATCTTAAATGCATATTGCTTAGTGAAAGAAGTCAGTCTGAAAGGGCTGTACAATGTATGATTCATATTATATGACCTTGGAAGAGGCAAAACTATAGAGATAGTAAAAAGATAAGTATTTGCAAGACCTTTAGGGGGACATTGGGAGGGTTAAATAGATGAAGCACAGAATATTTTTTCCTGATTGGTGAAGCTGTTTATTATTCTGTGTGATACCATAATGATAGATACATGACATTATGCATTTGTCCAAACCCACAGAAGTTTACAGCACAAATAGGGAGCCTTAATGTAGGCAAATTTAAAAATCATTGAGGAGTTCAAGGAATACCAGGAAGTATTGCAGACTATGACAAGAGAATCTATGTAACAACTTCACTGAAGGAGGTGGGCAGAAAAGGTGCTAACTAACTTTGGAAATGAGACTGTTAGCCTCAAGACAAAAGAAACTGCACATAAGCACTCTAGGTGATAAAGTTGTTTTCCATGGGGTACAGGTTAGCAATTCTAATTTATACTGGAATGGAACAGTTAAGTAAGTGGATGGCAGATGAGGGAGCCAGGTTTATCACTATTGCATTGGAAGGTTACATATCAGCGAGAAGAGGAGGCTAGAATGATCCACGTGGTACTCTGGATTAGAGTTGGAAACATCAGTATGAACTTATGTTTAATTTAATATAGATACATATGGTTATATATGAGAATTATATAAATAGGCTTATGTTCACGTTAGTATACACAAAATATTCCCTTGCTCTGTCATCTGAGAGACTATAAAAACACCAAAACCCTAATAGCAGTATGTACATGCAGTGCCCAGATCTTGGTTCCTAAAACCATATTCCCATAAAAGGAACCAGGGCTTCTTGGAGAAGTTGCTGATTGTAGGACTTGGGCAGGAAATAAATAGAAGAAGCCTGGAGCATCTTATAGTACCAGAATGTAAGGAAGTGCTCAAACAAAAAAATACCACCTTGATGAGGATATGTCAGAGGACCACAGGAGCCAATCATACTGATACAAATTATTAAATAAATGGGGGAGAACAGAGCTCCTATGTAAAATTCCAAATAATTTATGTAGATTGCCACCAAGGAGGAAGAGCATAACTCCCCATTCCTGTGGCTGTGCATGGTTACTTCTAAAGTGTACCGTATGGAAAGAAAGACATAAAAATATAACAACCATGGAGAAACTGGACAAACAAGTGATCAAGGTCAGTATCAGCAGTGGTAGGTCATGTTGATGGTGTGTACCTCTGGTCTGATGTGATGAAAGTGGCATTTTATGTGCTTTTCCTCCCCAAATCCCACAACCACAGTTTAATCTTAAAAATTTCAAATTTCAGCCAAGAGGCATACTGAAAAGTATCTGACCAGTACATCTCAAAACTGTGAAGTTCATACAAAACAAGGAAAATCTGAGAAACTGTCATAGCCAAGAAATGCTTAAGTTGATATGACAACCAAATGCAATGTGATATTCTGGGTGGGGTCCTGGAACAGTAGACGACATTAGATGAAAACCAAGGAAATCTGAGTAAAGTGTGGATGTTAGTTAATAGTAATTGATCAATATTGGTTCATTAATTGTAACAAATGTGCCATACTGATATAAACTGTTAATCATATTGGGAGCTAGATAGTGTGGGTTATATGAGAACTCGCTGTACTGTCTTTTCTATAAATCTAAAATTATTCTAACAAAGTCTATATATAAAAATGTAATGATAGAATTAGGACATCATTATTTTGCCTCGTCCAGTGAATTAATGGCATCATCAGTTGTTACAAAGAGAGACTACTAGTTAATTATATGCCTCATGGTAAAAGAACACACACTGCATATGGTCTTGCTAAAGTGATCACCCTCAGCATGATTAGGCCTGTCAATCCACCAGCCAGTTTGCATGGAGTACAGAGGACAAAGGAACACTGCACCATGAATGTGTAAGCAGCAAAATCTGGACTGCACCATGTCAGATGCCCCAGGTTTTTCAAAGCCAAATTGAAAAGAACAGAAAGATATAGAAGAAAATCTGTAGAAAAAATTGAAAGCCATAATCGGTTCTTATATTTTTGCTTTTTTAAATGGGAAAGACTAAACTATAATTCTAGAGATGCACACTTAGAGATAACACATGCTGTAAAGAAACGAAAAAAGAATGACTCTAAAATTCAAGATGGTATTACTATGGGGAGAGGTAAATTGGGCAAGGGAAAAGATTTTTAGGGTGGCTGGTAAAGTTCTATTTCTTGACCTAGTGGTAATTACTAGGATGTTTGCTTAATAACATTTATTTATGCTGTATATTTGTATGGTTCTCTGTATATGTGTTTTATTTAGTAAAAAAAAGTTTTGTTTTGTTTTTTTGCGGTACACGGGCCTCTCACTGTTGTGGCCTCTCCCGTTGTGGAGCACAGGCTCCGGATGTGCAGGCCCAGCGGCCATGGCTCACAGGCCCAGCCACTCTGCGGCATGTGGGATCTTCCCAGACTGAGACACGAACCCGTGTGCCCTGCATCGGCAGGCGGACTCTCAACCACTGCGCCACCAGGGAAGCCCTAAAAAAAGATTTTTAAAAATTGAATATACGGGATGAATTGGAGTTCAGGTGAGGAAGGGAAACCTGGAAGGAGTCTTTTATAGTAGTTTAGATGAGAAGTGATGAATGCCTAGTATGAGGAAATGGTGGTGTGGAAGGGCTCTAAATAAGAGAGAGAGGCAAGAGGCAATGAGTAAGATTGAGTAGACATTTGGGTGTTTGGTATGAGATAGAGACAGATCAGGGAGTAGGTATCTTATATCGAGAAGACTTGAACTTTTATTCTTTTGAAAAGAGCAGGATGTAATAATAGTTTCCATGGGGAACCAAAGGGCAGAGAGTAGGTGCTGAGCTTTGTTTTATTCATCTTCCTTCCACACTTTCTTATCAGTCTGATGCTTGAGAGCAAAAAGAGTTTTTTCATTTTCTTCAATTCTGCCTCCCTCTATTAACTGCAGCCCTTCAGTGTAACTTCACTGTCTCTGCTATCTATAGAACAGAAGCTGAGGAGTCTGAGGTATCTTCATTCCAAGTGAATTTTATAAGATCACATATATGGAATTACATGAGTGCATGCACATTTATTTACTTTCAAATAAAGTGACCCTAACTGATATTGACATGTAATTCAATGATAGAGGTATAATTGCCTATAAACGTAGAAGAAAATTAAATGACCCCATCCTCTTTTAAAATAGGCATAATTAAATTAAATATGCATAAATTCCAGAGAGATTGATTGGTTTTAAGGAATTGGCTCACAAGAAGTGAGCTTACCAAAGGCTCCAAACAGCATCCCTATCTGCCACTAACACTTCAAGCATGTATAGAAGGGATATCTTGACATGCTCTACACCACTGAACCCCTAGAAGTTTCACTAAGGTAAAATTCCCCTGAATTTTTTCAGATTTATTTTTCACCTTTCGACATGCAAATGTATTTCTGCTCTCTTTCTCTTGTCCTTCTGGGACTTCCATAATGTATTGCATATATTGGTTTTCATCCATGGATTGTTGTTAAATTGGTGTTTCTAGGGAGAGAGAGGGCTGGAATCTTATTTTTGCCATCTTGCCGATTCTCCATTTATTTAGATCTTTAAAAATCTTTCAGTGAACTTTTCATCAGGCAAGCCTTGTACAGGTCTTTCAGTTTTCTTTGTAGAAATGTTACACTCCTTTTGTTAAATTCACTCCTAAGAATTGTTTTCTTTTGATGCTATTGCAAATGAGTTTGTTTTCTTAATTTTGTTTTTGGATTGCTCATTGCTAGTGTATACAAGATCAATTGATATATATAGATAGATAGATAGATAGATAGATAGATAGATCTTGTGTCCTGTAACTTTGCTGAATTCATTTATTCTAATATTTTTCAGTGGGTTTCTAAGCATTTTCTGTATACAAGGTCATGCCATCTGCATATAGCAATAGCATTACCTCTTTATTTCCCATCTGTATGCCTTTTGTTGCATCTTCTTTCCTAATTGCCGTAAGACCTTCAGTACAATATTAACTAGAAGTGGTGAGAGTGGTGTAAGGGCAAATAGAAATGAAAAATAAGAGGATTATTATTCTGTTAAAGATAATGGAAGAGACATCCCTGCTTCGTTTTTGTAGAGCATTTTCTTTTGTAAACTTGTAAATTCTTTATCCCTTTGAGATGAATATGAACCTTTTAAAAAGCCTCTTGGCAGTTTTGCACCCCTGCAGAGTATCTTTCTCAAGGAGCCTCAGAGCCATCTCTTTGAAATACTTCTAGGGAGATAGCACTCCTTTTTCCCAGTTTCTGGGGTAGGGTGGGAGCCTAACTTCAACGAGAGCCTAACTTCAATGGGTGCCTTGCTCAAAACTGCCTCTTGTCATAAAGATATGAGAAGCTTGTTTTTCCTTTTATAAAGACAACAGATGGTCATCCCAATTACCAGACAAATTTTGGGTGAACTGTGCAATAAATGGTACTGTCAAGTCCTCTTACTTAAGGACTAGTTATTGTTTATCTTGAGAACATGTATGTAATGAGTTGTACCTGCTTGGCTTTATAAAAGGGTGAGATTTCTCTCTGTCTTTGCAGTCTCTTAGCAGATTGCCTGTAATGCACATCACATTCTGGTTTTATGCTTATTCAATAATAAAATTCTTTGTCTTCTACCTTTGGAAGTAGGTTTTCTGTGTTGGGAGAAATTTTTATTTTTAATTATATTTCTCCAACAATTTTGGTAATAAGAATGGGATGAGTCTGGCAGTTCTTGATTTGAGCCAAATCAACTGAAAGTCTGTGGCCTCACAATAGTCAGTAAAAGACCCTAAGTTATTATAGCTCTATGCTTTTTTGGAATACTGGCTAAACAAACATCCCTGTTCAAATTCAAGATTTTACTATTGAATGAACATGGGTAATAATGGGCTCTAAACTCTCATCAAGATCACCGTATGGTTGGAAAATATGGGAAGCCAGGAATGTTGCCCGCAGGTCTCTTTTTTTAAAGCAGTTAATATCTGTCTGTCACTTTGGGAATGGGCGTACACGTTGAGACTCCAATCCTGCAGTGGCCAGAGGACAATTCTTTTGATTTGCAGAAGTTCTTAGAAGGACTTTATTCCAGTAAGTGAGTTGCTGATATTTATGGGATGAATATCATTCTAACTATCCTAAGAAGAGTTAAAAATTATTTGGATAGCCAGAAGGAAATACCGAAAAAACAGGAGAGAAAAATGTGAGAATTAAATACATTTTCTCTTTTACAGAACCCTGCTCCTCCTCACTCTGCTTGTCCCTCCTCCTGCTTTCCCTGAATGTCTTTACCCCTCCGTGCCTGAAACTGACTCAGGGGAAGAGTGAGGTGATGATCTTTCAGATGGGTGGTTCCCTTCAGGGCACAACTACGCGGGCCTTCCACTGCTGTGGCCTCTCCTGTTGCGGAGCACAGGCTCCGGACACGCAGGCTCAGCGGCCATGGTGGCATGTGGGATCTTCCCGGACCGGGGCACGAACCCGCGTCCCCTGCATCGGCAGGCGGACTCTCAACCACTGCGCCACCAGGGAAACCCAGGGCACAACTTCTTTAGCTGGTAATAAATTACCTGCTTGGTTTGAGGACACAGAGTTATATACTTTGTGGCCTAGACTGGGTCCATTTCATGTCTTAGACCAGATGACCCCTTAAGTAGTCCCTTATTATCCACACATAGCTAGGAAGGTGCAAATGATAAAGGGAGAATCATGGAAAGATTAAGAGCTTGGATAAAAGAGTCTGCGTAGTAAGGCAACGTATGGAGAGTAGCTGTACTAGTCACTTGGAAAAAGGCAAACAAGGTGTTCAACTAATTAATGTAAACACAGGAAGGGAAACCAAAGTGCCCACACGATTCATATTTTTCTTGTCTCAACATGAAGGAAACCAGCCCATCCTATTTGGATCACCAGCACAGCTGATGCCATTGAGAAGCCAGCCAGAACTCCTGGGTAATTCAAGTGCCTTTCTCACCAGCTGATGTTACTCATTTAAAGGCTTCTTTTCCCCAAGGCCCCGGAAGACATACACCTCAGTGTGTTTTCAATTTGCAGCCCACACATGGCAGTGTATACTGATTTATTGCATAGAATTCAGCAACCAGCAGCTGCGTGGAATCCTGTAATTAGCAGATTTTGCTCCTTTGATAAAGCAGTCACGTTAGGGTCTGGAAGATCACTACATAAAGGGGTGTGGTGGCCAGGGGAAGCTGACTCTCTGCCACGCCACCCCTCATAACTGTGGAGTAACTAAGGAAGTTACGAACTCTTTGAGAAGGGTTGCTAACAGCTGTACTCGAAGCCTTTCCACTGAAGTTGAGCTGGGAGATATTGCAACAGTGTACCCAGAAGACATGTGAGTCCCCCACTGATTTCCGTCAGTGGTTTGTTGAGGCTTTCTCAAAATTCCCTGATGTGAACCTGGGGTCAGGTCAAAATATGCTCTGGTTTTAACAACCTTTGTTTTGACTCTCTAGCCAACTGTCCAAATGCAAATTAAGGAAAAGTGGGAGGACGGCAAGGATAGACTGTTAGTCAAATCTGAGCAGCAGCTACTCACTTTGGGGATAATATAGAGAAAGTGAAAAAAAAAGAAAAGGCTTCTGTGTTGGCTGCTCAGTTAGAACTCCTTGCTAAGGGAATGCTCCCTACTCCAGTCAGTCCGTGACGGGATCAGCGAGAGGGGACTGTAGAGAGAGACTCCGGAGGAGGCAGGGCTTGCAGGGACAAGAGAATCAGCAGGACCTAGAACAAAACCTTCAGCCAGGAAATACTTGGCAAATGGCTCAAAATTGGCAGATTGTGAGAATCTCAGAGGTGGGAGCTGGTGAACCACGTGTGTCAGTAACTTTCCCTCAGGCTAATCTCTGCCTGCTCTAATAAAGCCTGGTGCTACTTATTCTGCAATTTCCTCAGAAATTTCTCATTTTCCATCTGGCGGCAGATCGATACAGAGGGTTAGTATTTTGCATCAGTCTCCTACTTGTTCCTTTTCCTCCACAATTCCCATGCAGATAGGTCCTCTAACTTGGGAATGCATGTTCTTTCTCCTGATTCTTCTATAAACCTATTGGGGAGAGACCTGTTGTGCAACTAAAAGGCTATCATATTCTGTACTCTGGATGGAGTAGCTGTGGAGCTCCCTGGGGAAAAGACACCTGATTTGGTCATGATGTGGCCTTTGAAAGAAAAGGGGTATGGCAGGGAGTGGCACATTCACACCATGCTGGGCAAGCGCACCAAGTGAAACAAATAAGTGCGTCATGCTGGGCCTAGGAAATGATTTTTCTTTCCTCCTACCTATGTGGAGAGGGTTTCTGAATTGGAAGATTTTGTTTTTAACATCTTTGCCTTGTTCCTGATCTTAGGAGGAAAGCATTCAGTCTTCCATCATCAAATATGATGCTAACTGTGGGTTTTTCAAAAATGGCCTTTATTAGGTTGAGGCAATTCCATTCTATTCCTAGTTCTGTCTTGTATCATGAAAGCGTGCTGGATTTTGTTGAATGCTTTCCTGCATCTATTGAGATAATCATGTTTTATTAAATGAGATAACAATATGAGTTTTTTCTGTTAGTATGATGTATTAATGCAATAGTCATTTTCGATATTCTGTAATTGATGGTTTAGCATCTTGAATTCATGGGCCAAGTTAATGGCTAAAGATGTTGGCATACATACCATCCCTGTGTTTCCACAGGTGCGTAAAACCCCCACCATCTGTGTTTTGCTTCCTGCCCAATAGGGCACTTCCCCACCTAACATAGTATAGTTAGGTTACTATAGTTTATCACCACCACTGTAGTAAGAAAGGCTTTCGTTCATGATTTCTCTTCATGTCTTCTGTCTCTTGACTGGTGTTTCCCCATGTGGCCCTGCATGGTGTGGTGTCTCCCGTCCTCTTGAACATTGTAAGTAATGAAGTCTTCTTTCAAAGACAGTTGTCTCCATGTCTGTCATTTTATCATGCCTGATTAAAACAAATCCCAGGTACGTCTTAATTGGTGCAGTGAGCAGGGTGGTTCAGTGACAGATGAGGATAACATGTCTCCAGCCGGCTTTTGGCTTACTAACTGGATCCAGCTGACAGCAAATAATGCTTGGGAAGGCTCTGCTGGCTGTTGACATACTTGCTTTAGCAGCCACCGCGTAGTGTTGTATCTGTTGGGTTTTTCTGGTTATCCAGTCCAATTGCGTCAGAGCCCAGAAAGCTGAGCCCACCCTGAGCTTAGGGTGCTGTAGTCTGAGCAAAGAGGTCCCCACTTGGTCCCTATGTGTTGTGATGCACCTAGTCTGGATGCGGTCTCCAGGGGTGCTTAGGGTAATCGGCTATCATACTGAGCAAAGGTTCCCTAAAGGGATGGGAACAGTTACCCTCCCACCCTCACCTGGCGAGCTTGATCTGTAGGTAGGGGCTGCTCCAATATTCTCCCTTATTTTCCTTGTATGCAAAAGACATACTAGCCTGTCTCATTAGGTAGCAGGATGCTACCTTGCTAGGCATCCTTAAATTGGAAGGACCTAGTGACGATCAGTTTGAGGGCACCCACCCTACAGAGACCATGGCTCCCCACAAATGTTATGTTATTGCAAAATCCTCTGCTGTTCTCCACCGTGCTGTTGTCACAATTTGATCCCAGACCCAGTGATATAAGATATGAGGGCCCATCCCTGGAGACCAATGGCCCAGTGTTTAATGAAAAAGGGGAAAGGAATATCTGTTTCGAACTCCCCCCTGCAAACTAAGAATGTGGTCCAATTAATAAAAAATTATAAAATAATCAATTATATCTCCTAAGTGCTGCTGATTATCAGTACACAAAAGGTCTTATACTCTTAAAAAATTTTAAAGCTAAGGCTGATGCCACTCTTGCAAATTCACAATGCTTTCAATGGTTCAGCCTGTTTGTGGTTAGTTGTGAGTTCAGACGTGTGAATGACAGACACATTAATGTGTCATAGGATTATCAAGTTCAGTCATTTCAGTTTTTGCAGTGGTTGCTATTATCTGTTTTTATTTGTGTACATTTGAATCCTAAAACACCAAAATGCAAGTGTAAACTTTACAATGAATTTTCTGAAAAGTGGACATTAATTAAGCAAGGAAAAATTCCCTTTGAAGATTTTTTACAGTATGTAAAAATGGTAGTGGTAATTCCCTGGTGGTCCAGTGGTTAGGACTCCGTGCTTTCACTGCCAAGGGTATGGGTTCAGTCCCTGGTTGGGGAACTAAGATCCCGCAAGCTGTGCAGTGTGGCCACAAGGCAAAAAAAAAAATGTAGTGAGTCAGATACAAAGCGGCATATACTAACAGCTAAGCATAAGAGATGTATAATTTCTTCAGCTAGTACTATAGAAAGAGGTAAAATAAATTTTTTGATTAATAGGAATTCAGATTGAGATATAGTAATTGCAGCGGAAGCTGTAAATACCCTCCACGCCATACATCATCACCTGTCTTTCAGCTCAAATGACTGTACTGCTGCCAGAGTATTTTCTACTTCCAGAGTTGCAATCAAAATTTCAAGTGCCAGGGCTTCCCTGGTGGCACAGTGGTTAAGAATACGCCTGCCAATTCAGGGGACCCGGGTTCGAGCCCTGGTCGGGGAAGATCCTACATGGTGCAGAGCAACTAAGCCCATGTGCCACAACTACGGAGCCTGTGCTCCAGAGTCCGTGCTCCACAAGAGAAGCCACTGCAATGAGAAGGCGGCGCACTGCAACGAAGAGCAGCCCCCGCTCACCGCAACTAGAGAAAGCCCACGCACAGCAACAAAAACCCACTGCAACGAGAAAGCCCACGCACAGCAACGAAGACCCAACGCAGACAAAAGTTCAAAACCTTTAAAAAGGGGCTTCCCTGGTGGCGCAGTGGTTGAGAGTCCGCCTGCCGATGCAGGGTACACGGGTTCGTGCCCCGGTCCGGGAGGATCCCACATGCCGCGGAGCGGCTGCGCCCGTGAGCCATGGCCGCTGAGCCTGCGCATCCGGAGCCTGTGCTCCGCAATGGGAGAGGCCACAACAGTGAGAGGCCCACGTACCGCAAAAAAAAAAAAAAAAACTTAAAAAAAAAATTGCAAGTGCCAGGATAAAGTCCACTGCAACAACAACAAAAATAGCTTCAGTTATGATTACAGAGATTATCAATATTCTAAATGCCTCATCATTTTTCTTTTTTTTTTTAGCATCATCGCTGTGGATGCAGATTACAATGCAGAAAATACATATTTTCCCCTTGCTTCTACATTGCTTTTGGTTGAGGTAATAAAAATACAAATTTTGGTGGATGTTTGCATAAAGGTGCAGACATATTTATTCCAAGGTTAAACAAAGCATGAATGATTCTGTGGAAGATGTTGACTGTGCTGCCCATATTCTGCACAGTGCTTGCTGTTCAAATAGTTTCTGATGTTCTTTCTATTGATGTTGAAGTAATTGTCATGAAGTTGTTCTCTTACTTCAGCACTTATACTATTTGAATTGAGTGATGAAAGGATTTTTGTGATTTTTTTAATTGGCATTCAGTATTTTTCATTTCTCTTGCATTCAGAAACTCATTGACTCTCTTTAACAAACACAGCTGTAAGAGTTCTCAGTTTATTTAAAGCACTGAAATAATATTTTAATTCTCAAGAAAAGGCTCCCAATTCTTGTTTAACCTTTTAAATATTCCATTGAATGAAGCTAATTTGCTTATTTCTTGTACATAGATTTCAATATCTTTTTAGCAATAGGATTGTGGAAATTGAAAGAAGAGCAAAAAGTGTTAGTGAAATATTCCACTGTTTAATGAAACTTAGTGAAATCTTCATGTCAGACTGTTCTTAAAAGGGAAAACATTACTCATGGAATAATAGGAATAAGAAAATAAATTTTGACTTGTGGATAATCCTTATTGTACTTGCCATGACTGTATTTTGAAATGAGTTTCATCTCTTGAAGAATTTGATTCTTTTACATGGATGTTACTAACTGCTCTTATAGCATGAGGACAAGTGGAATCGTCATGTGTAGTGTTAAAAAGGAAAGGAAAAAAATTGACAAAAAGTTTTCTTTTATCGGTGGGCAGCATGTTAAAAACTTGTTAATCAAGAGATCCATCGTAATCCTGAAGAATGGAAAAGGCAAGTTTTGCCATGAATAATGGTATTGTTTCAACAAATCAAATCTGAAGAGCAATTCCTAGAGTTGTTAACTTTATGCCATTATATCTGCTCAGAACGCTAAAGTTGAAATGTGTTTTCTCATTAATTAATGTCCAATGGACAAAGAACGAAGTAAGTGAGATGTGACTACTGTAGAAGATATGTTATAATGAAAATGGAGCAATGTAACAGTCTCTGGAAGGAATTCTATAACTCAATTCTGCAAGGAACTGTTAAGGAGAGCCAATATATCAGGAAAATAGTTAATGAAAGACATGTAATTTAGATACTTAAAATTTATTTCAGATGAACAACGAATAAAAGTATGTCTCATGGCTTGTATTTTTGCTAAATCTGGCAATTTTACCCAATGTGTCCAAAGTCACCGACCCTTTTCTTTTTTTTTAATTGAAGGAAGTATACTTGATTTAGTGTTGTATTAGTTTCAGGTGCACAGCAAAGTGATTCAGTCATATATGTGTGTGTGTATATATATATAGAACTTCAGTTTTATATAATCTATATACATACACATAAAAATACTTTCAGATTCTTTTCCATTATAGGTTACTACAAGAAAATGAATATTATCCCCTATGCTATACAGTAGGTCCTTGTTTATTTTACATATAGTAATCCCAAACTCCTAACTTATCGCTCCCCGCTTCCCCTTTAGTAACCATAAGTTTATTTCCATCGCAGAGACTTTTCTAATTGAAGTGGCTCTAAGGCTTTCAGGAAATGTACCGTGCACAGCTTTCTGGCACAGGACGGGGCTGTTCACTATGGGCCTTCTGCGCATGTGCACTGCCTCCCCCTCCCCCCTGCCCCGGATGCCGGGCGTGTTCCCGTTCCGCGGCCGCTGTCTCGCGAGGAGATGGTTGCGGAGCCTCCGGCGACTGCGAGCCCGGCAGCTGGCGAGCAGGACGCTGCTGTGGAGCACCGGGGGAAGATGAAGCTCCAGGCTAGAGGCGGGTGAAAGAGGAAACGGCTTTGTGTCCAGATTCGGTGTAAATTTGGCCCCGTTTTTATGCACCTGATGAGAACCTGCACTTCCCAGCGCTTAATTTTCTCATCTCCAAGGTGCCCTGTCGTTTGAGGCCTCGGTAAGACCGCGCGGAAACTGGCCCTTGGCTGTCAGTAGATGCGCACTTTTCTTCTCAGCGGAGACCCTTGTTCTTTTCCACTCAGGATCTCGCTGAATCCTCCCAACCACCTGTGGTCAGCGTCGCGTCCCCTTTCTAACAGTGAGGCTCCAAGACGGGATAGGAATTCAAAGTGGCGAAGGGAGCAGGGGAAGGAGCAAGGATAGATCCCATGCCTCGTTCTCTGCCCAGCATGAAATCTGAGCAAGAGTCGGTCGCAGCAGTAAGCAGCTTGAGTACCCTAACCCCTCAAGGAAATAGTTTTGAAGTGAATGCAGCATTGGTTTTGGGGGATTTCTTCTTGTTTCTAAAGAACCTGTGAACATAAGTGGAGGCGTCCAGGCCCCTCTGACCCCCTCCAGCTTTGCCTGTGCCCTCAGTAGCACCAGTTTGCTTTTACAGGAGGTCCTGCTTAAGGTCCAGGAGCTTTCGATCTTGGATGAATATTCTAACTGGCTTAGGTTTCACCTTTCTTGCAACAAAGCGGCTTTTGTGAGGTAGGAAGGGGGATTCCCGGGAGCGGGAATTGTCCCGGTAGGACAATCAGTGCGCCTGAGACCTCAGGAGAGATCCAGAGCCCAGGTGCAAAGACGCTTGTTGCTCAGCTGGAAGCAATTTGGGTCCTCCTGCCGGAACCAGTCATATGCAGACTGTCACAGACGGTGATGGTGGAAACCTTGGGCCAACTTTCCAGAGAGATGTAAGCTGTGGTTGGGATAGGAGGACAAGACAAAAGGAACAGAAGATACTGCTTCTTGGGGAGTTGTGAAGGCATCGTGTGGTGGGAAGCGCTGACCAGCCACAGGGGAGGGAATTACCGTCTTCCTTCACTCTTTACTCCACTCTTTCTGAGCTCTGAGCTGTTCCCACACTCGGCACAACTAGAGATATACTGATGCCCCCTGTATCCCGATCTTACAGAATCAGAGATGGTACTGCAAGACAGGTCGTTAAGACTTGGACTTAAGACAGGTCTATTTCTGCTTTACTTAAAAGATGGAGTTGGATTGGGGTGGGCAAGAAGTGGGTCAAAAATGTTAAGTGGTTACAGTTCTACGTTTTGTTATGGCAGAATCAAGAGGAGACATGGAGTTTCTTGATGGTCTAGGCAGGTCTTTTCTGCATTAACAACAGATAAGTCAAAACCAATTTGGTTTGGTTTGTTTTTTTTTAATTAAAAAATACTTTTGAGACCTGAAACCAATTTAAGAGTAAACCGTTCTTTTTCCTTCCAAAAAAGACCAGCCCTTTTTTCCTTCCAAAAATACCCCATCCTTTTTTTTCAGAATCTTGTTGAGATTCTCTGGTTTGTAATGAACATTACAAATTTTTGTGCTGAATATTTTTGCTCAGCATCAGTTTTAATGAAAGCATTGTGTTCTATTCCTTGGCTTTTCCTAATTGGCTTAATTAGTTAAATGTGTTGTTTATATTTTTTCTGTGTTAGAGCATACATTGTTAACAAATCAGCAGAAACCAAATGTGTTTACATTTGAAAACGAACCTGTCCAAACATTACATAATCATCCCAGAGTCATGCATGGACACCCGAGTGCTTCCCTCCCTCACTGTTATCCTTTCTGCTGCTTCTCAAAGTGTCTCCCATTCTGAGGTGTTTCGCCAGCTGCTATGTGGAGCTTTCTAGGCAGGTGATGTCACTCATGAGCTTTCCTTCTTTTTCAGGTGTAGCCCCTCAGTTCTCTACATTCTTCCAGGAGCAGCAGAAAATGATCACATCCCAGGTGAGTCGTTTAATTTATGCACAGTTTTGCTTAACACTGATTATTTGAGGTTTATAAAATATCTATGCATTCATATGAAATAGTAGAAATAGATATGTTAACATCAGGAAAAATATAGAACAGAAGTCAGCAAATTGCAGTCCATGGGCCAAATGTAGCATGCTGCCTGTGTTTATATGTCCCACAAACTAAGAATTTTTAGATGATTGAGAAACAAATCAAGAGTAGTAGTCTGTGGTGTGAAAACTGTATGAAATTCAAATCTCAGTGTCTGTAAAGTTTTACTGGAACACAGCCATGCTCATTCATTTATGGCCGTGGCTGCCGTCAAATTACAAGGGCAGAGTTGAGTGGTTGTGACAGAGACTGTGTGGCTCACAGGCCTAAAACGTTTACTATGTGGACATTTACTGAAAAGGTTTGCTGACTTCTGATATAGAACAGCAGATCAACAGTAGGACAAAGGTGCCATGTAGGTAAATGCAGATCCTGTGATCTTACTGAGTTGTGAAACTGGGCCATAAAAAAGTTTTTTGATAGACTTCATTAGGTGACATTGTGAACCTTTTTTTTCTTAATTTTTGGCTGTGTTGGGTCATCGTTGCTGCACGCTGGCTTTTTCTAGTTGCAGCAAGTGGGGGCTACTCTTCATTGCGGCACGCAGGCTCAGTAGTTGCGGCACACGGGCTTAGTTGCTCCGCAGCATGTGGGATCTTCCTGGACCAGGGCTCGAACCCGTGTCCCCTGCATTGGCAGGCAGATTCTTAACCACTATGCCACAGGGATGTCCAGTGACATTGTGAACCTTCTAGTGACTGTCTTGCAGTGTTGCATAAAGAGGTGGTAGGAATAAAGTGAATGATTTTTGTCTAATCCAGGGGAAAAGTTGAGATGTCAAAAGAAAATATGTGATAAATAATTCAAATGAATTAGAGCAGCATTAGGACGCATGGTTGTTCAAAGAAGGGACAAGTCTGGGTAGACCAGGGTGACCTAGGTTGGTTAGTAGGATGAGGCAGGCTATGTGACAATACTGAGGACCGGGCAGAATATAAATCTTTGTAGAATATGGCAAGGGATTCCCCTATTTTAATTGTGGCAAAATACATATAACATGAAATTCACATTTCAACCATTTAAAAGTGTAGAAATTAGTGGCATTTTGTACATTCATGATGTTATGCAACCATAAACACCACCTACTTCCAGAATATTTTCATCACACCAAAAGGAAATCCCTTACCCTTAATAAGCAGTACTATATAGCTTAATAAACAGTTACTCCCCATTCCCCTCAGCCCCTAGCAACTGCTAATCTGTTTTCTGTTTATGGATTTGCCTTTTCCGGATAGCTCATATAAATGGAATCATGAAGCCTTTTGTGGGTGGCTTCTTTCACTGATCATGTTTTCAAGACCCATCCGTGTTGTAGCTTGTATTACTACTTCATCCCTTTTATGACTGATTAATATTCCATTGTATGTTTATACTACCTTTTGTTTATCCATCATTTGATGGGCATTTGGGAGTGACTCCATGTTTGGTTATTGGGAGTAGTGCTGCTGTGAGCATTCATGTACAAGTTTTTGTTTGAAGACCTATTTTCAGTTCTTTCCTGGGAGTGAAATTGATGTGAAATTGTGAAATTGTGATAATTCTGTGTTTAACTTATTTTGAAATTGCTAAACTGTGTTCTGCAGCAAGTCCCTTGCAAGGCCTTATGAATTTTATGTTAGCTTTCCTATTTCCACACAAAAAGGCTGTTGAGATTTTATAATTTTTAAACTAATTAATTATTTGTTTTATTTTTTGGCTGAGTTGGGTCTGTGTTGCTGCACGTGGGCTTTCTCTAGTTGCGGCAAGTGGGGGCTACTCTTTGTTGCGATGCGCGGGCTTCTCATTGCAGTGGCTTCTCTTTGTTGCAGAGCATGGGCTCTAGGCACGTGGGCTTCAGTAGTTGTGGTGCACGGGCTCAGTAGTTGTGGTGCACAAGCTTAGTTGCTCCACAGCATGTGGGATCTTCCCAAACCAGGGCTCAAACCCGTGTCCCCTGAATTGACAGGCAGGTCCCTAACCACTGCACCACAAGAGAGGTCCAAGACGAGATTTTGATAAGGATTGCATTGAATCTGTAGACCACTTTGGGGAATCTTGCCACTTTAAGAATATTAAGTATTAGAATCCATGAACATGAGATGTTTTTCCATTAATTTAGGTTTTTAATTACTTTCAGCCATGTTTTGTAGTTTTCAGAGTACACAACTTACATATACTTGCTTAAATTTATTCTTAGGTATTTTGTTCTTTTATTTAAAAAATTTTTTTATTATTTTTAACATCTTTATTTGAGTATAATTGCTTTACAATGGTGTGTTAGTTTCTGCTTTATAACAAAGTGAATCAGTTACACATATTATATATCCATGCCACTCTCTCACTTTATCCCAGCTTACCCTTCCCCCTCCCCATATCCGCAAGTCCATTCTCTAGTATGTCTCTGTCTTTATTCCCGTCTTGCCCCTAGGATCTTCATGACCATTTTTTTTCTTAGATTCCACATATGTGTGTTAGCATACGGTATTTGTCTTTCTCTTTCTGACTTACTTCAGTCTGTATGACAGACTCTAGGTCCATCCACCTCACTCCATACTGTCTTGATTACTGTAGCTTTGTAGTATAGTCTGAAGTCAGGGAGCCTGATTCCTCCAGCTCGGTTTTTCATTCTCAAGATTGCTTTGGCTATTCGGGGTCTTTTGTGTTTCCATACAAATTATGAAATTTTTTGTTCTAGTTCTGTGAAAAATGCCAGTGGTAGTTTGATAGGGATTGCACTGAATCTGTATATTGCTTTGGGTAGTAGAGTCATTTTCACAATGTTGATTCTTCCAATCCAAGAACATGGTATACCTCTCCATCTATTTGTATCGTCTTCAATTTCTTTCATCATTTTTAATTTTCTGCATACAGGTCTTTTGTCTCCTTAGGTAGGTTTATTCCTAGATATTTTATTCTTTTTGTTGCAATGGTAAATGGGAGTGTTTTCTTAATTTCACTTTCAGATTTTTCACCATTAGTGTATAGGAATGCTAGAGACTTCTGTGCATTAATTTTGTATTCTGCTACTTTACCATATTCATTGATTAGCTCTAGTAGTATTCTGGTAGCATCTTTAGGACTCTATGTATAGTACCATGTCATCTGCAGACAGTGACAGCTTTACTTCTTCTTTTCCAATTTGTATTCCTTTTATTTCTTTTTCTTCTCTGATTGCTGTGGCTAAGCTTCCAAAACTATATTGAATAATAGTGGTGAGAATGGGCTGCCTTGTCTTGTTCCTGATCTTAGTGGAAATGGTTTCAGTTTTTTTTTCACCATTGAGGACGATGTTGGCTGTGGGTTTGTCATATATGGCCTTTATAATGTTGAGGGAAGTTCCCTCTATGTCTGCTTTCTGGAGGGTTTTTATAATAAATGGGTGTTGAATTTTGCTGAAAGCTTTCTCTGTATCTATTGAGATGATCATATGGTTTTTCTCCTTCAGTTTGTTAATATGGTGTATCACATTCATTGATGTGCATATATTGAAGAATCCTTGCATTCCTGGGATAAACCCCACTTGATCATGGTGTATGATCCTTTTAATGTGCTGTTGGATTCTGTTTGCTAGTATGTTGTTGAGGATTTGTACATCTGTGTTCATCACTGATATTGGCCTGTAGTTTTCTTTCTTTGTGACATCTTTGGTTTTGTTATCAGGGTGATGGTGCCCTTGTAGAATGAATTTGGGAGTGATCCTCCCTCTGCTATATTTTGGAAGACTTTGAGAAGGATAGGTGTGAGCTCTTCTCTATTTGTTTGATAAAATTTGCCTGTGAAAGCATCTGGTCCTGGGCTTTTGTTTGTTGGAAGATTTTTAATCACAGTTTCAGTTGCAGTGCTTGTAATTGTTCATCTTTTCTGTTTCTTCCTGGTTAAGTCTCAGAAGGTTGTGCATTTCTAAGAATTTGTCCATCTCTTCCAGGTTGTCCATTTTATTGGCATAGCTTTGCTTGTAGTACTCTCTCATGATCCTTTGTATTTCTGTGGTGTCAGTTGTAACTTCTTTTTCATTTCTAATTCTATTGATTTGAGTCTTCTCCCTTTTTTTCTTGATGCGTCTGGCTAATGGTTTATCAATTGTGTTTATCTTCTTAAAGAACCAGCTTTTAGTTCTATTGATCTTTGCTATCGTTTCCTTCATTTCTTTTTCATTTATTTCTGATCTGATCTTTATGATTTCTTTCCTTCTGCTAACTTTCGGGGGTTTTTGTTCTTCTTTCTCTAATTGATTTAGGTGTAAGGTTAGTTTGTTTATTTGAGATGTTTTTTGTTTCTTAAGGTAGGATTGTATTGCTATCAACTTCCCTCTTAGAACTGCTTTTGCTACATCCCATAGGTTTTGGGTCATCGTGTTTTCGTTGTCATTTGTTTCTAGGTATTTTTTGATTTCCTCTTTGATGTCTTTAGTGATCTGTTGGTTATTAAGGTGTGTATTAGTTAGCATCCATGTGTTAGTATTTTTTACAGATTTTTCCTGTAATTGATAGCTAGTCTCATAGCATTTTGGTCGGAAAAGATACTTGATACAATTTCAAATTTCTTAAATTTACCAAGGCTTGATTTTTGACCCAAGATATGATCTATCCTCGAGAACTTAAGCACTTGCAAAAAATGTGTATTCTGTTGTTTTTGGATGGAATGTCCTATAAATATCAATTAAGTCCATCTTGTTTAATGTATCATTTAAATCTTGTGTTTCTTCTTTATTTTCATTTTGGATGATCTGTCCATTGGTGAAAGTGTGGTGTTAAAGTCCCCTACTATGATTGTGTTACTGTCCATTTCCCCTTTTATGGCTGTTAGTATTTGCCTTATGTATTGAGGTGCTCCTATGTTGAGTGCATAAATATGTACAGTTGTTATATGTTCATCTTGTAGCAATCCCTTGATCATTATGTAGTATCCTTCTTTGTCTCCCGTAATAGTCTGTATTTTAAAGTCTGTTTTGTCTGATATGAAAATTGCTACTCCAGCTTTCTTTTCATTTCCATTTTCATGGAATATCTTTCTCCATCCCCTCACTTTCAGTCTGTGTATGTCCCTAGGTCTGAAGTGAGTCTCTTGTAGACGGCATATATACGGGTCTTGTTTTTGTATCCATTCAGCCAGTCTATGTCTTTTGGTTGGAGCATTTAATCCATTTATATTTAAGGTAATTATCAATATGTATATTCCTATTACCATTTTCTTTTCTTTTTTTTGTGGTACACGGGCCTCTCACTGTTGTGGCCTCTCCCATTGCAGAGTGCAGGCTCAGCGGCCATGGCTTACGGGCCCAGCCACTCCACGGCATGTGGGATCTTCCCGGACCGGGGCACGAACCCATGTCCCCTGCATCGGCAGGTGGACTCTTAACCACTGCGCCACCAGGGAAGCCCTGTTACCATTTTCTTAATTGTTTTGGGTTTGTTATTGTACGTCTTTTCCTTCTCTTGTGTTTCCTGCCTCGAGAAGTTCCTTTAGCATTTGTTGTAAAGCTGGTTTGGTGGTGCTGAATTGTCTTAACTTTTGCTCGTCTCTAAAGGTTTTAATTTCTCCGTCAAATCTGAATGAGATCCTTGCTGGGTAGAGTAATCTTGGTTGTAGGTTTTTCTCCTTCATCACTTTAAATATGGCCTGCCACTCCCTTCTGGTTTGCAAAGTTTCTGCTGAAAGATCAGCTGTTAACCTTATGGAGATTCCCTTGTGTGTTACTTGTTTTTCCCTTGCTTCTTTTAACATTTTTTCTTTGTATTTAATTTCTGACAGTTTGATTAATATTGTCTTGGCTTGTTTCTCCTTGGATTTATCCTGTATGGGAGTCTATGTGCTTCCTTGAGTTGATTATTTCCTTTCCCATATTAGGGAATTTTTCAACTATAATCTCTTCAAATATTTTCTCAGTCCCTTTCTTTTCCTCTTGTTCTTCTGGGACCCCTTTAATTCAAATGTTGGTGTGTTTAACGTTGTCCCAGAGGTCTCTGAGACTGTCCTCAATTCTTTTCATTCTTTTTTCTTTATTCTGCTCTGCAGTAGTTATTTCCACTATTTTACCTTCCAGTTCACTTATCCGTTCTTCTGCCTCAGTTATTCTACTATTGATTGCTTCTAGAGAATTTTAAATTTCATTTATTGTGTTGTTCATCAGTGTTTGTTTGCTCTTTAGTTCTTCTAGGTCCTTATTAAACGTTTCTTGTATTTTCTCAATTCTATTTCCAAGATTTTGGATCATCTTTACTATCATTATTCTGAATTCTTTTTCAGGTAGACTGCCTATTTCATCTTCATTTGTTAGGTCTGGTGGGTTTTTATCTTGCTCCTTCATCTGCTGTGTGTTTTTCTGTCTTCTCATTTTGCTTAATTTACTGTGTTCGGGGTCTCCTTTTCGCAGGCTGCAAGTTCGTAGTTCCCGTTGTTTTTGGTGTCTGTCCCCAGTGGCTATGGTTGGTTCAGTGGGTTGTGTAGGTTTCCTAGTGGAGGGGACTAGTGCCTGTGTTCTGGTGGATGAGGCTGGATCTTGTCTTTCTGGTGGGAGGTCCATGTCTGGTGGTGTGTTTTGGGGTGTCTGTGGCCTTGTTATGATTTTAGGCAGCCTCTCTGCTAATGGGTGTGGTTGTGTTCCGTCTTGCTAGTTGTTCGGCATAGGGTGTCCAGCACTGTAGCTTGTTGTTCATTGAGTGAAGCTGGGTCTTGGCATTGAGATGGAGATTGCTGGGAGACTTTTGCCATTTGATATTACGTGGAGCTGGGAGGTTTCTTGTGGACCAGTGTCCTGAAGTTGGCTCTCCCACCTCAGAGGCACAGCCCTGACACGTAGCTGGAGCACCAAGAGCCTTTCATCCACACGGCCTGGGAAAGCTAAGACGTATCATGGCGTATCATGGGCACAGGTGGGTGAGCCCAGCTGGACAGGACCTGTGTTACGACCATACCAGAGCCTGAATGGATCCTCTGACCTCTACATGGCCTCGTGCTGGGATCCAAGAACTCCTGCGGAATGTCCTACCTATGCTTGGGTCACTGCAGACATGTACTCAAGTCTGGGGTCTGTCCTGCAAGGTGACTTGCTAGTGTTGCAGGGTCTTCTGCAGAGGCAGGGGTGGCTGTGGCTCACTGTGAGGACAAGGACAGTGGCAGCAGAAGTTCTGGGAAGTACTCCTTGGCATGAGCCCTTCCAGATTCTGCCATCAGCCCCACCAAAAAGCCGTGTAGGCTTATATTTTGTTCTTTTAGATGCTATTGCACATAGAATTGTTTTCTTAGTTTCTTTTTTGATTGCTTACTGATAGTGTGTTGAAATACTACTGATTTTCGAGTGTTAATCTTATATCCTGCTTAGCTGAATTTGTTCTAGTTCTAATAGTTGCTTTGTAGATTCTTTAGGATTTTCTATATTTGCTATCATGTCATCTGCAAATAGAGATAGTTTTACTTCTTCCTTTCCAGTTTGAAGGCTTTTTATTGATATTTATTTTTTTGCCTAATAGTTCTGGCTAGAATTTCCAGTACAAAGTTGAATATAAGTTACCAAAGCAGGCATCCTTTTTGGTTTTTTTACCATCTTAATGTTCTTAAGTGTGCAGTTCAGTCGTGTTAAGTTTATTCACACTGTTGTATAACCAACCTTGAAAACTTTTTCATCTTGCAAAACTGAAACTCTACATTCATTAAACAAAAACTTCCCGTTCCCCTCTGCCCCCTAGCCAGTGGCATCCTCCATTCTACTTTCTGTTTCTATGAGTTTGACTACTCTTGATACTTCATATAAGTGAAATCATACAGGACTTGTCTTTTTGTGACTGGCTTATTTTACGTAGCGTAATGTCATCACGGTTCATCCATGTTGTAGTATGTGTCAGAATTTCCTTTTTAAAGGTTGAATAATAGTCCACGCGTGTATATATCACATTTTTGTTTATTCATTCATCTGTTGATGGACATTTGGTTTGCTTCTGCCTTTTGGCTGTTGTGCATAATGCTTCTACGAACACGGGTGTACAGGTACCTCTTTGAGACTCTGCTTTTAGTTCTTTTGGATATATACCAAGAAATGGTATTGCTGGATCACATGGTAATTAAATTTTATTTTTTGAAGAACCACCGTACTGTTCTTCACAGCAGCTGCACCATTTTATATTCCACAAACAGTGCACAAGGGTTCCAATTTCTACGTATCTTCACGAACACTTGTTATTTTTTTTTAGATTCCACATATAAGTGATATCATGTGATATTTGTCTTTCTGTGTCTGACTTACTTCACTCAGTATGATAATTTCCAGGTCCATCCATGTTGCTGCTAATGGCATTATTTCATTCTTTCTAATGACTGAGTAATATTCCACTGTATGTATGTACCACATTTTCTTTATCCATTCCTCTGTCAGTGGACATTTACATTGCTTCCATGTCTTGGCTATTGTAAACAGCACTTCAGTGAACACTGGGGTGCATAGATCCTTTCGAACCATGGTTTTCACTGGATATATGCCCAGGAGTGGGATTGCTGGATCATGTGGTAGCTCTGTTTTTAGTTTTTTAAGGAACCTCTATACCGTTCTCCATAGTGGCTGTATCAGTTTACATTCCCACCAACAGTGTAGGAGGGTTCCGTTTTCTCCACACCCTCTCCAGCATTTATTGTTTGTAGACTTTTTGATGATGGCCATACTGTCTGGTGTGAGGTGTTATCTCAGTGTAGTTTGATTTGAATTTCTCTAATAATTAGTGATGTTGAGCAGCTTTTCATGTGCCTCTTGGCCATATGTCTGTCTTCTTTGGAGAAATGTCTATTTAGATCTTGCACCTGCTTTTTGATTGGGTTGTTTGTTTTCTTGATATTGAGCTGCATGAGCTGTTTGTAAATTTTGGAGATTAATCCATTGTTGGTTGCATCATTTGCAAATACTTTCTCTCATTCTGTGGGCTGTCTTTTCGCTTTGTTTATGGTTTCCTTTGTGCAAAAGCTTTTGAGTTTAATTAGCTCCCATTTGTTTAGTTTTGTTTTTATTTCCATTACTTTAGGAGACAGATCGAAAAAGATATTGCTGTGATTTATGTCAGAGTGTTCTGTATTTTCCTCTAAGAGTTTTTTGGTATCCAGTCTTAGATTTAGGTCTTTAATCCATTTTGAGTTTATTTTTGTGTATGGTGTAAGAAAATGTTCTAGTTTTATTGTTTTACATGTAGCTGTCCAGTTTTCCCAGCACCACTTATTGACTAGACAGTCTCTTTTCCATTGTATATTCTTGCCTCCTTTGTTTTACATTAATTGACCATAGATGTATGGGTTTATTTCTGGGCTTTCTATCCTGTTCCATTGATCTATATTTATCTTTTTGTGCCAGTACAATGCTGTTTTGATGACTGTAGCTTTGTAGTATAGTCTGAAGTCAGGGAGCCTGATTCCTCCAGCTCTGTTTTTCTTTCTCAGGATTGCTTTGGCTATTCGGGTTCTTTTGTGTTTCCATACAAATCTTAAGACTTTTTGTTCTAGTTCTGTGAAAAATGCCATTGGTAATTTGATAGGGATTGCATTGACTCTGTAGGTTGCCTTGGGTGAATATTGTCATTTTTACACTATTGATTCTTCCAATATAAGAACATGGTATAACCTTCCATCTGTTTGTATCATCTTCAGTTTCTTTCAGCAGTATCTTATAGTTTTCAGAGTACAGTCTTTTGCCTCCTTAGGTAGGTTTATTCCTAGGTATTTTATTCTTCTTGAGGTGATGGTAAATGGGATCGTTTTAAAATCTCTCATTCTGATCTCCCATTGTTAGCGTATAGAAATGCAACAGATTTCTGTTTATTAGTTTTGTATCCTGCAACTTTGCCAAATTCGTTGATGAGCTCTGGTAGTCTTCTGGTAGCACCTATTAGGATTTTCTATGTATAATATCATATTATCTGCAAACACTGACAGTTTTACTTCTTCCTAATTTTGATTCCTTTTATTTCTTTTTCTTATCTGATTGCAATGGCTAGAACTTCCAAAACTATGTTGAATAAAAGTTGCAAGAGGGACATCCTTGTCTTGTTCCTGATCTTAGAGGAAATGCTTTCAGCTTTTCATTGTTGAGTATGATGTTAGCTGTAGGCTTGTCATATATGGCCTTTATTGTGCTGAGGTATGTTCTCTCTATATTTATTTTCTGAGGAGTTTTATCATAAATGGATATTGAATTTTGTCAAAAGCTTTTTCTGCATCTATTGAGATAAACATATGGGTTTATTCTTTAAGTTATTAATGTGGTCTGTCACATTGGTTGATTTGCAGATATTGAAAAATCCTTGCATCCCTGAGATAAATTCTACTTGACTGTGGTGTGTGATCCTTTTAATATATTGTTGAATTCGGTTTGCCAATATTTTATCGAGGGTTTTTGCATCAGTGTTCATCAGTGATATTATCCTGTAATTTCTTCTTTGTCGTGTCTTTGATTTCGGTATCAGGGTAATGCTGGCCTTGTAGAATGAGTTTGGAAGCATTTCTTCCTCTGCAATTTTTGGGAACAGGTTGAGAAGGATAGGTGTTAACTCTTTTCTAAATGTTTGGTAAAATTCACCTGTGAAGCCATCTGGTCCTGAACTGTTGTTTGTTGGGAGGTCTGTTTGTTTGTTTTGCTTCATTTTTAATTGCAGATTCAATTGCTGGTAAGTGGTCTGTTCATACTTTCTGTTTCATCCTGGTTCAGTCTTGGGAGATTTTCATTTATTGTAATTTGTCCATTTCTTTCAGGTTGTTCATTTTATTAGCATATAGTTGTTCATAGTAATCTCTTATGATGCTTTGTATTTCTGTGGTGTCGGTTGTAACTTCTCCTTTTTCATTTGTGATATTGATTTGGGCCCTTTCTTTTTTCCTTGATGAGTCTGGCTAAAAGTTTATCAATTTTGTTTATCTTTCTGAAGAACCAGCTCTGAGTTTCATTGAAGTTTTTTATTCTCTATTTCATTTTTTATTGCTCTGATTTTTATGATTTCATTCCTTCTACCTTTGGGTTTTGTTCTTTTTCTAGTTCTTTTAGATGTAAGCTTAGGGTGTTCATTTGTTCTTGTTTCCTGAGGTAAGCTTGCATCACTATAAACTTCCTTTTTAGAACTGCTTTTTCTACATCCTATATATTTTGGACCATTGTGTTTTAGTTTTCATTTGTCTACAGGTATTTTTAAATTTCCCTTTGATTTCTTCAGTGATCCATTGATTGTTTAGTACCATATTGTCTAGCCTCCACATGTTTGTGTTTTTTGCAGTGTTTTCTTGTAGTTGATTTCTAATTTCATGGCGTTGTGGTCAGAAAAGATGCGTGATATGATTTCAGTTTTCTTAAATTTACTGAGGCTTATTTTTTTTTGGTGTCCTAGCATGTGATCTATCCTGGAGAATGTTCCATGTGCACTTGAAACGAATGTGTATTCTGCTGCTTTTGGATGGAATGCTATATAAATATCAATTAAGTCCATTTGGTCTATTGTGTCATTTAAGGCCAGTGTTTCCTTGCTAATTTTCTGTCTGTATGGACTGTCCATTGATTCAAGTGAGGTGTTAAAGTCCCCCACTATTACTGTTACTGTCGATTTCTCCCTTTATATTTAGTATCTGTTTTATGTATTTAGGTGCTCCTGTATTGGGTACATATATGTTAATGAATGTCATATCCTCTTTTTGTGTTGATCCCTCGTTATGTAACCTTCTTTGTCTTTTGTTAAAGACTTTGTTCTAAAATGTATTTTGTGTGATAAGGGTATTGTTACCTCTGCTTTCTTGTTGTTTGTTTGCATGAAATATGTTTTTCCATCCCCTCACTTTCAGTCTGTATGTGGCTTTAGCTCTGAAGTAAGTCTCTTCTAAGCAGCATATAGATTGGTCTTGTTTTTTAATCAGTCAGCCACACCATGTATTTTGATTGCAGCATTTAGTCCATTGATGTTTCAAGTAATTATTGATAGGTACATACTTATTGCCATTTTATTAGTTGCTTTATTCTCATTACTAATGCTTCACAGTCTTTAGTAAATTGCTTATTTCTATTTCAGTAGTTGCTTTTTCAGGGATTTTCTCTTGCTCTTCAATTGAGACAAATTCTTCCTGTCTTCTCATTTGGCTTAACTTACTGTGTCTCTATGAAATAGGTGAAGCAGTTATCTACTGCAATCCTGAAGAGGTGACCTTATGTGGGAGCATTCCCATACTGTCTGCGTGTGCCCAGTGGCTTTGGTGGTATAGCTGGATTTGACTTGAACACAAGTCATGTCTTTTCTCAGGTTCTGCTGGCAGTTATCACATTGATAGTAGGTGTTGCTGGAGATGTAGGGACTAGGGCTGGATACAGGTTTGAGCTCAGGCTTCCCCTCTGCTCAGTGGCTGTCTCTGCCCTGTTGGGGTTGGGGGTGGGTTCTGTGTTGCTGGTCTAGAAGCCCTGAGGGCTGGGTCCAAGCTGGCTCCATTCTCTTTAAGTATGTGCTCTCCCATTCCCAGCACTGGCACCCTTACTCCAGAGGGAAGCAGCTCTGGAGCAAGGTAGGGTACTTGGCTTGAGCCCCGCGCACAGACCATGGCAGTCCTGCCAGGGCAGAGATCTGGACTGCTGATGCACTGCCTGTGTGAGTGCCAGCAATGTCTGCCCCCCCTTTCTCCAACGCTGCTTTGGGTCTGAGCCTCCTTTTTCCCTCACAGCTGGGCTCTTCCCTTGCCCTCTGCTTCCCTTGACCTGGTGTGGAGTTGTGCTGTAGAACAAGTAGGGCCCATGTGGGCTCTCAGTGTGGGTCTGGGCATGTGGTGTTCTTACTGCAGATGGAGATCATGGCTGCTTCTGATGTGCTGTGTAAGCACCAGTAATGGCTGTCCCTGCTCTGTTCAGATGCCATATTGGGTTTGAGCCACCTCTGTTACACACATCTTGGACCTCACCCAGTGAGGAGGTGCACTGTGAAGCAAGTGGTGCTTGAGCGTTTGCTGGGCTCAGGCTTGGGTGCCTGCTGGGTCAGTCGCAGGAAATTGGTCAGCCATGAATGCGGTTTTCAGTCTGCCTTGCTTCAGGAGCAAGCAAGCATGTGCATGCTCCTCACTGGCAAAGTCCAGGTTTCCCATAGCCTTCCTATTACTCTTACTGGCACTCCAACCAGCCGAGGGGCTCAGCTTTCCTATGTTGGGTCCCTGAATATGTTGCTCGACCACTCTCTCCCCAGAGAGGATTTCCATCTGTCTAATCTCCCTTTTCTTCCATGTCTTCTCTCAGGGGCACAGGTTCCAGCCTGATCACTTCTCTTAACTTCCTACCTGATTCTGTATGGATCTTTCTTACAACCTTGGTTGTACAGGATTCTTTCTGCCAGTCTCCAGTTAGTTTTTAAGTGAGAATTGTTCCACATCTAGGAGTATGTTTGATGTGTTTGTGGGGAGAGGTGAGTTCCACGTCATACTGTGCTAAGTTGATCTTCCTCTGTCAAGTGAGTAGTTTGCCCACTAAGTTAAATCTGGTCTCACTTATTTACAAAGACCTATAATATAGATGTACTTGGAGACATTCTCAAAGTAACTAGGAGATTTGGGTATGATATTAGGGTTTTACAAAGTTACAAAGCAAAGAATAATAAAAAACAAATCACCAAGAAGTAGTTATTGAATCCAGAGAATCCTCAAGGGCTCAGGGTAAGATGGATCATTTTTCATATGAAAGTTAGAATTATTTTTCATCCTTAAATTCTCCAGTTTTCTCAGAAAGATCTTGTACTCATATTTAAAGTATAAGAAATCAATGAACCCTTCAACTGATTTTATCACAACTTTATTCATCACAAAAATAAATCTTTTAATTAATGTTTATTTAACTCAGGTATTCATTCAGCAACTACTTATGAGAATCTACTAAGTATCCTTTGCTCTGTACTGTAGGTTCTAACAAAAATGAAATATTGGCCCCTGCAAAAGAGCCGCTCTCAGTGGGGCACAAGTGGGAGATGGGCGCACTGATAGAATACTTGAAAAGCCTTGTAACTCAGGTGCACACAAAATTCTGCTTCATATTCTTTTTTAAGAAATTGCAGCTGTTTTATTGATCACCTTATCACACTACCCTGTAGTAAAAAATATGAATACGTTGATGTTTAAGTGTTGTTTGAAAAAGTTTCCTGTCATGATAAAACTCTCAGTCTTATTATTTCAACTAATCAAAGTGAATATATTTCAAATATTTATGAATAAGTATTAAATACAAAAGTAAAATTTTACTGGAAAAGCATCTTACAGAGATGGAGTTGGATAGATTTTTTTACAAACTAGTTTATCATTGGATGAGAATTACTAAAATGAGAAATAGAAGGCATTAATTCTATTGCAAGTTCAATTCCATGGATGTAAGCATTGAGAAAATTTGTTTGTGTAAATAAGTAGATATGAATGAATGGAGTTTTATTATAGTAATGCCTCTAAATTATTTGAATCCTTACAAATCATATGCCACTAAAGATCTAACAAAGAAAAATATACTTTTAATGATCTATCAGCTGGTAACTCTGATTAGGTTCTGTCTCAACTTAACTGAAAGCAAGTATAGTCATCCCTTGGTATTTACAGGGGATTGGTTCCAGGATCCCCTCCAAGGATATCAAAATTGATTGATGGCCTAAGTCCCTTAGTTGGCCCTCTGTATCTGCGGGTTCAGCATCCTTACATATGGAGGGTGACTGTAACTGAAAGCCACTTGACTTGTAAAATGATAAGTTCTCACTCCAGTCAGTTGTTCCTTTCTTTGATGTGCTTGAGGGTTTTGCATCGTGGGGGTATTTCACCTTAGTAAGGTTTTCCATATTCTTTATGAGTATGTTTTTTGGTAAAGAACATGTATCCTGACATTTTAATTCTAATATGAAATACTCTGCCCTTTATATTGAGAATGTAACCTGTTTTCATTTTGTTATGGTTACTTATTTGAATTTATAGTAGCTTGACTTCAATAACTTGCAAAAAACTGCTCCTTTATATCTCTGTCCCCATCCCTTTCAGTTGTTGATGTCACAAAATTACATCTCTTTCTTTCTTTCTTTCTTTCAGTATAATTGCTTTACAATGGTGTGTTAGTTTCTGCTTTATAACAAAGTGAATCAGCTATACATATACATATATCCCTATATCTCTTCCCTCTTGCTTCTCCCCCCCTCCCACCACAAAATTACATCTTTCTATAATGTGTGCTCCAAAACAAAAACGAATAATTCTTTTAAATGTCTTAGTCTCCAAATTATGTAGGAAAAATAAGATTTGGAATTACAAACCAAAGTTACATTAATACTTTTATTCTAAATTTTAAAAAATGTATAACTCTCTTAAATCACATAAAAAAGACCAACTACAGTTAAAAATGATTGCTATAGTAATACTAGTTCTATAATTGCCTATGTATTTGCCTTTATTGGATCTTTATTTGTACAGCTTCAAGTTACTGTCTAGTGTCTTTTCATTTTACCTTGCAGAACTCCCTTGAGCATTTCTTGCAGGGCACATCTAGTGGTCATGAACTCACTCAACTTTTGTTTATCTGGAAATATCTTGGTTTCTTCCTGACTTTTTGAAGGACAGTTTTGGTGGATATAGTATTCTTAGTTGACAGGTGTTTTCATTTAGCCCTTGAATATACAGAAGTGCTGTCTTCTGACCGCCAAAGTTTCTGATGAGAAGTCTGAAGGTAATCTTAACTGAGGATCTGTTGTATGTGATGAGTCTCTTCTCGCTGCTTTCAAGATTCACTCTGTCTTTTGAAAGTATGATCATAAAGCGTCTTGATATGGGCCTCTGATTTCATTTTACTTGGAGTTTGTCGAGCTTCTTGGATGTTTATATTCATGTATCTCATTAAATTTGGGAACTTTTCATTCAAATATTAGTTTGTCAAATATTTTTTGTATATTTCTGTGAATTTCTTCAAAGATTCTCTGTGCCCCTTTCTCTTTCTCTCCTTCTTCTGAGACTCCCATGATGTGTATTTTGCTCCAGCTGATGGTGTTTCACAGGTCCTATTGCTCTGTTCACTTTTCTTCAATCTTTGTTCTTTCTGTTCATCAGCATTGATAATTTCCATTGTCCTATCTTAAAGTTCACTGATTCTTTTTCCTACCATCTCAAATCTGCCTTTGAATATCTGTATGAATTTTTCATGTTATTGTACTTTTCAGCTGCATAACTTCTTTCTGGTTTCCTTTTAGGTTTTCTGTATCACTGACATTTCCATTTTTCTCACACATCATGTTCTTGACTTTGTTCACATCTTCAAGTTCTTTGAGCATTGGTAAGATAGTGGTTTTAAAGTCTTTGTCTGATATATCTGCCATTACGTCTTTTGCAGGGACAGATTCTGTTGATTTATATTTTTCTTTTTCACGGACCATACTTTCCTGCTTTTTTGTATACTTTACTCTGTGTGTGTGTGTGTATATAAATATGGAATTTCTGGCTTATATGGCAATTTTATGTTTAACTTTTTGAGGAACAGCCAAACTGTTTTCCACAGTATCTTGAACCATTTTTCATTTCCACCAGAAATGTATGATGGTTCCAGATTCTCTAATTCTGGCCAAAATGTGTTTTCTGCTTTTTGATTATAGTCATCCTAGTGTGGGTAAAGTGGTACCTCATTGTGGTTTTGATTTGCATTTCCTAAATGATTAATGATGTTGAGCATTTTTTCATGATTTGGACATTAAAAAAAAATCTTCAGAGAAATATCCAGTTAAGTCCTCTAAACGTATTGTATTTGAGCTGTTTTTCCTTTTCGTTGAGTTGTAAGAGTTCTATGTATATTCTGGATAATCAGGTATTAGATACATGATTTGAAAATGTTTTCATCCATTCTGGATATTGTCTTTTTTCTTTCTTGATAAGATACTTTCGTTTTAATTTTGATGAAGTCCAATTTATCTGTTTTTACTTTTATTGTTTATGCGTTACTGTCATATCTCAAAATACATTACCAAATTTTATATTTCATTCTAAGAGTTTTATGGCTTTACCTCTTATATTTAGATCCATGTTGATTTAATTTTTGAATATGGTGTTGACATAGTTGTCTAACATCATTCTTTCCTTGAGATATACTGTTGACCCAGGTCCAGACTATTCTTTCCCCATTGAATGGTCTTGGCCCACTTGTTGAAAATCAGTGGTCCAGAGATATGTGTTTATTTCTGGATTCTCTATACTGTTCTGGTGGTCTTTGTGTTTGTTTTTTAATATTATTTATTTGGTTGCATGGGGTCTTAGTTGCAGCAGGCGGGCTCCTTAGTTGTGGCTTCAGGGCTCATTAGTTGTGGCATGCAGGCTCCTTAGTTGTGGCATGCGAACTCTTAGTTGCGGCATGCGTGTGGGATCTACTTCCCTGACCAGGGATCAAACCTGGGCCTCCTGCATTGGGATCATGGAGTCTTATCCACTGTGCCACGAGGGAAGTCCCCGGTCTTCATGTTTATACTTACACCAGTACCTATAGCTTTGTACTAAGTTTTGAAATCAGGAAAGTGACTCTTCCCAATTTGTTCTTTTTGTTTGTTTAAGATTGTTTGTGCTATTTACGACTGCTTGCAATTCCATAATTTTTAGTATCAGGTTTTCCATTTGTGCAGAAAAGGCTGTTGGAATTTTAATAGGGATTGCATTGAGTTTTCAGATCACTCTTGGTATTACTGCTTTTTTTAAAATATTTTTTTATTTGGCTGGATCTTTAGTTGCAGCATGCACGTGGGATCTAGTTCCCTGACCAAAGATCAAACCTGGCCTCCCGGCATTGGGAGCGCGGAGACTTAGCCACTGGACCACCAGGGAAGTCCCAGTACTGCCATTTTAACAATACAAAGTCTTCTAATCTATGAGCATGGAATATCCTTCCATTTATTTAGGTCTTCTTCAAGTTCTTTTCACAGTTTTTTTGTAGTTTTGCATATCCCTGGTTAAATTTATTACTAGGTATTTTACTCTACTGGATAATATTGTAAATAGAATTTTTTTTTAATTTACTTTTTGGGTTGTTCATTGCTGGTATAGAAAAAAAAAACCCTGATTGTTGTGTGTTGATTTTGCACTGTTATATAAATAAGTTCCTTTGTACCTTTTTAAAAAAATAGATTCCACATATGAGTGACATCATATGATATTTGTCTTTATCTGTCTTACTTTGCTTAGTATGATAATCTCTAGGTCCATCCATGTTGATACAAATGGCATTATTTCATTCTTTTTTATGGTTGAGTAATACTGCATTGTATGTATGTAGCACATCTTATTTATCTATTCCTCTGTCAATAGACATTTAGGTTGCTCCCATGTCTTGGCTATTGTAAACAGTGCTGCAGTGAACATAGGCATGCATGTATCTATTCGGATTATGGTCTTCTCTAGGTCTATGCCCAGGAGTGGGATTGCTGGATCATATGGTAGTTCTATTTTTAGTTTTTTAAGGAACCTCCAATCTCTTCTCCATAGTGGTTTTACCAATTTACATTCCCACCAACAGTATAGATGGGTTTCCTTTTCTCCACACCCTCTCCAGCATTTATTGTTTTTTAGACTTTTTGGTGATAGCCATTCTGACTGGTGTGAGGTGATACCTCATTGTAGTTCTCATTTGCAATTCTCTGATAATTAGTGATGTTGAGCATCTTTTCTTATGCATTTTGGCAATCTTTATTTCTTCTTTGGAGAAATGTCTATTTAGATCTTCTGCCCTTTTTTTTTTTTTTTTTTTAACATACATAGAGCTGCATGAGCTGTTTGAACATTTTGGAGATTAATCCCTTGTTGCTCACGTCGTTTGCAAATATTTTCTCCCATTCTTTGGGTTGTTTTTTCATTTTGTTGATGGTTTCTTTTCCGTGCAAAAGCTTTTAAGTTTCATTAGGTCCCATTTGTTTATTTTTGTTTTTATTTCCGTTATTCTAGGAGATGGATCAAACAAGATATTGCTGCAATTTATGTCAAAGGGTGTTCTTCCTATGTTTTCCTCTAAGAGTATTACAGTTTCTGGTCTTACATTTAGGTCTTTCATCCATGTTGAGTTTATTTTTGTGTGTGGTATTAAAGAATGTTCTAATTTCATTCTTTTGCATGTAGCTGTCCAGTTTTCCCAGCACACCATTTTTTGAAGAGACTGTCTTTTCTCCATTGTATAGTTCTTGCTCCTTTGTCATACATTAATTTTTTTGTGTGTCACTTAGATATGATTTACAATTTCACTTCCAAAGGTCCTTTTCAGAAGACGGCTTTTCAACGAATCTTATTTAACACAAAGTGTAGAAATTTGTTAGTTTACTAACTCTACTTTTGTCATACATTGGCAATCTCTTTACTATCTAGAGACTAGATGTTATAAAACTGGGACCCATTTGTCCAGTATATACATAATATATACAGTAAAGTTAAATGAAATGCATATAACACATAGAGCAATGGGTAAGTTGAAATGTTCTAGTACACACTGGCAAAACATCTTTTGCCATCTTCCCTCCCACCTCCCTCGACCCAATGAACAAGCAGAGAAGTACACTGTTCAGAGGGGAGGTTTAACAATTCCATTTCTGAAGACAGTATTTCCCATCAGTTTTTAAAAGATATTTACAAGAAGCATTATTCTACTGCTTCTACTTTTAAATACATCAAGCACTTCTAAATATCTAGAAAGACTAGATATTTCAAATAAGAACTTACTTGTGCACTATGTACACAGCACTGTTAAATAAAATTGCACACGTGTAACAATGGTTATAATCTGAGGTATCTTCTAAATAGGACCATTTTGGCCTGAACTATTCCCTCCCTTACTTCCTTCTCTCCACCACCAATCCAGTGGACAAGTACAGGCATGTGTAATCTTAGAGGTAGTTGAGCAAATTCATACCCAAAAGTCATTTACACAAGATAAGCTTCCCTATGAATTTCAACACAAATTGTACAAAATGTGCTAACTGTACTACTTTGTCACACACTAGCAACCCCTTTAACATCTAGAGACTAGATGTTGCAAAATTAGCACTCATTTGTCCATTATATACACTATATACACAGCAAAACAAAATACACATAACATACAAAAAATGGTTTTGTCTGAAAATGTCCAGGTACAAACACACTAGCATATTACCTTTTGCAATTCTTTCCCTCCCATCTCCTCCAAACCACTGAACAAGTTAGACAGTAGTATACTGCTCACAGAGGCGATTTAACATTCCCCAAGATAGTACTTCCTATGAATTTTAGCAAAAATATATTTACAAAGAGATATTTTACTACCTCTACATTTACCATACGCTGGGCACTTCTAAACATATAGCTGGACTAGATGTTTCAAATAAGGACTTAATTTGTCCACTATATACAGAGCAGTCTTGAATAAACTACACACATGTGACAGTTATAATCTGAAAGTGTCTTTAACACATGTGCATTCTAGCCTAAGACCAACCTCCTTCCCTTCTCTCCCATCTCCACCAACCCAGAGAGCTATACTGCCCAAGTTTTCAGAAGACAATCTTTCCCAGAAATTTTAACACAAAATGTACTATTTACTAACTCTATTTTTGTCATATTCTGGCAACCTTTATAACATCTAGAAAGACTAGATGTTGTAAATTAGGACTCATTTGTCCATCATATAGACTTCATACACAGCAAAGTGAAACAAAATGCATGAACGTAAAAAAGACAGTAGTTAATCTTGCCTCACTATAAATACACTGGCACAGAGGTCTTTTCACTTCTTTCTCCTCCACCCGACCTTGAACCAGAGCACAAACGCAATGCATACTGTTTAAAGAGGTGGTTTGGCCAACCTTGCCCCCCCTCCAAATAAAGAACAATATTTCATATGAATTTTAATGAAAAGATATTTACAAAATGTCTTTTTATTACTTCTACTTTTAATATATATCAGGCACTTCAAAACATCTAGAATGATTAGATATTTCAAAAAAGTACTTATTGTCAACTGTATATACAGTAGTGAGGAATAAAATACCCACAAAAAAAATGGTTGTAGTATGGAAATGTCTTATAAGTATGACCATTCTGCCACAGAACTTTCTTTTCTTCCTCCTCAAGGTTTTGCATTCCATGTCCTTTAACCCACTGAACAAATGTGGACCTCTGTGGCTCCTTTCTATTGTTTTCTTCATCTCTATTTCATTTATTTCTGCTCTGATCTTTATGATTTCTTTCCTTATACTAACCTAGGGTTTTGTTTGTTCTTCTTTCTCTAGTTTCTTTAGGTGTAAGGTTAGGTTGTTTGAGATTTTTCTTGTTTCCTGAGGTAGTATTGTATTGCTATAAACTTCCCTCTTAGAACTGCTTTTGCTCAGTCCCAAAGGTTTTGAGTCATCATGTTTTTGTTGTCATTTGTCTCTAGGTATTCTTTGAATTCCTCTTCACTTTCTCCAGTGACCCATTGGTTGTTTAGTAACATATTGTTTAGCTTCCAAGTGTTTGTGTTTTCTACAGTTTTTTGCCTGTAAGTGATTTCTAATCTCATAACGTTTTGGTCAGAAAAGATGCTTGCTCTGATTTCAGTTTTCTTAAATTTAATGAGGCTTGATTTGTGGCCCCAGATGTGATGTATCCTGGAGAATGTTTCTTGTACACTTGAGAAGAAAGTGTATTCTGCTGCACTGGGAGGGAATGTTCTCTAAATATCATTTAAGTCCATCTCGTCTAATATGTCATTTAAGGCTGTGTTTCCATATTGATTTTCTGTCTGGATAATCTGTCCATTGATGACAGTGGGGTATTAAAGTCCCCCACTATTACTGTGTTACTGTCAATTTCTTTTTTTTATGGCTGTTAGCATTCACCTTATATATTGAGGTGCTCCTTTATTGGGTGCATATATATTTGCTATTGTTATATCTTCTTCTTGGATTGATCCCTATATCATTATGTAGTGTCCTTCTTTTTCTCTTGTAACAGTCTTTATTTTAAATGTCTTTTTTTGTTTGTTTGTTTTTGTGGTACGCAGGCCTTTCAGTGTTATGGCCTCTCCCGTTGCAGAGCACAGGCTCTGGACGCGCAGGCTCTGGACCCGTGGGCTCAGCGGCCATGGCTCAAAGGCCCAGCTGCTCCGCAGCATGTGGGATCTTCCCGGACCGGGGCACGAACCAGTGTCCCCTGCATCGGCAGGTGGACTCTCAACCACTGCGCCACCAGGGAAGCCCCAGTCTTTATTTTAAAGTGTATTTTGTCTGATATGCTTATTGCTACTCCAACTTTCTTGTGATTTACATTTGCATGGAATATTTTTTTGCATCCCCTCACTTTCAGTTTGTATGTGTCCCTAAATCTGAAGTGGGTCTCTTGTAAACAGCATATATACGGGTCTTGTTTTTGCATCCATTCAGCCAGTCTCTATCTTTTGGTTGGAGCATTTAATCCATTGGCATTTAAGGTAGTTATTGATTTGTTTGTTCCTATTGCCATTTTCTGAATATTTTTGGATTTGTTTTTGTAGATCTTTTTTCTTCTCTTTCTGTTTTGTTCTCTTGAGGTTTGATGACTATCTTTAGTGTTATGTTTGGGTTGCTTTTTCTTTTTGCGTGTATATCTATTGTAGTTTTTTGGTTTGAAGTTCCCATGTGGTTTTGATACAGTAGTCTATATAAGATTGTTTCAAGTTGCTGGTCTCTGAATTTCAAATGCAATCCCCTTTTCCTGCATTTGTACTCTCCTCTTCTAATGGCTGCTGGTTTTGATATCATATTTGTGTGTGGATGATTTTCTACTTTTACTGTATCCTTCCCTTTACTGGTGAGGTTTCCCATTTGTGATTTTCTTATTTCTAGTTGTGGCCTCTTTTTTTTTTCCTTCCCCTGCCTAGAAAAGTTCCTTTAGCATTTGTTGTAAAACTAGTTTGGTGATGCTAAATTCTTGTAGCTTTTGCTTGTCTGTAAAGCTTTTGATTTCTCCATCAAGTCTGAATGAGAGCCTTGGTGGGTCAAGTATTCTTGGCTTTAGGTTCCTCTTTTTCATCACTTCAAATATATTGTGTCACTCCCTTCTGGCCTGCAGAGTTTCTGCTAAGAACTCAGCTGATAACCTAGTGGGGATGCCCTTTTATGTTATTTGATGCTTTTCCCTTTTTGCTTTTAAGGTTTTTTTCTTTGTATTTAATTTTTGTTAGTTTGATTAATATGTGTCTCAGCACATTCCTCCCAGATGGGACTCTGCACTTCCTGGACTTGGGTGACTGTTTCCTTTCCCATGTTAAGGAAGTTTTCAGCTGTTATCTCTTCAAATATTTTCTCAGGCCATTTCTCTTCCTATTCTTCTTCTGGGACCCCATAATGCAATTGTTGGTGCATTTAATATTGCCCCAGAGGTCTCTGAGACTGTCCTCATTTCTTTTCATTCTTTTTTGCTTTATTCTGCTCTGTGGAAGTGATTTCCACCACTCTGTTTTCCAGCTCAGTTATTCATTCTTCCACCTCAGTTATTCTGCTATTGATTCCTTTTAGTATAGTTTTCATTTCAGTTATTGTGTTGTTCATCTCTATTTGTTTGTTCTTTAAGTATTCTAGTTCTTTGTTAAACATTTCTTGTATCTTCTCAGTCTGTGCCTCCATTCTTTTTCCGAGATTTTGGATCATCTTTACTATCATTACTCTGAATTCTTTTTCAGGTAGATTGTCTATCTCCTTTTCATTTAGTTCTTCTTTGGGTTTTTAGGTTGTTCCTTTGTCTGCAATATATTTCTCTGTCCTCTCATTTTGTCTAAATTTCTGTGCTTGTGGTCTCCTTTCTGCAGGCTTCAGGATAGTCGTTCCTCTCGCTTCTGGTGTCTGACCCCTGGTGGGTGAGGTTGGTCCAGGGGCTTGTGCAGGCTTCCTCATTGGAGGGACTGGTGCCTGCTGTCTGGAGGGCGGAGCTGGGTCTGGTTCTTCTGGTGGGCAGGGCCGTGTCAAAGTGTTGGTTTTGAGATGGTTGTGAGCTCAGTACAACTTTAGACAGCCTGTCTACTGATGGGTGGAGCTGTGCTCCTGTCTTGCTGGTTGTTTGACCTGAGGCTTTCTAGCACTGGAGCCTTCAGGCTGTTGGGTGGGGTCGGGTCTTGGTGCCGAAATGGGGACCTCCAGGAGTGCTCACGCTGATCACTATTCCCTGGGGCCTCCACTGCCAGTGTCCTTGCCCCCACAGTGAGCTACAGTCGGTCCCCGCCTCCCCAGGAGACCCTCCAAGACCCCTAGATAGGTCTGCCAGGTTCCTTTGGAGGTACTGCTTTGTGCTGTGTCCCAGTGCACATGAGGCCTAGTGTGCATGGCCTCCAAGAGTGGAGTCTGTTTCCCCCAGCCCTGTGGAGCTCCTGCACTCAAGCCCTGCTGGCCTTCAAAGCTAAATGCTCTAGGGGTTTTTCCTCCCAGTGTCAAACCCTCAGACTGTCTTGGAGGACTATTTTTTTAAATTTAATTATTTTATGTGTTTATTTTTGGCTGCACTGGGTCTTCATTGCTGCACGCAGGCTTCCTCTAGTTGTGGCGAGCAGGGGCTACTCTCCATTGCAGTGTGTGGGCTTCTCATTGCAGTGGCTTTTCTTGTTGCGGAGCACAGGCTCTAGGCACATGGGCTTCAGTAGTTGTTGCACACAGGCTCAATAGTTGTGGCTCACAGGCTCGAGTACAGGCTCAGTAGTTGTGGCACACAGGCTTAGTTGCTCCGCAGCATGTGGGATCTACCTGGACCAGGGCTCGAACCCATGTCCCATGCATTGGCAGGTGGTTTCTTAACCACTATGCCACCTGGGAAGCCCTGCAGGGCTATTTTTATGTGGGAAAGTCTGTGTAGCCTGCATGGGTTTAACATTTTTTGGTCCAAGGGCTGTCTTCAGTATGGGTGTCTGCCATCTTTTTCTTCAGCTTATGCTTATCACCTTGGTAAGAGGTGTGACTGATGTTTTAGTGACCAGATCCTGCACCGGGTATTGAGCAGGGTCTCCTCTTTGCTCTGTGGTTGTCACTGCCCTGTTGGGGGTGGGGTCTGCTCCCTAGTTGTTGAAGAGACCCCCAGTCTGTTTCTTTTTTTTTTTTTTGCGGTACACGGGCCTCTCACTGTTGTGGCCTCTCCCGTTGCGGAGCACAGGCTCCGGACGCGCAGGCTCAGTGGCCATGGCTCACGGGCCCAGCCGCTCCACGGCATGTGGGATCTTCCTGGACCAGAGCACAAACCCGTGTCCCCTGCATCGGCAGGCGGACTCTCAACCACTGCGCCACCAGGGAAGCCTCCCAGCCTGTTTCTTAGCTGTGTTTCTGATCTGTGGTGCAAGGTAGGCTGTATTGGAGCACTCCCACTGGGAGAGAAGCCCCTGAGTACACCTCCTCTGCATGTGTTTACTTCTGAGCGTGCTCTGCTGTATCACCTTTCACCCGTTGTCCGAGCTCACAAACTCCAATCTCGTTGGCACTGCTTTCAGCCCCACCTTAACCATGGGTACGCCAGCAATTGGTCCTTGTTTCTCTCAGGCATTGTTTTCACCAGGCCACCAGCATAGATCCAGGTCAGTTCCCAGGACTGCAGTAACCATGCATCTGGAACCACTGTGGGCGCTGTGGAGGCAATGCATACTCTGGCCTGGCCAGTCTCCCACATGTACTTGCTCAAAGTCCACAGCTGCTAAAGCTAGACCCATCTCAGCTGCAGGAACACTTGTCCCTTCAGATGTTCCTGAGGTGCTGAGTTTATAAAGCCAGTTGTGGGGGTGTAATTCTGTGGTTCACACAGTGGGAGGAGAGATTTCAGCTCTTCTTTCTTAGTTGCATGGGTCCTGGGGCTCTGCTGTGGTTTCAGCCTCACCTCTGCACGTAGGCTACCCACAGGCATCTGCTCCCGGGGCTGCCCTGGAGCACATGAAGCCCTCCCAGGTGGGAGGGGGCTGAGGCAGCAACCAGGGGTGCATGAGCCTGCCCAGGCAGGAGGGGGTAGAGATGGCCACTGACTGTGCCATGTGTGCCTGCCCAGGCCAGAGGGGCTGGGAGCGGCCACCAGGGGCACATAAGCCCGCTCTGGCAGGAGCCCCTCCTAGTGGCATCCCCTGGCCTTTTCCCCTGAGCATTCCCAGTTATGGAGCTCCTCACTCCCACCCCTTCACATTGCCTCCTTGCAGCCAATAGCAGTCCTCTTTTCAGATCTGTTCTCCAAGCACCCTGTTTCAGCACCCAGCCCCCGTTGTACTGGTGGACGCACCTCAGCCTGGGGTGCACAGGGCTGTGGCATGGACCACCTTTATAGGTCTCACTCTGTCTGGCCTGCCACAGACAGATTGTTGCTCTCTCCTCCAAGCCCCTGAAGCTCCCCTTTTGTCCCAACTGATCTCGCCACTGGTGAGGGGGCTCTCAGGTGTGGCAACCTCTCCTCTCCTTTAGCTCCACAACAGAGGTGCAGTCCATCCTGTTTCTGGGCTTTTTTTTTTTTTTTCCTTTGGTCCTATGTGCTTACATGGGGTTCTTTCTTGTCTTTTTAGGTGTCTGAGGACCTCTGCTAGTTTTCAGCAGGTGCTCTGTGAGAACTGTTCCATTGGCAGATGTGGTCTTGATGCGTTTTTGGGGGGAGGTGAACTCCATGTCCTCCTCCTCCATCATCTTGACTCCTAGCATATTTAATACAGTTGACTTAAAGCCTGTGTTTAGGAAGTTCAATGTCTGGTCTTCTTAGGGACATTTCTGTCAATTTATATTTTTCCTTTGATTGGGCCATACTTTTTTGTTTCTTTGCTTTTTTGCTTCTTTGTGATTTTGTTGTTGAAACTGGACATTTGTGTATCATAATGTTGTAATTTTAGAAATTACTTTCTTGCTCTTCTCCAAATTTTGCTGTTCTTGATTGATGAAGATTACAGTTATCCAAATGACTCTTCCAAACTGCTTTTGTTTGTTTGCAAAGTCTGTATTTCTTATCTGTGGTCACTGAATTCTCTATTCCTTTAGCTTGTGTTCAGTTAGTGTTTTGAACATCCATCATCTCATATAGGTACAACACTAAAGAAATAGAAAAAAAAAATTTTCCTTGCGATGAGAATGCTTAGGATTTACTACTCTCTTAACTTTCATTTATAACGTACAGCAGTGTCATCTTTATCATGTTGTACATTACATCCCTAGCACTTACCTTATAACTGAAAGTTTGTATGTTTTGTCTACCTTCATCTAATTCCTCTTCCCCCTCCTCCCCACGTCTAGTAGCCACAAATCTGATCTCTTTTTCTCTGAGTTGGTCTGTTTGCTTTTGAAGTATAATTGACTTACAGCACTATTTTAGTTCCTTGTATACAACATAGTGATTCTACATTTCTGTAAGTTTCAAAATGATCACCAGTAATATGTCATTTGTTACTATATGAAGATATTATATAATTATGTTCTCCACACTCTACATTTTATACCTGTGACTCTATTATTTTGTTAAGTGGAAGTTTGCACCTCTTAGTCTCCCTCACCTATTTCTCTCCTTCCCCTACCAACCTCCCCTCTGGCGACCACCTATTTGTTCTCTTTATCTATGACTCTGTTTCTGTTTGGTTATATTTGTTCATTTGTTTTGTTTCTTGGATTCCAGATATAAGTGAAATATGCAGTATTTGTCTTTCTCTGTCTGACTTATTTCACTTAGCACAGTACCCTGTAGGTACACCCATGTTGTCACAAATGGCAAGACTTCACTCTTTTTATGGCTGAGTAATATTCCATTGTGTACATGTGTATGTGTTTGTGTGTATGTATACACACACATACATACCACATTTTCATTATACATTCATCTGTTGATGAACACTTAAGGAGCTTCCACATCTTGCCTTTTGTAAGTGATGCTGCAGTGAACATGTGTGTGTGGGGGGGGTGAGCGAATATCTTTTCAAATTAGCGTTTTAATTTTCTTCAGATAAATAGCCAGTAATAGCCAGAAATGGAGTTGCTGGGTTGTATGGTAGCTCTGTTTTTAGTTTTTTGAGGACTCTCCATTACTGTTTCCCATAGTGGCTTTACCAGTTTACATTCCCACCAACAGCGTGTAAGGGTTCCCTTTTCTTCATATCCTCACCAACACTTGTTATTTTTCTTTTCAGTAATGGCCATTCTGACAGATGTGAGGTGATATCTCATTGTGGTTTTGATTTGCATTTCCCTGATGATCAGTGATGCTGAGCATCTTTTTATGTGTCTACTGGCCATCTGTATATCTTCTTTAGATAAATGTCTGTTCAGTTCCTTGCCTGGGTTTAATTGGATTGTTTTTCTGATGTCAAATTGTATGAGTTCTTTGTATATTTTGGATGTTAACCCCTTGTTGGAGATAACCATTTGCAAATGTCTTCTCCCATTCATTAGGCGGCCTTTTCATTTTGTTGATAGTTTCCTTCATTGTACAAAGCTTTTTAGTCTGACGTAGTCCCACTGGGTAGTTTTTGCTTTTGTTTCCCTTGCCTGAGCAGAATATCCAAACCATTGCTAAGATTGATGTCAGAGCCTATTTATTTTTGAATTTTATTTATTTTTTTATACAGCAGGTTCTTAACAGTTATCCATTTTATACATATTAATGTATACATGTCAATCCCAATCTCCCAATTAATCACACCACCACCACCCCCTGCCACTTTCCCCCCTTGGTGTCCACACATTTGTTCAGAGAGCCTATTTTTTGTTTGTTTGTTTTTGCCACACAGCACAGCTTACAGGATGTTAGTTCCCTGACCAGGGATTGAACTCATGCCCCCTGCAATGGAAATGCAGAGTCCTAACAACTGTACTGCCAGGGAAATACCCTGTGTATGTTTTCTTTTTTTTTTTTAATTAATTTTACTTATTTATTTTTGGCTGATTGGGTCTTCATTGCTGCGTGCGGACTTTCTCTAGTTGCGTTGAGCAGAGGCTACTCTTTGTTGCGGTGTGTGGGCTTCTTGTTGTGGTGGCTTCTATTGTTGTGGCACATGGGCTCTAGGTGCACAGGCTTTAGTAGTTGTGGCTCGCAGGCTGTAGAGCACAGTCTCAGTAGTTGTGGCACGTGGGCCTAGTTGCTCCAAGGCATGTGGGATCTTCCCGGACCAGGGCTTGAACCAGCAAGTCCCCCCTGCATATGTTTTCTTATAGAAGTTTTATGGTTTCAGGTCTTACATTTAAGTTTTTAATTCATTTTATATTTTATGGTGTGAGAAAGTAGTCCAGTTTTCCCAGCAAGAAGCTGTCTTTTCCCCATTGTATATTCTCACCTCCTTTGTGGTAGATCATCTCATACACTTTAAATTGTCTCTAGATTACTTATAATACCTAATACAAGGTAAATGCCATGTAAATAGTTGTAAATACAATGTTAATTCTATATAAATAATTGCTGTTATGTGGCAAATTCAATTTTGCTTTTTGGAACTTTCTGGAATTTTTCTTCCCCCAAATATTTTAATTCTGTGGTTGGTTGAATCTGTGGATGTGGAACCTGTCCATATGGAGGGCCAACTGTATATAGATTTTTTTTTTTTTAAAAAGTGTCCTGACTTTATAGAACGGCTGCACTTCAGCTTTGGTTTTCATTAACTGCTGGATCTCCACAGAGTGGAGGTCCACCAAGGTGCCCTAGGAGTCAGTTACTTTGTCAGTGAGTTACTTTACCAGTCATTCATCTTAGCACCTCTGCTGACCCCTGGCCCTGGTTGGAGGGCTTAGAGATTGGTAGTCTCTGGCTGTGGCTGGAAGCCGCTGCTTCTGCCCACTTCTGTGCTTGTATAAATTGTAGGTACCATGCTTCTAGTTTCTTTTGTCTGATACTATCCACTTATATCATCCAGAAGTTGCACAAAATTGTCTTTCTGGTGTATGTTATTGGCACATTTGTTTGTTTTACTTTTTATTGTTTCTTCCACTTATATTGTTGGAGGCATCAGAGATAGATGTGTGTTTTAAGTCCACCATCTTTAATTGGAAGTGTCAGTTATTTGTGAAACTGTGTTATTATTTCCCACTATTCTCTTGGCATCTGGTTCTGTTCTTACATTTCAGAAAATTTCTTCTCAGCCTTCAAAGCCTATTTTTCTTTTTTCTGCCAGCCTCTCAAATATTGGTGATCCCTCAAGTTCTGTGCTGGTATTTTTTCTTTCCTCAATTTGTCTCCTCTGTGACCATCTGATTCACTCTGGTGACTCCAGTGACAGAGTTGCAATTATCACCCAAATCCTTCTTTTCATACTACACTTCTAAATTCCAGATTCATCTATCCAAACTTACAGTTGATATTTCTACTTCCATGTTCTGAAGATATCTGGCATACTGTATGTCTAGCATCTGTTTCATTGTCACTGTGCATCTACCCTGCTCTTCCTCCTGTTTCCCCAGACTTGACAAGAGGTTTCCAGAACCTCCAAGGCAGATCATGCAGACCCTCTGGGAGTAACTCTTCCTCTCTCCCTTTGCTCAGCAAGTTCCCTGTTCAGCATCTCCGCTAATAATATAGGCGACTCCCCTCTTAATAGAGGTGATCCAGCACAGATATTTACAGCGTTGGGATTACAGCATGTGAATTGGCCAGTGGGCAGGTACCTTTTCAGGACATGCACAGGACTCAGATGTTGTTACAGAAAGGTCCTCCTTAGAGCCCACTGGATATCAGCATTTTCCCTCAATCAGAATCCAGAATGAAAAGTTCACGATCAGGTGTAGACTCTGGGATTGGAGAAAGTGTACACGTCTCCAGTGGTACTCGCACAGTAAATAGTGACAGATTGCAAACAATGCCCTCAAAAACATTCTCTCCTGCCTTCCTTAGCTTGGTACAGCTCTGTCTGCAACAAGATCCTGAGAAAAGGCCATCAGCAAGCAGTGTATTATCCCATGTTTTCTTCATACAGCCTTATTTTGAGTTTCTTTAGCAGATGAAGGAAGAAAGCCAGAGTTTAGCACTTACACTGTTGCCTCCTGCTTGTCACAGGCCATCCACAGCACCACCTTCAGCCTCACCTTGGACTGAGCTGGAATGGGATTTTCCTGATGACAAAGATTCAAACTGGAAATTCTAGGGCTGCCAAATCCTTTTATGTCCTATATACTTGACACTTCCTCCCTGCTGCTTTTTCTTCTGTATTGCTAGGTACAAATACTAGAATTATACTTGAAAATACAGCTGGGTGCACTTGAGAATCTATCATCTAGAACCACTCTGTTCAAAGGAGCATGAGTTTATAGCCCCTTCAGTTAGCTCAGAGTGCTATAACTCCAGGGAAACTTCAGAATTATTAATCTAACTACATTTAGTGTCATCTGTTCTCCAAACTTTTTTCCCAAGCTGTGACTAGCTCTTCTTTTTGATCTCTCCATATAATTTTTGAGCCAGTTAAATTTTTCAGCATTTTGTTGCCCTCAGGAGAATGAAGCCTCAGAGGACATTGCTTCCAAGTACATTTTTTACTTCCAGATTCTCTAGCCTTTTTAATCAGCTATGTTAAATCAACAGGCTAGTTTATCCTGGCATCAAACCCATTTTTGATAGAAGGGGAAATGTTTATACTTTCCCATTTTCTTCTGTTAATACTTATGGTAATATCAAACTGAGCCTCACACATTAAATGATTCACTTCAAAGAAAACAACAAACCAACTTTGGGATCATTGCTTCCTCGGCAACAATTAGTTTATATAACTAGGACGGAAGTGTGTATTTCCATTTCACTATTGGCTTCATGCTGTTCACAGCAGTGACCCGGGGTGAGTGGAGATGGGGGAAGAGAGAGAGGCTGTGCCCTAAGGGAGTGTACAGTATAATTCTGCATACATCATATACTGTCAGTCCTTTAGAGCATGGGAAGAAAATGTTAGCTTATTTATATTTTTATCTGAAAAGTAAGAACAGAATTAAGCTCTCCTCATATGTGAATTGACAGTATTTATAGATAAATATAAATAAAACTGGTGGTTCCTCAAGAATTTTATGGATTAGATGAGTGATGAAATATTTGGAGATCACCAACAGAATTTAAGCCAAATATAATTCCCTAGTTTCCTCCCCTGAGCCTTTTGCCCCTGCCTCTGCAGCCTCTATCTCATCACAGGTTCAGACCTGCTCTCCTGTCCTGTTGTACAGTCCATTGACTTGCCACGTTTTTTCAGGTCTTAACTTCTTGCAGTTTTGCCGCATATTTGCAAAGAAACTACTATTTATATTTAAGCACTGAAAGTTTTATCTGCTCAGTGAAATCCAGGGTGCTGATACTCTCACATGAACTTGCACAGAACCCCTTTATGATCTGTCTGCATTGTACATATTTGTGATATGGGTCCTTTAAGTCCTATGGTAGGTATATCTTTATATCTTTCCTTATGAGAATAAGCTCTTTGAGGCCAGGAAGAGTATATTTTTCGACTTGGAATTCTCAAAAACTAGGACACTTTTAGGCACATAAAGGCATGCAGATATTTTTCCATTAAGTAATAAATTAATCCACCAATGTTAATCACAAAGTGTAACACAAAGCAAGCTATATAGTAGAGGTCCTATGTAACATGTTCTGGTCAATTTTCAGCAGGAAATATGTTAAGAATTACTCTTTAAAATTCTTTTTCCACATCACCTGACTCTGACCACTGCAGATTGAGCAGAAGTGTGTTTTTCTAGGGATCACTGTCATTCAGGGATGTGACTGTGGGCTTCACCCAGGAGGAGTGGCAGCACCTGGACCCTGCTCAGAGGATGCTGTACAGGGACGTGATGCTGGAGAACTACAGCCACCTCATCTCAGTAGGTAGGTAGCGCTTATTTCCCATGTAGACCCCCAGTATACATGTCCTTTCTTATTTACAGAAACCTGTGGAATTTTTGTAGTATATAATAATATTTAGGTTTGGGATTTACAGGCCAAGGACAATTTATTCCTTTTGGGTACCAGAAAGAATGTGTTGTCCTCTGCCCCATAACAGGATGAGATGAGCTTTTTTTTTAATTGTATACTCTTTGAGAACAGTGTATCAAAGACCCTGACACTCATCCAATTTGTCTCATATCATATAATTATCATTCACAGGGTTTTGCATCCCTAAACCGGAAGTGATCCTCAAGTTGGAGCAAGGAGAGGAGCCATGGATATTGGAGGAAGAGTCCCCAAGCCAGAGTGTCCCAGGTGAGTCTGGGAGTTTGAGCCAGACGGAGTTTAGGGGGAAACCAGATCACAAAGGGGTAGTTCAGAGATTAAGGCCATTGAAATGGTCTTCAGGAATCATGTTTTAGTGGCTCTGGACCTTTGGAAGTAGCATGTTAACATGACTCAAATATCCAGTGTCACTGAATCGTGCAGTGTCTCCCCAGTGTCACTCTTATACACAAATGGTATCCTTTTTTTACAGATGTTTAAGTGTTCAAGTAAATAAAGTTTTGTATATGCATACACCTATATAGCCGTTGTCAAGGTGAGCATATGGAACATTTTTTTAGCACCCCAGAAGGCTCCCTGGTGTCCTCCTCCCAGTAAATAACATCTCCCCCTTCTATTATCATAGATCAAGTTTGCCTGTTTTTCACTTCAGATAACTGTAGTCATACAGTAGGTACTATGTATATATGTGCACTATGTATATACATACACACAATATGTAAATGTGTGTATATACTATGTGTGTGTGTAGTGTCTGCCGCCTTTGGATCAGTACTATGTCTGTGAGATATATATGTCATATACATTAGTAGTTTGTTTATTGCTTTATATTGCTGTGCAGTGTTCCATCGTGACTATCCCAGAATTTATCTGTCCATTCTATTATTGAAATATAATTGGGGTACATATTTGAAACATACTTGTTTTAAAATATATTTATTTTGAATTTGGGGGTATTTGAAAAATGGTGTTATATTTTTTAATTGAAGTATAGTTGATTTACAATATTATATTAGTTTCAGGTATACAACAGTGATTCAATATTTTTACAGATTATACTCCATTATAAGTTATTACAAGATAATGGCTGTAATTCCCTGTGCTGTACAATATATCCTTGTTGCATATCTATTTTACACATAGTAGTTTGTATCTGTTAAACCAAACACCTAATTTGTCCCTCCACCCTTCAGTCTCCCCTTCAGTAACCATGTTTGTTTTCTGTATCTGTGAATCTGTTTCTGTTTTGCATATACATTCATTTGCATTATCTTTTTAAATTCTATATGTAATTGATACTGTACAGTATTTGTCTTTTTCTGGCTTATTTCACTAAGCATGATATCCTCTAGGTCCATCCACATTCCTGCAAATGACAGAATTTATTTTTTTTTATGACTGAGTACTCTTCTGTTGTGTGTGTGTATATATGTGTGTGTGTGTATATAATTTTCTTTATCCAGTTGTCTGTCAGTGGGCACCTATGTTGCTTCCGTGTCTTGGTTATTGTAAATGCTGCTGCGAACACTGGGGTGCATGTATCCTTTAAAATTAGTGTTTTCGTTTTCTCCGGATATACACCCAGGAGCATTATCTGCAAATAGTGACAGTTATACCTCTTCCCTTCCAATTTGGATACCTTTTATTTTTTCTTTGTGTCTGTGGTTGCTGTGGATAGGACTTCTGATACCGTGTTTAAATAGAAGTGGCGATAGTCTGCATCTTTGTCTTGTTCCTGGAAATAACAGGAAGGCTTTCAGCTTTTCACCATTGAGTATGATGTTGGCTATGGGTTTGTCATAAATGGCCTTTATTATGTTGAGATATGCTCCCTCTATACCCACTGTGATGCGAGTTTTTATCGTGAATGAATGTTGAATTTGGTCAAATCCTTTTTCTGTGTCTAGAAGAAGCATTTTTTCTTTCATTAATGTGGTGTATCACATTGATTTGCGGATATTGATCCATCCTTGCATCCCTTGAATAAATCTACCCACTTGATCATGGCATATGATCCTTTTTATATAATGTTGAATTTGGTTTGCTAATGTTTTATTGAGGATTTCTGTATCTATTTTCCTCAGAGATATTGGTCTGTACTTGTGTCTGGTTTTGGTATCAGGGTAATTGTCACCTTGTAGACTGAATTTGGGAGTGTTCCATTCTCTTCAGTTTTTTCAAACAGTTTGAGAAGGGTAGGTATTAGTAGTTTGTTATGTGTTTGGTAGAATTCCCCTGTGAGCCACCCAGTCCTGGACCTTTGTTTGCTGGGAGTTTTATTAGAAAAACAAACTATTGTGGGTTTTTGATTTGTAGTTATCATGTGGTTCATATATGTTGACCTAGAACTGTATTTATTTTAAACTTATAGTCATTTAAATTCAGGCACATTCTAGAAGATCTACATTCCCCCCCGTTTTGGTTTTTAACATATTTTACATCTTCATGTCTATCTCTTAACTGTTTATTGTAGTTACAGTTTATTTTTACAAATGTTGTCTTTTAACTTTCACAGTAGCTTATTTTAGTGGTTGATCTACAGCCTTTACTATATTTTTGCCTTTTCTGGTGGGATTTTCTCCATCCTATAGTTTCTTATTTCTTGTTGTACCTTCCTCCCACCTTTTTTCACTTAAGGAAGATCCTTTAACACTTCTTATAAGGTCAGTTTAGTATTGATGACTGTTATAGTTTTTGCTTGTCTGAGAAGTTCTTTATCTCTTCTTCAATTCTGAATGATAATCTTGCTGGGTGGAGTATCCTATGTTGGAAGGTTTTCCCTTTTAACACTTTAAATATCTCATGCCACTCCCTTCTGGCCTGAAAAATTTCTGCAGACAAATCAGCTGATACCCTTATTGGGGTTTCTTATACGTGACTCTTTCTTGCTGCCTTTAGAATTCTCTTTATCTTTAATGTTTGCCATTTTAATTATGATATGTCTTGGTGTAAGTCTCTTTGGGTTTTTCTTGTTTGGGACCCTCTGTGCTTCCTGGACCTGAATATCTATTCTTTAGGTTCAGGGTTTTGAGCCATAATTTCATCAAATATGTTTTCTACCTGTGTTTTCTTTCTTCTCCTTCTGGTACCCCTATAATGAGAGCATTAGTATGCTTGATGTTGTCCCAGTGGTCCTTTATAAACTATCCTTCTTTTTTTAAGTTTTTCTTTTTGCTAATCTCATTAGATTGCCATTATTTTATCTTCCAGATCACTTCTCCATCCTTCTATATCACCTATTCTGCTGTTAATTCCATCTAGTGTATTTTTCATTTCACTAATTGTGTTTTTCACCTCCAAGTGTTTTTTTTCTGTTTTCTAGTTCCTTGTTAAAATTCTTACTGTGTTCATATATTCTTTTCACTAGTTCATTTATCATGCTTATTACTAATGCTTTACAATCTTTAGTAAATTATATCTGTTTCATTAGTTGATTTTGTTAGGGTTTTCTTCTTGTTCTTTTGTTTGAAACAAATTCCTTTGTCTTCTCATTTTTCTTAACTTTCTCTGTCTTTGTGAAATTAGGGGAAACAGTTACCTATCCTGGTCTTGGAGTGGTGTCCTTGGGTGGGTCCCTATATGGTCTATGTGTGCCCAGTGGCAGGGTATTCTGGCACCTACACCTTGCTGAGGGCTAGGGCTGGAGGTGGAGGGGCTAGAAGCCAGGTGTCAGCCAGGGCTCCTCCTATGCTCAGTGGTCGACACTGCGTCCCAGGGCCAGGGCCGGTGTCAGGTCTTAAGTTAGTGGAGCAGAAGCCTGGAGGGTTGGGTCAGAGCTGGTTCCGTTCCCCAGAAGGTTGGAGCAAGAGGGACTGGCGTGTGTGCCCAGTGCGAGCCAGGGTGCGCTCTGTGCTTGTCCTGGCACACAAGTCAGTGTTCTAGGACACTCCTGATCTGCTGCTCCTCCCTGCACTGGTAGTGGCCCCCCCCCCCATACCATTCAGATGTAGTGTCAGGTCCAACCTAGCTCCATGCCCCAAACTGCGTAGGCTCCTCAGTAGCAACAGCCTTTGCCCTACTGGGGAGCTGCACTGTGGAGCAAGAGGGGCTGGAGCGGGTGCTTTGTGTGGGCTGGGGCACGTGCTGTGTCAGTTGCAGGAACCAGCCCAATTTCTGCAGTCTGCTTCCTCTGCCTGTTCCCTGAGCAAGCAAGCACGTGTGTGCACTTCAAGAGCAGAGTCCAAGTTTCTCACAGCTCCCCACACTGCAGGTCCCACTGGTCTTCATACCAGCCAAGAGGCCTTATCTTCCTGGTGTTGGACCCCAGGGCTAGGCTGCCCAATAAGGGGTTGGACCTGCTTCCCCTCCCCCACCCCCTGCAGGGAGGATCTTTGACCCTCCTTTTCTGTGTTCCCTCCTAGGGCACAGGTCCTGAACTGATTGTTTCTCTTCCCTTCCTTCCCAACTCTGTGAATCTTCTTTATAGCCTTAGTTGTGTAAGAGTCTTTCTGCCAGTCTCCAGATTGTTTTCAGTGAGACCTGCTCCAAAATAGATGGTTCCTGGGGGGAGGTGAGCTAAGCGTCTTCTACCGCTGCCATCTTGATTTCCTCTTCTGTAAGTATTCTTGTGTATGTCTTTTGGAGGACCTAAACTCTTATTTTTGTCAGATGTAGAGCCAGAAATAGCTTTAGTAATATTTAAACTGTTTTCCAATTTAAACTGTTTTCCAAAGTAATATTTAAACTGTTTTCCACCAGCTATGTAAGAGTTCCAGTTACATTACATCCTTCTGAGAACTTGATAGTCAGTCTAATTAATTTTATCCATTCTAGTCACTGTGGTGTGTTACTAAGTTTTAATTTCCATTTCTCTGATGACTAATGATGTTGAGCATCTTTTCATATGTTTGTTGCTTATTTGGATATCTCCTTTAGTGAAGTGATTATTCAGGTCATTTACTTTTTTTATATTACTAGGTTGTTGGTCTCTTAATGATTTAGAAGTGTTTAACAATATATTCTGGGTATGAACCTTTTGTCAAATTTCATGTATTGAAAAGTATCTTCTCAGTTACATCTTATCACTTCCTTAATGATATCTTCTGATAAACAGAAGCTTATTAAAAAGACTGTCCTTCCTTCCACTGAATTGTGGTGATCTGTTTTTTTTTTGCAATTCACCTTTATTCCCCCCCTTTTTTTTTTTTTACAACTATGTAACTAGAACCCAAGTTTGTGGATGAAGAGATAACCATGACAGACGGGACCCTTAGAGAATGAAGGGAGTTCAGTCAGACATCCAGAGTTAACACACTGTGTTCCCCAATGTTGGAGGTTTGCTGTAGAGCTGGGCAGTTTTAAACAGTTGACGTTTCTATGTTTGGGCAGCCTAAGAGTGCTTGTATGATAATCATACAAGATGGTGAGGTGGGCATGGTCCCCAATTACTTATTACCTCTTTTCACATGGTGGAGCTAAGTGAAACTGTTAAAAAATGTTTCTCCAGCTTTTAAAAATACAAAGAATGATTTCCAGAATTCCCCAGGAAGTAAGAACCGTTCCTTTTGAGCTGAAGAACGTATTGCATTTTCTACTTCACTGCAGAGATACTTCCTACTCTAAAATACCATCATCTTTTCATCCACATACAAATTGTGGAACAGAGGGGAACTGGGGCCAGGCATGGAATATGAAGAGGAATAATTTCACATCAGGTGGGCTGGAAGCCAATAGCTGAGTTTTTTAAAAAAATTTTTTATTGGAGTATAGTTGATTAACAATGTGGTGTTAGTTTCAGGTATACAGCAAAGTGAATCAGTTTAAAAAATATATATGTATCCATTCTTTTTCAGATTCTTCTCCCATATAGCTTATTACAGAATATTGAGTAGAGTTCCTTGTGCTGTAAGGTAGGTCCTTATTATCTACATAGTAGTGTGTCTATGTCAATCCCAATTTCCTAATTTATCACTTGCCCCCATATTTCCCCTTTGGTAACCATAGGTTTGATGTCAAGATCTGTGAATCTCTTTCTGTTCTGCAAATAAGTTCATCCATTTCATTTTTAAATTAGATTCCACATATAAGTGATATCATATGATATTTGTCTTTCTCCTTCTGACTTACTTGGCTTAGTATATGATAATCTCTAGGTCCATCCATGTTGCTGCAAATGGCATTATTTCATTCCTTTTTATGGCTAATATTCCATGGTATATATATGTACCACATCTTCTTTATCCATTCCTCTGTTGATGGATGTTTATGTTGCTTTCATCTGTTTGGTATTGTAAATAGTACTGCTGTGAACATGGCCGGGGCAGGGTGTGTGTGTGTATCTTTTCGAAGTATGGTTTTCTCTAAGTATATGCCCAGTAGTGGGATTGCTGGGTCGTAGAGTAGTTCTATTTGTAGTTTTTTAAGGAACCTCCATACTGTTCTCCATAGTGGCTGTATCAATTCACATTCCCACCAACAGTGCAAGAGGTCCCTTTTCTCCACACACTCTCCAGAATTTATTGTTTCTAGATTTTTTTGATAGCCACTCTGACCAGTGTGAGGTGATACCTCATTGTGGTTTTTGATTTGCATTTCTCTAATGATTAGTGATGTTAAGCATCCTTTCATGTGTTTGTTGGCAATCTGTGTATCTTCTGTGGAGAGATGTCTGTTTAGGTGTTCTGCCCATTTTTGGATTGGGTTGTTTTTTTGATATGGAGCTGCATGAGCTGCTTGTAAATTTTGGAGATTAATCCTTTGCCAGTTGCTTCGTTTGCAAATACTTTCTCCCATCGTGAGGGTTGTCTTTTGGTCTTGTTTACAGGTTTCCTTTGCTGTGCAAAAGCTTTTAAGTTTCATTAGGTCCTGTTTATTTCTGTTATTATTTTCATTACTCTAGGAGATGTATCAAAAAAGATCTTGCTGTGCTTTATGTCAGAGCACGTTCTGCCTATGTTTTCCTCTAAGAGTTTTATAGCATCCGGCCTTGCATGTGAATCGCGGTTTTAGCTTTGTCATCTATCAGGTGATCACATATGTATGTTTCTGGGCTTTCTTTACTGTTCCATTGACTGATTTATCCATCTTTATGACAATACCACACTGTCTTTTATTATAATATTATAAGTCTTGACATCTGGCAGAGTTAGCCTTCTAGGTTTGCTGTTTTCTTCAAGATTCTTGGGTATTCTACAGCATGAATGTTGCCAAGAACATCTTTAGTCTACAGAATGTATTAAAATGATATCTATGTTTTTAGACATTCTGGACAATTCTATACTGTTATAGGTCTTTTGTATTTTCATTAACAAGGTGATTCTAAAATTTAATTTCCACAAATATAAACACACCTGTTAGGACGTTATTTGGGATTGTGTCACTCCTTTGGGGGAGAACTGACATCCTGACCATGGTATACCTCTACTTAGGTCTTTAAATTCTCAGTTGAGCAGTTTTGCCGATTTTTCTTTAAATATATTCCTAAATATTTTATATTATTTTTGTCTTTATACTAGCATTAAACAATTATAGAAAAAACAGTACAAATAGTATATAGAAAAAGTTTATGTTTGCACATTTACCTTGTATCCTGCAACCTTGCTGATGAATTCACTTTTTCTGGTAGTTGTTCTGTAGATTTGTAAAAATTTTCTATGTAAACAGTTCTGTCACTTATGAATACAGACTTTTTTGCCTTTTGTACTGGCATTCCTAGCCAGTAGAGTGTTGTACAGAAGTTCTGACCTCAGGCAGACACTGTTCAGTATGTTACCATTAATTTTGACATTAAGGATTTCTGTAAATGCCCTTTATCATTTTAAGGAAGTTCTCTTCTATTCCTTGAGTTTTTCTGTGTGTATTCTGTAGCTGGCCTTTGCTGTAATCTTTCCAGGTTTGCGGTTGAAGACTGTCCTATTTTTGTAAGATGAGTTGAGCATTGTTTCATGATGATTTTTCAAGATTGAAAATTCAAAAAGCCATTTCAGCCTGAAGTTATTTTTATGCAGCTTTAAATTTTTTAACTTGATTAATCTCATAAATACATGTAGTTTAGTTTCTGGAAGAGATGGTGAAATATTATTTACTTAAAACCAAATAACAACTGTGTAGTTCCAACATACCTTAATATCTTACTCTTGGTGCAGTGAGACAGAAGCTAGGTGTCCTACACATACACACAAAGTTGGTATTGCAGGTGAAGAACACTGATAAAATGAATCTGGGCTTGCTCCTGTAGAAGGGAGAGGTAGCTGTCCCACTCTTTTAAAAGGAGAAAGAAAAACCTTTGCTCCTTTGGGGAGGATTCTGAATTCTTTCTTTAACCTTTTGGTATATAACTTTCTTCAGGGGAAAAAAAAGACCACTGTCTCCAGCTTCACACCTAGGATGTCATCAGGGCTCCCAGGTTTCAGCACCTGCACTGAAATGTAAATCTCTCTAGAGTTCTACCCTTAATAATTACTCTCCTAATCTCATTCTTTGACCTTAGGTTCCAAGTTTCATTAACATTTGCTCACAAAGTAACATTATTTTCCAGAGTCCCACAGTGCTACTCATTTTACTTCTCCATAGGTGACTTCTGGCCAGTTTTTCTACATATGTGCTATTCCTCATTTTGTTTTAGCCTTTTAACAATGAAGGTCTGTGGTAGAAAGCCGGATAGTTTCCTCTTCAAATTCTTCTCTTGGCCTTTTGCATGGCCCAGCTGTACCCAGGTGCAGCAGGGTATACTAATATTTTGCCATCCATACAACTCTGGCCAGTCAGTTGAAGCTGATTTAAATGCCTTCCAGGCTGAGGCAGGATCATGTATCATTTCAGCTAAATTTAGGAACAAATTCCACACCTCTTTCTAGTGGAATAACAGCACTATAGGTAAAACTCCTCACAGACTGAGGGTCTGAGGTCTCTTTCTTACACTACCAGGTGTTTGTTTGCACAAATACACTACCAGGTGTTTGTTTGCACAAATACTTGAACATTTCTGATAACTATCCCTAGGTGCAAATCACACACACATTCTGATGTAGTAGCCACAAAATAACACAAAGCTGTTTTTTAAAAATTACCCTTGTGAGTGAGGTCAGCATCATGGCAGTTTGAGATATTCATTTTGTCACTCCCCTTCAACCTACAAATAGTAAAACATCTGTAACTCAAATCCTCTGCCCAACACACCAGGACACCAAAGAGTTCCATACATCAGTACATCTACAGGTAGGTGGATGAACACAGAGGAGACAGAACCAGGGGAACAGCAAGGAGTAGATGACAGTAGATGAAAATGAGCAATTTTATAGGGGATAAACAGCTGGGCTTACCCAAAGAAAACTATATTCATTCTAGATTTGTAAAATGATGGCTAAAAAATGTTTGTCTCAGTGATACTTTAAAAAAATTCAAAAAAAAAAAAAAAAAAAAAAAATATATATATATATATATATATATAGTCAGTTCTCAAGGGCTTAATTTCCCAAGTATACAAACAGCTCATACAACTCAACAACAAGATAACCCAATCAAAAAATGGGCAGAAGACCTAAATAGACGTTGCTCCAAAGAACACAAAGATGATGATGGTCAATAGGCACATGAAAAGATGCTCAACATCACTAATTATTAGAGAAACGCAAATCAAAACTACAATGAGGTACCACCTCACACTGGTCAGAGTGCCCATCATTAAAATGTCTACAAATAACAAATGCTGGAGAGGGTGTGGAGAAAACGGAACCCTCCTACACTGTTGGTGGGAATGTAAATTGATACAGCCACTATGGAGAACTCTATGGAGGTTCCTCAAAAAACTAAAAATAGAATTGCCATATGATCCCACAATCCCACTCCTAGGCATATATCCAGACAAAACTCTAAGATATATGCACCCCAATGTTCATAGCAGCACTATTTACAATAGCCAAGACATGGAAGCAACCTAAATGTCCACTGACAGAGGAATGGATAAAGAAGATGTGGTACATATATACAATGGGATCTTACTCAGCTATAAAAAAAAGAATGAAATAATACCATTTGCAACAACATGGATGGACCTAGAGATTATCATACTAAATGAAATAATTCAGAAAGAGAAAGACATATACCACATTATCACTTATATGTGGAATATAAAATATGACACAAACGAACTTATATATGAAACAGAAATAGACTCACAGATATAGAGTACAGACTGGTGGTTGCCAAGGGGGAGGGATGGAGTGGGTGTTTGGGAGTAGCAGATGTAAACTAGGATATACTAGGATATATATAAGAGTGGATAAACAACAAGGTCCTCCTGTACAGCACAGGGAACTAGATTTAATATCCTGTAATTATAATGGAAATGAATATGAAAATGTGTATATATATATAACTGAGTCACTTTTCTGTATACCAGAAACTAACAACATTGTAAATCAACTATACTTCAATAAAGTAAATTTTTGAATATATACTGTCAGTTCTGGGACATTAAACTCAAGGATATAGAATACTGTAGATAGTAGAGGAGTAAAAACAACCACACATAATCATAAGTTAAAGGTAAAAGAAATTTCTAGGACCAGGTTTAGAATTTTATTCCTTACGGTTTTCGTGGTATACAGAGATGTTGAAACATGGATATGAAAGCAGGATAAAACTGATACTAACTCAGGTGAAATCTGGGGGAAAGCCAGAAGGGATTGAAACAGGGTTTGATGGTCAGGAGAGGTCCACTGCTGACCAACTCTGATGTAATGAAGGGAACATACCATATCTACAATAGAGCTGTAAGTCTGAATCTGTGGCAAGAATGGCTTGTCTACTCATTGATTTGCTCTTTTGTTGCTTATTTTTATTCCTCATGAATCAGAGCTAGAAAAGAACTACTGTTCCTTTATGAGTTAAGGCTCTTAGAATATTGATTTCTTGCTGCTGGGTAGAATGGAAAAGAGAGAGAAGACTGGACATATACACTGTTGTCATATTCTAGGCATGGAAGAGATAAGACCTAAACTGATCAGCTCCCTGAAACCTAATGCTAATTATTTCCTCCAAATATCCTTGTGAACTAATCTTTCTTGTCACTCTATTTCAGAATTAATTGGTAGCAGTAGAAACTATTCAAGAAAGAAGTTTGATGAGTTTAACAAAGGTAGAAAATGGTTCCATGATGACAAGCATGAAGGAATTCACTCTGAAGAGAAACCTTATGAATATAATAAAAATGGGAATGGCCTCTGTCTTAATGAAGACTCTGTTCAGCCTCAAAAAATTCAAATTTTGGAGCAACCTTTTGAATACAGTGAATGTAGGAAAGCTTTCCATGAGAATTCACTCTTTGTTATACATAAGAATCCTTACACAGGACAGAACACCTGTGAATACACTGAATACAGAAAAACCTTCTGTGATATGTCATCTCTCTTTACTCATCAGAGAATACATCCAAAAGAGAATCATTATGAATTTAATGAATGTGGAGAAAATTTCTTTGAGGAATCCATTCTCTTTGAACATAATGTTCACCCTTTGAGCCAGAAGTCAGATCTCATTCCAATTCAGAGAAGCCACTCAATTGACAATATTATTGGATATAATGAATGTGGAAACTTTTTCAATGAAAAATTCGTCTTTGGCATACAACAGAGCATACAAACAGGAGAAAAACCCTATGAATGTCATGAATGTGGAAAAACCTTCAACAAGAAGTCAGCCCACACAAGACATCGGAGAACCCACACTGGGGAAAAATCCTGTGAATGTCATGAATGTGGGAAAACTTTCTGCAAGAATTCAGACCTCATTAAACATCAGAGAATTCATACAGGGGAGAAACCTTATGAATGTCAAGAATGTGGGAAATCTTTCAGTGAAAAGTCAACCCTCACCCAACATCACAGAACACACACAGGGGAGAAACCATATGAATGTCATGAATGTGGAAAATCCTTCTCATTTAAGTCAGTCCTTACTGTACATCAGAAAACACACACAGGGGAGAAGCCCTATGAATGCTATGAATGTGGGAAGGCCTTTCTCAGAAAATCAGACCTCATTAAACATCAAAGAACTCACACAGGAGAAAAACCTTATGAATGTAATGAATGTGGGAAATCCTTCTCTGAGAAGTCAACTCTCACTAAACATTTGAGAACTCACACAGGCGAGAAGCCCTATGAATGTACTGAATGTGGAAAATTTTTCTGCTACTACTCGGGTTTCACAGAACATCAGAGGAGACATACAGGAGAGAAACCTTTTGGATGTAATGAATGTGGGAAAAACTTCCGTCAGAAATCAGCCCTAATTGTTCATCAGAGAACTCACGTAAGACAGAAACCCTATGAATGTAATGAATGTGGAAAGTCATTCTGTGTGAAGTCAAAACTCACTGCACATCATAGAACACACACAGGGGAGAAACCCTATGAATGTAATGTTTGCAGGAAATCGTTCTATGTGAAGTCAAAACTTACTGTACATCAGAGAACACATTTGGGAAGAAACCCTATAAATATAATAAATGAGGGAAATCACTCTGGGTGAAGTCAAGAGTTTATATAACAAAGAACACAAAGCAGGGAGAAAAATCTGTTAAGATTTTGAGAACATCTTTGGTCTAAAGTCAGTTCTCGTAATACAGCAGAGAATTTACAGAGGGAAGAAAATAATATGAAGATATTCTGGACATAGGAAAACTTTCTACTGGAATTTGAACCATACAGTGTATCAGAAAGCTCAGAGTACAGAAAACCTATTGGTGAATGAATACAGGGAACCTTCTGCCCAAAGCCACACCTCACTAAACATCAGAGAAATCACACAGGGTAGAAACCTCTATCAGTATTCATAAAGATGACTTCATCCATAGGCCAGAGAAAATGCACAAACTATAGCAAGTTATAGGAAAGCATTTACTATGAGTTGGTGTTTTATGGGACTTGTGTGAAATGTTTGAAGTAGCATTTCAGTGGATATCAGATAGTAATTTAAGTGGGTAGAAGCTTTAGGTTAAACCTAAGCTTACCATACATCAGCAATTTTGAACTGAAGTGTCTGGCATTTAGGAAATGTGGAGAATGTTTGCATTTAGACATAGCATTTATACAATTTGGCCTATTGCTGGGTGTGCTATTCCTTCCAATTTAAGGTACTGGACATCAACTGGAACCAGGAGTTATAAGCAACTCACGTGTTTATTGCTGAGGCATATGGAAAACAAGGGAAGATTTTTTAGCAAGGGGACCCACCTGCAAGAAGATTTTCTGATGTCCAGGTAGAGAGAGAGAGAGATCCTTGTCTTGGTGATATACATAGGACAGGTGCTTGCCAGCAGGATTTCTGATTAATTGTGAGGCTGACTAATTTTGAGTGGCCTGTCCTGAAATGGTGGATCAAAGGGGCAATGTAGGTTACTTGAATGCAGCTACCTGGTGTAGTGGAAGTGGTATGAAATATAGGTAGTTTCTGCCTTACCAGTGTTTAACAGTTTGGCCAGATGCCATCCTGCTGTGAAGTGACTTACTGCAACCAACTTAACATGTTTCTTTAAAAAGCAGAACATTCATGTATAAACATATACACTGTTAAGTATGGAACTTTAAAAAGCACAAATAGATTTTACTACTGAGTAAGATACAGTAGTTTGCAGCAGACCAGTGCACTTAGTAAGAACAACTAGAAAAGCAGTTCACAAAAAGCATCTATTTACTTGCAAACTATTGCAGAAGCAAAGAGGGCTAGAATGGTAATATTCAAGAGAGGAGTGAATGACAGTATATGGGAAAATATAGCTGTTTTTCCTGGGAGCACTTGCCAATTCTGGCTACAGGGAGGAACCTGAATATTGAGCTTGGCTCAGGCAGAGGGCTATAGCTTGGTGGGGCAAGGGGGGTTAGGGTGCAGGGAGACCAGAAACCAGGGAATAGTGAACTTTGCCAGTCAAGGCTGGAGTGAAAAATTCTGAAACATGAGAGGCTTCAAACACATAGCCAGTTTCTCAGAATTTTGAGAATACTGACACAGGGCAGGAACTTGAAAATCTAATCTCAAAAACACAAGTAGATTTTCTTTTTCAGTACTGAGAAATAAATGAATAGAATTCAGGAACTGCCAGTAGGATGGGCCCCTGGCAAACATAGCATGCTATCAATAAAAGCACAAGGTCATACCAGAGGTAGATTGTACCTTACCCAAACTGCAAACAATCTGAGTCATATTTAAAAATCTACCAGAAAGAAAACTCATAGGAATAGATGGCTTCACTGCAGTTATTCTAAATATTAAAAAAAGACATAATACCAAACTTTTATAAACTTTTCCAGAGATAGGAAGATAGGAATTTTCCTGTTCACTTTATGAGGCCAGTACAACTTTGATACCAAAACCTTTAAGACATTTCAGGAAAGTAAAGTTATAGACCACTATCTTATGAATTTAGATACAAAATCCTAAAATTAAAAAAATTCCAGCCATATCAAAGGACAATATATCTTGACTAAATGATGTTTACTAGAGGAATCAAAGGATAGATTTAGTATTTCAAATTCAATCCATTTGGCCTTCTACTCCTCTCTCTCATTCTCCTTTCTCCCTTTGCACTTTGTAAATTTCTCTTCTGCCTTCCCTTCCTAGAGTTTAAGAGGCAGAATACGCCTGCCGTGAGGGATGAAAAAGGTGTTGTGGTGATGTGCCAACCTGCATCAAGAGTGCTGGGGGCAAATGGAAGAGATGGTTAGCATGGCTGAGATACTGGTAACATTGAGCAGATAAGTAAATGTGTTGAAGATGATGAGAGCCAGGTTCCTCACTGTTAGAAAAGGTATCTATAAAAATGGAAAGGGGGGAAGTTAGAAAACCACCTGGAGTGTTGGACTGGAATGATACTCATTTTAACTACACAGAAATAATTATAGTAATTGTGTGTGTGTTTGTGTGTATTTTATGGATCTGTCTGACAGCTCAGTAGCACTGAGCACACCAATTACCAGGTTATTAATTACTAAATACTATCCTCCCACCAAAAATGGAGCAGGTCTCTGGAGTGATAGCTTATTCCAAGTTAGAGATGGGGAGAAATATCTATCAGACAATAAGAAAATGTTCTAAGAATTATGGAAACATGTCAAAAGAACCACCTTGGACAGGTTCCAGTGGCCAAATTTGAGACAGTTTGAACATCAAAACAAATAACAATAGTATCATAAGTGACTTAAAAATGTGAATCCAATAATTTGTACAGATATAAATAAGTGAATAAATACATAGAGGAGGGAAAGCTTTCTTTATAAGCCAACTAATAAATGTAGGAGGAATAATGGCAATAGAAAAAACACTATTTGGCAACCATCATACTGGTGGTTGATTCAGTAAGTAGGTGCCAACATAGGTTAGAGTTTGTGGGTAGAAGTTTAATGAAGAACAGGTATTGGCATTATCTCCAAATATTTTGCCACAAAATACTAATCAACTACAAAGGTGATAATCGTGATTTTTATGATAAACCTGGCAGACACCAACATAATCAAGTGATCAAAGTTCACTTCACCAATGGTAGGACAGGTCAACATAATGTACTCCCTGGTGAGATGCTCTGAGAAGAGCCAACACATTTGTGCTGTATTCTTACCAAGAAAGCATAGCCAGAGTATGCTAATGCGGAAATATCAGATGAACCCCCTTGAAAGGTTATATTATAGAATGTAAAACCTGTATTTAAATTGTCAAGGACATAAAAGGAAAAGACTGGGAGACTGTTCCAGGTTGGACTAGACTGAAGATGTTTTAAAATAAAAACAAAAAGGAAAAATAGAATAGTTGGGACAATAAAGAGTGTGTAAATTCGATGGTAGTGTTTATTTCCAGACTTGGGTCCATAGGTAAGTAAGTGTTTTGTTTCAGGAAAATACACACTCAAGTACATAGGGGAAACGAAGTCTCGTGTCTGCAGGTTATTTTCAAATGCTTTAGAAAAAGAGTAATGAGTGTGTGTGTGTAGAGACAGAGTTCAAGTATGTGCTCAAGGGACAGATGGAGGAAATGCAGTGCACAGGGGGAAATCGGAATGCGTTTTTTCTACTAGTGACTTTAGTAAGTTTGAAATCATATCCAAGCAATACTTAAAAGTTTAAGTTCATTGATGTAGCCTACCACATTAGAAAAAAATAAGTTAAACCATATTAGTGTCTCAGTAGATATGGAAAACATTTGATAGAATTTTACACACATTCATGATTAAAAAACTACACTAGGAATAGAAGGAAACTTCATTAAAAACAAGTAAAAAGCTAATACACAACAAACATCAAACTAAGTAGACGAATACTGGAATATTTCTTCCTGATATTAATAATGGGACAAGGACCTCCCTGGTGGTGCAGTGGTTAAGAATCAGCCTGCCAGTGCAGGGGACATTGGTTCGAACCCTGGTCCAGGAAGATTGCCACATGCCACTGAGCAACTAAGCCTGCGTGCCACAACTACTGAAGCCCGCGTGCCTAGAGCCCGTGCTCCACAAGAGAAGCCACTGCAATGAGAAGCCCACACATCACAATGAAGAGTAGCCCCCACTTGCCACAACTAGAGAAAGCCCGCGCGCAGCAATGAAGACCCAATGCAGCCAAAAATAAATAAAATTTTAAAAATAATAATGAGACAAGAATGCTTGTTACTGCCACCACTACTATCTAACAGTGGACTGAAGGTTTTTAGCTAGGTCAGGTCAGTAAGGCCAAACAAAAATAAAAATAAGACCTAAAAACTGGGAAGACTGAAGTAAAACTCATTATTTGCAAGTAATACCACTGTTTACATTTTAAAAATCTATGGAAAAATTATTAGAAATATGTGAATTTAGCAAACTGGCTATATAAAAATTATACTTTTATGCATAAACAACCAATAGAAAAATTAAATGATGCCAGGAGAATTGCATCCTTCCTGGATAGGGTGGCAAAGAACAGATTTATTCTCCTGCCTGGCATAATTGGGGAAACGGGAAACAGAAAAATAAAGGAAATAATTATGTTCAAGTCACTGGACATACAACAGCCCTAAAACAGTTCCAGAAATCCAAAAAGTGCATCACAAAATTAAGAGAAGTTCAAAGACAAAAATAAATGAAAGGGTGTTAAGAATGACTGGTGGGGAGAAGACAAGATGGCAGAGTAGAAGGAAGTGAACTCACTCCTTACGGAACCATCAAAATCACAATGAACTGCTGAACAACCACTGCCAATAAATAAATAATGCTTGAACCTACTGAAAAAAAATACCCTACATCCAAAGACAAAGAAGAAGCAACCAAGAGACAGTAGGAGGAGCACAATCACAATAAAACCAAATCTCATATACGCCGGGTGGGCGACTCACAAACTCGAAAACAGTTATACCACAGTTCTCCCACAGGAGTGAAAGTTCTGAGCTCCCAGCCTGGGGGTCTGGCAACAGGAGGAGGAGCCCCCAGAGTCTGGCTTTGAAGGCCAGCGGGGTTTCATCACAGGAATTCCGCAGGACTGGGGTAAACAGAAACTCCACTCTTGGAGGACGCACAAAGGGTCTTGTGTGTACCAGGACCCAGGGGAAAAAGTGGTGACCTCATAAGAGACTGGGCTAGACTTACCTGCTAGTGTTGGAGGGTCTCCTGCAGAGGCAGGGTTTGCTGTGGCTCACTGCGGGGACAAGGACATTGGTGGCAGCAGTTCTGGCAAGTACTCACTGGCCTAAGCCCTCTTGGAGGCTGCCATTCTCACCAAGACCTGGCCCCACCCAACAGCCTACAGGCTCAGTGCTGGGACACCTCAGACCAAACAACCAACAGGGCAGGAACACAGCTCCACCTAACAGTAGACTGGCTGCTTAAAGTCCTCCTGAATAAACTGCTGCCTGATAAACACACCCCAACATGGCCCTGCCTACCAGAACGACAAGACCCAGTTCCACCCACCAGTGTGCAGGTACCAGTCCTTCCCACCAGGAAGCCTGCATAAGTCTCTTAGCCAGCCTCATCCACCAGGGGGCAGGTAGCAGAAGCCAGAAGGAACTACAACCCTGCAGCCTGCAGAATGGAAACTGCAATCACAGAAAATTAGACAAAATGAGACAGCGGAGGAATACGTCCCAGATGAAGGAACAAGTTACAACCCCAGAACACCACCTAAGTGAAGTGGAGATAGGCAATCTACCTGAAAAAGAATTCAGAGTAATGATAGTAAAGATGATCCAAGATCGGGGGGAAAAAATGGAGACACAGATGGAGAGGATACAAGAAATGTTTAACAAAAACCTAGAAGAACTAAAGAACATACAGATGAACAATACAATAACTGAAATGAAAAATACACTAGAAGGAATCAATAGAATAACTGAGGCAGAAGAATGGATAAGTGAGCTGGAAGACAGAATGGAGGAAATCACTACCATGGAACAGAATAAAGAAAAAAGAATGAAAAGAAATGACGACAGTCTAAGAAACCTCTGGGACAACATTAAACACACAAACATTTGCATTATAGGGGTCCCAGAAGGAGTAAGAGAAAGGACCTGAGAAATACATGAAGAGATAATAGCTGAAAACTTCCCTACCATGGGAAAGAAAATAGTCACCCAAGTCCAGGAAGGGCAGAGAGTCCCAGGCAGGATAAACCCAAGGAGAAACACGCCAAGACACATAGTAATCAAATGGACAAAAATCAAAGATAAAGAAAAAATAAAAGCAACAAGGGAAAGGCAACAGATAACGTACAAGGAAACTCTCCCATAAGGTTATCAGCTGATTTCTCAGCAAAAACTCTGCAGGCCAGAAGGGGGTGGCACAATGTATTTAAAGTTATGAAAGGGAAGAACCTACAACCAAGAATGTACAGCAAGCTTCTCATTCAGATTCAACAGAGAAATCAAAAGCTTTTCTGACAAGCAGAAGCTAAGAATTCACCACCAGACCAGCTTTGCAACAAATGTTAAAGGAACTTCTCTAGGTGGGAAAGAAAAGACCACAACTAGAAACAAAATTATGAATGGAAGAGCTCACCAGTAAAGGCAAACAAACAGTAAAGATAGGAAATTATCTGCACACAAATATGATATCAAAACCAGCAATTGTGAGGAGAGCACAAGTGCAGGATATTGGAAATGCATTTGAAATTAAAGATCAGCAACTTAATACAATCTTATTTTTTTGATATAGACTGCTATATCAAAACCGCATAGTAACTGCAACTGAAAATCTACAATAGATACACACACAAAGAAGAAAAAGGAATCCAAACACAACACTAAAGTTAGTTGTCAGATCACAAGAGAACAAAAAAAGGAAGGGAAGAAAAAACACCTACAAAAACAAATCCAAAACAGTTAACAAAAATAAATGGAAGGATTTACTTAGTGTTGATGACTCTGAAGACTGATTTCTCCCTAAATTGAACGATTAATTCAATGCAACCCTAACTGCCATCCAACAGCAGGTTTTGTTGTTGGAAATCATGAATTTAAAATGTATTTGCAAATGCAGTGACCAACAATAACTGACACAGTCTGAAAATAGCAAAGTAAAGCTGCAGGACTCAGACTGCTACATAACTAGACTGTTACAGGCAGACCTCAGAGTTATTGTCTTGGTTCCGGACCACAGCAATAAAGTAAATATTGTAATAAAGCGAGTCACACTGGTTTCTCAGTGCATATAAAAGTTACGTTTAGGGCTTCCCTGGTGGCGCAGTGGTTGAGAGTCTGCCTGCTGATGCAGGGGACACAGGTTTGTGCCCCGGTCCAGGAAGATCCCACATGCCGCAGAGCGGCTAGGCCCGTGAGCCATGGCCGCTGAGCCTGCGCTCCGCAACGGGAGAGGCCACAACGGTGAGAGGCCTGCGAACCGCAAAAAAAAAGAAGCCAGTGGCATACTGGGAGGAGACAACTGCAGTCCATGTTTCTAACCAAGGATTCTTACACAAAATGTGTAAAGAGCTCCTATAAATCAAAAAAGTCAGAAAAATTAGCAGAAAAACGTAAATTGAACATAATTTACAAAGAGTATATTTAACTGGCAAGTAAACATGTGAAAACTTGATCAGCTTCAGTAGGCATCAAGGAAAGGTAAATTATAACAAAAACTTAATACCACTACACACCAGAATGGCTAAAACGATTTTTTTAAAACTGATGAAGATATGAAGCAACTGGGATTCATACAAGTTTGGTGGAAATCTAAATTGTACACTTTGGGAAACAGGCTTTTTCTACTAAAGCTGAGCATGCATGTTAATTTTGGGGTTTTTTTGTTTTTTGTTTTGCTAGTTTTTTGTTGTCGTTTTTGGCCGTCCTGTGCAGCATGCGGGATCTTAAGCATGGAGTCCTAACCACTGGACTGCCAGGGAATCCCTATATTTTGGATGTGTAATTGTACTTCTAGGCATATATCCAACAGATAAATACAAATATTTTTACTGAAAGAGTATTCACAGTAGTACTATTCTCAATAGCCCGGATACAGACAACAGCACAAATGTCCACCAACACTAGAATGGATATATAAATGTGCTCTATTCACTCAGTGATACACTCTACAGGATTGAGAATGAACCAACCACAACTGCACGCATACAAAAGAAACAGCACAAAGGAGTACATACTATATTTCACTCAAAAAGGCAAATTTAATACGTGGTGTTGGAAGTTGGGATGGTAGTTGCCTGGATGGTGACAAGTTGGAAGGATTGACATGAGGGAGCTTCTCTGGTGTTAACAGTGTTCTGGTTTTTTATCTGTATATTGACTGTAGGTGTATTCACTTGGCAAAAGTTATTGTGAATATTTATATATACTCATAGTTTAGTATAACTGTTCCTTAATAAAAAACAGAAAGTCTGAACATGTTGGCTCTCTGAAATCCCTCCAATAGTTTCTCAGTTCTTAAAAAACACAACACAAATAAGATGATTCATTAGGATAACAGCAGTAAGTATGTATGTGAAGAATCTCTGTGTGATGTGCTAAAGGTATGTGAATATATTACATAACGTATTTTGTCCCCTTAGCTATGTGACAAAGATTTTTCACGTTAAATGCTAACCAATTTCTCTTAATATACATTTTAAGGCAAATAATATTTTACAGTTGTCAAGTTTACCTTACCTAGTATATGTTCTCTTATGGTTTCCTGGCATATATAAGTGGATATGGCCAGTGTTTTCTATTAACTCTTTAATAAAGAATTTAAACATTGTGTTTATTAAGTTTTCATGTGCCTCAGCATCTACCAGTGGGTATAATGAAAATACTAATTAAACAAAATAAGCATTATCATGTTAATTAAAGAAAGCAGATTTGAACTACTTCAATTCAACACAGTATTGCTTTCCATTATATGAAGAAAATATCCTGTTAAAATGTTCAGGTGAGACATCTAGGTATGAGTTGTATAATCCAAGCTAAACAGGAAATACTTACATCTGTATTATGATGTTGTGTATATATTTTTTCCTATTCCTTTCTTCCCAATAAACAGGAGGATGTAGAGTTAGATACCAGATTGCTTGAGTTATATGCTCTCTGGCTTTGTCTCTTAAAAGATTTGTGACAAATTAACTATCTGTATTCAGACCCTCATCTATAAAATGGCCACATTAGTAGTGCCTACTTCATAGCGGTGCTCAGAATAATTTATGAACTATGAGTTATGCATGCATTAGCTGTTATTTCTTGAATTACCTTTCAAACAATTGAAAGATTCTTATGAACTCTTTATTCCCTATACTCATTTTTTTCCCTTGGTAGCATAGCCTTATTTGTATTTTCTTACCTTCGTCTTAGAATGCTCAGAGTAAACCTTGGTTAGATTAAGACAGTCATGGAAAAGTTTCTCCTTGGGGATTTGTTTGGGATTGGCACATGTCCTTATTCTGGCCAGAGCTGTTTGCAGAGGTGTTCTGAAAACTTCTGGAAAGGCTTCTTTCTTGTGCAGCTGAAAATTTTCATGTCTGGACATGACCCTTAGTTATATCCTGCATCTCTGAGCAGTAGGTGAAGACTGAGGGTGGTAGAGCAGAGAGTGAACAGATCTGGATTCATGAGGATGTCATTCAGCTCTTTAACTGTTCTGCAGTGAGGATAGTCGGAGGCTGTACTCAGCAGTGGGCAGAACTCAGAGTAGCTTCCCTGCCCAGGCAGGGCCACAGAACAGCCCCCAAGGCTGGCAAGACTCTTGTTTGGGGAGTTTATCAGGGAGAACTGTGCCCCAAGTTCCTTGGCCAGACATGGCCCAGTGTCCTGGTTCTGCAGATGTGCAGTGCTGCTGGCCATGCTCTCTGAAGTGCTGTTGGGTTAAGCAGCTTTCCAGGCGCTCAGGTCAGGCTTCCTGGTAGGGTGGGGGTATGTATTAGCTCTCCTGCCTGGCTGGAGTGGGGGGAACAGCTCCACCAAGCTTTGCATGGCTATTTTTTTTGTGGTCTTACCTCAATCCAGTTCTGTGGTCCTGCTTGGGCAGGGAAGCTACTCCATAGCTCTACCTATTGCTGAATACAACCTCCAACACTACCAATCAGGAAACCTAACCAGAACTCCTGGGAATCTCAGTAGCTCACCCCGCAGCCCTGATTACAGTGGCACTTGAGCAGAGAGTTTGGCTAGCAGCTCTGCATCTGCAGAACAAAGATAGTGGCCCCATTTGTCCAGGGAGCTTAGTGCACAGTTCCGTCTAACTTGATCCCCAAACAAAGAGCCCTGCCAGTCTTGGGGGCTGATCTGCAGCCCCAACTGGGCAAGGATGCTCGTTTATAGCCACACCCAAAGTGAATACAGCTTCCAGCCTGGCTTGACCAAGAAACCTAGCCAGATCTCCTGGGAATCTGTGTAGCCCATCCTGCAACTCTGATTACAGTAGCACTTGAGTAAAGAGCCCATCCAGTGGCCCTACCCATTTGATAGAGCTAGGACAGTGGTCTGTCAGGTCATGGAACTTGGTACATATTTCTGCCTAATTTGATCCTCAAACAAGAGACTTGCCATGCTTAGGGCCTGTACAGGGGCCCACCCTAATAGGGAAACTAATTTGTAGCCCCTTCCATTGCTGAATAGAGCCTTCAGTCCATCCAATTAGGGAGCCTAACCAGAGCACAAGAGGAGCTGCCTAGCCCATCCAACACCCCTGCTTACAATGGCACTTGAACAGAGAGCAAAGCCCTTGGCTTTCCTCATCTGCAGGGTAAATCTGGTGGCCCCATGCAGCCAGGAATTTGACGTACAGTCTTGCCTTATTTGGGTTCCCAAACAATGAGCTGTGCCGGCCCTGGGACCTGTTCTTCACCCCACCAGGGAAGAGAAGCTCATTCATAGCTCCATCTGACTGCTGAGTATAGTACCGATACCCAGTCCTGACTGTCCAGGAAGCCTGACCAGAGAACCCAGGCAATAGCAGAGCCCATCCTATGGCCTCACTTGAGCAGGAAACCAAGTCAGCAATTTCTATTCAAATGTTTTCAGCCAGAGGCAGCCCCTCCTGACCTCAGAGCTTGGGCAGAGGCCTTGCCCCAAAAGAGATGGAAAGCAAGCCGCAATTGCCCAAAGTATGCTACCAGTTGCCATGTCCAGAAACCGAAACTGAGCTGACTGGTGAAGAACTGACTTTACCAAAGTTAACCTGTGAAGTCTGGAAGAGGAAACCGTTTGCTCAAATGTAGAAACCAACATATGGATTCAAGGATCATGAAAAATCAAGTAAACATGACACCATGAAAGGAAACTAATAAAGCTCCAGTAACACCCTAAAGAAATGGAGATCTAGGAACAGTCAGACAAAGAATTCAGAATAATCCTCTTAAATAAGATTAGTAAACTACAAGAACACATAATTAAAGGATATTAGGAAAACAATGCATGAACAAAATGAGAAGTTCAACAAAGAAATCAAAAAAAATTGAGAGCTGAAAAAAAAGAAACTGCACTGAAGAATTCTGTAGTATCTCAACAGCAGGCTCAACCATGCAGAAGAAAGGATCAGAGATCTAGAAGTTATCCAGTCAGCGGAACAAAAAGAATAAAGATTGCAAAAGAGTGAAGAAAGACTACACAATGTGTGGGGCACCATCAAAAGCAACAATATCCTCATTATAGGAATGCCAGAAGGAAAAAAAGGACAGATGGCATATTTAAAGCCGTAATGTCAGACTTCCCAAACTAACAGAAATGGCCACCTAGATCCTTGAGACCCAAAGGACCCCAAATATGTTGAATCTGAATAGGGCTACACTGAGACATATTATCATTAAATTGTCAACAATCAAAGACAAAGAATTTGCAAAGCAGGAAGAGAATGGAGACAAGTTACATGCTAAGGAACCTCCATAGGACATGGTGGATTTCTCAACAGAAACTTTCCAGGCCAGGAGAAAAATGAATGATAAATTTAAAAATGCTAAAGGAAGAAAAACCCCATCAACCAAGGATTCTATATCCAGCCAAGGTGTCCTTCAGAAATGAAGGAGAGATAAAGACCTTCCTGAACAAATAAAAGCTGAGAGAGCTCATCACCATTAGATCTGCCTATAAGAAATGCTAAAGAAGCTCTCTGGAAGAAAAGGACACTAATTATATAATCATAAAAACATAAGAAGGTAGGACAAAACTCACTGGTAATGGTAAATATATAGTCAAAGTTAGATTTTGTAATACAGTAATGGTGGTACATAGTTCCCTAACTCCAGTTTAAAACTTAAAAAAACAGTAAAAATTAGCATAAGTAAAAAATCTATTATATACGCAATATGAAAAATATGTAAACTGTAACATCAATAACCTAAAATATGAGGGGAAGGAGAAGTAAAAGTGTAAAGCTTAGGAATGCTATTGAAGTCTTGTTATCAGTTTAAAACACAGTGTTATAATTTTAACATATTTTACATAAGCCTCATGGTAACCACGAGGAAAAAACCTGTAGGATTCATACACACAAAAAACATGATAATGAAGTCAAAGTATACTAATTCCAAAAGACATCAAACACAAACACAGCAGGATAAGAAGCAAGGAACAATGGGTCTACAAAACACTCAGAAAACAATTAACAAAATGGCAATAGTAAGTTATTACCTATCAATGACTGCTTTAAACATAAGTAGATTAAAGTCTCCAATCAAAAGACAAAGATGGCTAATTGGACAAAACAATAAGACCCAATGACATGCTGCCTGCAAGAGACTCACTTTAGCCTCAAAGACATACATAGACTAAAAGTGAGGGAATGGAAAAAAATATTTCCTGAAAATGGTAACCAAAAATAGCAGTGGTAACTGTACTTATATCAGACAAAACAGACTTTAAACTGACACTGGTAGAAAGGGAAAAGTGTTATACACACACAGACACACACACACATGTAAAGGGATCATTCCATTAAAAAGGTATACAATGTTTGTATATATTCATGCACCAACATTGAAGCAACTAAATATCAACATATAAAGTAAAACTACATGGGCTAAAAGGAGAAATAAACATCAATACAGGAACAGTGGGGGATTTTAATACTGCACTTTCAAAAAGGATAGATCATCCAGAGAATCAATAAGGATCCAGTGGTTTTAAACAGAACTACATACCAAATAGACCTGATAGACATATACAGAACGTTCTATCCGACAACAGCAGAATATGCATTCTCATCAAGTGCACATGGAACATTATCTAGGACAGACCATATCTTAGGCCACAAAACAAATCTTAGCAAATTCAAGAAGACTGAAATCATACCAAGTATCTCCTCGGACCACAATTACAAGGAACTAAAAATCAACAGGAGGATAACTGGAAAATTCATGAATACACAGAAAATAACAACACACCCTGAACAACCAATGTCTTAAAGCAATTAAAAGGGGAATAAAAAAGTACCTTGAGACAAACAAAAATGGAAAGACAACATACCAAAACTTATAGGATACAGCAAAAGCAGTTCTGAGAGGAAAGTTCATAACAATAAATGCCTACATTAACACATTATTGACCAGAGATGTATTAATACATCTTTTGTTACCCAAACGTTACTGACCAGAGACGTATCAATAAGTTTTTAGAGAGTGACATAATTTACATCACCATGCGAAGTTGTCAGAGCTTAGAATCGATCAAGGGTTCATTATACAACTTATGACTGCCGTTATCATTCACATTTTGCTCCATTAGGTTTTTGTTCCAACCTTCTGCATAGTTTATTACCATAAAGTTTTCAAAAATGATGCATTGCAAAATTTTGTGAAGAAGAATTTTTCAGTGAATTTTGTGCAGATACTTCCTCTGACTGTCCAAGAGGCATATATACTATTGTATCAGAAAATTATAGTTCTTATTCAGACGATGTGAATATTAGACCAAAAAAAGACAAAAAATCTTAGTGACTGATTCTGATATAGAAAGTGAAAGTGAAACTTACAGTGCTGGAGAATGCTCCTTTGCTTCTACAGAAGAGTGGATTGAAGACAACATTTCAGGAAAATTAGAAGACTTTACAGGTGTGTCAGGTGTAACTGCAGAATGTAATAACCAGCAAAGTGTTAGTGAAATAACAGAATTATTTTTGGTAACTTGTTCGAGTTGGTCACTTCTCAAACTTGTATCACCAACAAAATGAAAAATCATATAAAAAGTATGATAAGGTTTTAAAATGGACTGCTGTAACCAACAGTAACATGAAGAGGTTTCTTGGATTAATAATTTTGATGGCACAAATAAGAAAGTCACACTGGAAAGGATATTGGTCGACTGATCCCTTACTTGAAACACCTATCTTTCCAAAGATTATGACGAGAAGAAGGTTCAAACAAATAATGACATTTCTTCACTTTAACGATAACTTGGAAACTCCTCTTCCTGCAGACAGAATTTCAAAAGTTAAACCTCTTTTGGATTATTTTCTACCAAAATTTCAATCAGTCTATATACCCAGAGTTATCACTTGATGAGGCAATGATAAAGTGGAGAGGATGACTCAGATTCAAAACCTATAATCTGGGAAAACTCACAGAATATGGAATTTTGGTCAGGATGGTTAGCTAAAGTGAAACTGGATATATATGCAGCCTTGAGATTTACACAGATGAAGGAAAGAAACTGCAAGAAACAATATTATCAGTCCTACAACCTTATCTTGGTTCATGGCACCATATTTAACCAAGACAGTTATTACAATGGTGTGTCCACATCTGAAATACTGTTGAAAAATAAAACCAGAGTTTGTGGGAATATAAGAGAGAATCATTGTCTACCAAACCAATTAAAGGAGAAATCTAAAAATCTATGGCAGGGGAGGAAAATGACATTCTTACGGAAGGGAGAAGTGATTCTTCTTATATGGAAAGACAAGAGGCTGGTCCGCATGGTGACAACTATTCATGACGCCTCCACAGCATCTACAGGAAAGGAAGACAGAAGGATTGGCCATCAGACAACTAAGCCCACTTATGTATTAGAATATAATAAATATATGAAAGGAGTTGCTTGATCCGATCAATAACTGGCAAACTTCAATATCTTCCAGAAAACTCGAAAATGGTATAAGAAAGTGGGTTTCTATTTGAGTAATGCAGGGGGCCTGGGTTCGATCCCTGGTTGGGGAACTAGATCCCGCATGCATGCCACAACTAAGATTCTGCATGTCACAACTAAGAGCCCACATGCTGCAACTAAGAATTCTGCATGCCGCAACTAAGAGTCCTCATGCCACACTAAAACAGATCCCGCAGGCTGCAACTAAGACCCAGCACAGCCTAAATAAACAAATAAAATTTACTGTAGCCTTAATGCACGGAATAAAATGACTCACAGGCAATTTGTGTTAGCAGTAGCTAGAGAATGGATAACTGACCATTCTGGTGAATGTAGTGGTAGTCCCACACCTGGTCCTTCTTGTGGCGTTTCGAAAAGAGCCCCCCACAAGTCGATCCACCTTGTCGACTATCAGGTAAAATAAAAGAACATATTCTAGAGAAAATAATACCCACAGGACTAAAAAAAAAAAAAAATGCTGCCATAAAATGTAGAGTCTGCTCTTCCAGGGGAAACTACAGTGAAACAGAGCATATTTGTAATAGATGTTCTGTTCCCCTGCACAGAGGTGCCTGCTATACTGCCTATCACACTCCAACGACATATTAGAATGCTTTAGTAAGACATGTACAAAGTTTCAAGTAAATACATTAAGTGCAAAAAAAGTTGATATTTACTCAAACACGGGTGTTTCAATATTCACTTACATAACAAATTGCCAGCCACAGGCATTAGTTTCTGCAAAAAAACTCCCCTGGTCAAATAGTGTGTTAAGAAACTGACACCGGACTTCCCTGGTGGCGCAGTGGTTGAGAATCTGCCTGCCAATGCAGGGGACACGGGTTCGAGCCCTGGTCTGGGAAGATCCCACGTGCCACAGAGCAACTAGCCCCGTGAGCCACAATTACTGAGCCTGTGCGTCTGGAGCCTGTGCTCCACAACAAGAGAGGCCGCGATAGTGAGAGGCCCCCACTTGCTGCAACTAGAGAAAGCCCTCACACAGAAACGAAGAGCCATACACAGCCATAAATAAATAAAATTAAAAAAAAAAAAAGAAACTGAAACCATGCCCCACAGGGTTAAAAAAAAAAACAAAACTTAAAACCATGCCCCATAGGGTTAGTAGAAACTGGTGATTTACAGAAATTGAGCTTGTATTACAGCTTGCTAAAAACCCCTCTGCTTGTAGCCTGCCTTCACTGAGCAAACTTGCCTTATTATTTTATTGCAAATTACATGCTCTTCAAGCTTCATGTAGCTTAAACAATAAAATGGTCGCCTGAGTTGTTTTCCAGGAACTTGCAGTCAGCTGAGTCTAGTTCAAGCTGAGCCAATTAAGACTGGTTGGGACCACTAATCCTAAAACTGGGCCTATGCAAGTGTTTGAAGAATGGCTTTTTGATGTCAGAGTGCCCAAAACTAGACCTTCATATCACGCTACACACCTCCATTTGTTTTTTCCTGATTACATATCTTCCTTTTGTTTTTAACATCTTTATTGGAGTAGAATTGCTTTACAGTGGTGTTAGTTTCTGTTGTATAACAAAGTAAGTCAGCTATAATATACACACATCCCCATATCTCCTCCCTCTTGCATCTCCCTCCCACCCTCCCTATCCCACCCCTCTAGGTGGACACAAAGCACCAAGATGATCTCCCTGTGCTATGCGGATGCTTCCCACTAGCTATCTATTTTACACTTGGTAGTGTATATATGTACATGCCACTCTCTCACTTCATCCCAGCTTACCCTTCCCCCTCCCCGTGTCCTCAAGTCCATTCTCTATGTCTGCATCTTTATTCCTGTCCTGCCCCTAGGTTCTTCAGAACCTTTTTTTTTTTCAGATTCCATATATGTGTGTTAGCATATGCTGCTTTCCTCTTTCTGACTTACTTCACTCTGTATGATAGTCTAGGTCCATCCACCTCACTACAAATAACTCAATTTCGTTTCTTTTTATGGCTGAGTAATATTCCATTGTATATGTGTGCCACATCTTCTTTATCCATTCATCTGTTGATGGACACTTAGGTTGCTTCCATGTCCTGGCTATTGTAAATAGAGCTGCAATGAACATTGTGGTACATGACTCTTTTTGAATTATGGTTTTCTCAGGGTACATACCCAGTAGCACGCCTCCATTTTTGAACATATATCCCATGAAGAAAAATGTAATTCAGATACACCTGCACAGAACACAGATTGCCTCACCTCTTCCCTACCTCCAATCATCTTTCCCCACACCTAAGACCACCCTGCTTCTTTATGCCATAAATATTCCAAGCCCCCCAACATTAGGGAGGCAGATTTGAGACTTGTTCTCCCATCTCCCCCCCTTTCTTTGCTGCAAACCTCAGTACCTCAGCCTGTTAGCTTGTTGCACATCAGGCAAACAAACTTGGTCTGGTAACGAAACAAGAAAGATTCCTCACTCTATGCCTCAAAGTAGTAGAAAAAGAACAAACTGAGCCCAAAGTAGAAGGAAGGAAATAATAAAGATTAGAGCACAAATAAATAAAAGAGAGAACAGGAAAACAACCTAAAAATTAATAAAACAGAGTTGGTTCATTGAAAAGATGAAATAAATTGACAAACCTTTAGGTAGACTAACCAATAAAAGAAGAGAGAGGACCCAAATCAACAACATTATAAATGAAAGAGGAGCCATTACAACTGATACTACAGAAAAACAAGGGATCATAAGCTATATGAAAAAGTATACACCAACAAACTGGATGACCTAGAAGAAATGGAAAAATCCTTAGAAATGTACAACCTACAGACTGAATCAGGGAGAAATAGAAAATCTGAGCATATCAATAACAAATAATGAGTGGAAAAAAAAAAAATCTCTCAACATCGAATACCCCAGGACCAGATGGCTTCACAGGTGAATTTCACCAAACATTTAAAGAAGAATTAATCAATCCTCAAATTCTTAAAAAGAAAATCAAAGAGGTGTGAAATTCTGAAACTCATTTTATGAGGCCAGCATTACTCTAATACCAAAGCCAGGAAAGGACACCAGAGGAAAAGAAAACTATGGGTCAATATCCTTAATGATTGCCTTGGGTAGTATAGTCATTTGTAGCAACATGCATGGACCTGGAGATTATCATACTAAGTGAAGTCAGTCACACAGAGAAAGACAAATATCATGATAGTGCTTATATGCGGAATCTAAAGAACAAATGATACTAGTGAACTTACTTACAAAACAGAAACAGACTCAGAATTAACTCATGCTTACCAGGGTGGAAGGATGGGGGTGTGGGGAAGGACAGACAGGGAGTTTGGGATTGACATGTACACACTGCTGTATTTAAAACAGATAACCAACAAGGACCTACTGTATAGCACAGGGAACTCTGCTCAGTATTCTGTAATAACCTGAATGGGAAAAGAATTTGAAAAAGAATAGATATATGTATAAGTGAATCACTTTGCTGTACACCTGAAACTAACACATTGTTAATCAACTATACTCCAATATAAAATAAAAATTAAAATAGGTAATATCCCTGAGAATATAGATGGAAAAATTCTCAGTAAAATATTAGCTAATCAAATTCAGCAGCACATTAAAAGGATCATTCACCATGATTCAAGAGGGATTTATCCCTGGGATGCAAGATTGCTTCAACATACACAAATCAATAAACGTGATACATCATTCTAATAGAATGAAAGAAAAAAAATCATATGATCATTTGATAGATATAGAAAAAGCATTTGACAAAATTCAACATCTGTTCAGGATAATAACTCATAACAAATTAGATCTAGATAGAATATACCTTAACATAATAAAGGCTATGTATGACAAGCCCACATCATCATACTCAGTGGTGAAAGGCTGAAAGCTTTTCCCACTAAGATCTGGACAAGGATGCCCACCCTTATCACTTCTATTCAACACAACAGTGGAAGTCCCAGCCAGAGCATGCATGCAAGAAAAATAGGCATCAGAATTGGAAAAGAGTAAAATTGTCTCTATTTGCAGATGGCATTGATTTTATAGAGAAAATCCTAAAGACTCCACACACACACACACAAAAAAAAACCCCACCCTGTTCTTTCTAAGCAACAAATTCAGGAAAATTACAGGATACAAAAATAACATTAAAATATCAGCATTGCTATACACTAACAATGAATTTTTGAAAAAGAAAACTCTTCCATTCACAATAGCATCAAAAACAGTAAAATACCCAGGAATAAAATTAACCAAGGTGGTTAAAGATCTCTACACTGAAAACTACAAGACACAGATGAAAGAACCTGAAGATAAACACAAATAAATGGAAAGGTATCCCATGCTCATGGGTTGGGAGAATTAGTAATATTAAAATGTCCATACCAACCAAAGTCATCTACAGATTTAGTGCAATCCCTGTCAAGATTCCAATGGTATTTTCTTTTATATAAGAAAAAAAAAAAACCTAAAATTTATGGGAAACAGCCAAAGACCCTGAATAGCCAAAGCACCCTGAGAAAGAACAAAGCAAAGGTTCATTCTTTCTGATTTCAAGCTATATTATAAAGCTAAGGTGTTCAAAACAGTATGGTACTGGCATAAAACAGACACATAAACCAATGGAAAAGAATTGAGAGCCCAGAAACAAACCCATGCATATATGGTCAACTAATATTTGATAAGGGAGCCAAGAATACTCAATGAAGAAAAGACAATTTCTTCAATAAACAGTGCTAGGAAAATTGGATATTCACAGGTAAAAGAATTATAATAGATCCCTATCTTACACAACTCACAAAACTTAACTCAAAATTGATTAAAGACTAAATATAAGACTTGGAAAACATAGGAAAATAACTCCTTGACATGGGGCTTGGCAATGATTTTTTTGCATGTTAACACCTAAAGCACAAGCAACAAAATAAACATGATTACATCAAAGTAAAAAGCTCTGCAGAGCAAACAAAATGAAACAACAAAATGAAATGGCAACCTACTGAATGGAAAAAAAATTTTTTGTAACCCATATATCTGAAAAGGGTTAACATACAAAAGTTAAAAAGAACTCATGTAACTCATGTCAAATCTGAACAGATGTTTTTCCAAAGATGACATTCAAATGGACAACAGGTACACAAAAAGGTTCTCAATAATTAGAGAAATGCAAATCAAAACCATAATATCTCTAGCCTGTATCGACCTAAATAAAAAAGGAAAATGAGACAAGCTCAAATTGTCAAAAGAATGACTTTATTCAGGAATAGCAGAGAAATACAAATCAGGACATGCAAATTGAAGCAAGCTACAAGTGAGTCCACTGAGGGTCTGGGGTAGGCTGTATTTATGGGCAGGGAATGTAAAGAGAGTTCATCTAGAGTCTGTTAAAAAACAACACACACACACACACACACACACACACACACACACACACACACACACACACACACACACACACACATATATATACCCCAGAGGTCAGCTTTGAAAATTTCCTGTACAGACAAAACCAGTCTAGTCATACAAACAAAGCTCAATTCAGCTTATTTTTTTGGGACCAATCCGACCTGGGTCATTTCTTGTTCATGACTCTGGAAACCATAAGCAAAACTTCCCAAGGTTGATTTCCCCTGACCAACTCCCTATTATTTAAGAAAATTCAAATATTAACAGTTTCCTATAAATCAGGCACACACAGGAAACCAGTCCATAACTTTTGTTTTTCTGAGGGCACATGTATAAGATTTTCCATTTTATATCCTTTGGTTCCACTTTATTTCTTTTAATAAATTTATTTATTTTTGGCTGCATTGGGTCTTTTGTTGCTGCACCTGGGCTTTCTCTTGTTGCAGCGAGAGGAGCTACTCTTCATTGTGGTGCCTTCTCTTGTTGCAGAGCATGGGCTCTAGGAACGTGGGCTTCAGTAGTTGTGGCACGCGGGCCCAGGAGCTGTGGTGCACGGGCTTAGTTGCTCCGTGGCATGTGGGATCTTCCCAGACCAGGGCACGAACCCATGTCCCCTGCACTGGCAGATGGATTCTCAACAACTGCACCACGGGGGAAGTCCCTGGTTCCACTTTAGATTGAAATTCTTTCACACCCGTTAGAATACCTATCAAGAAATGAATGCTGGCAAGGATATGGAGAAAAGGGAACTATATTGTGCACTGTTGGTGGGACTGTAACTTGGAACAGCCACTATGGAAGACAGTGTGGAGTTCCCTCAAAAAATTAGAACTACCATTTGACTTGGTAATTCCACTAGTGAGAATATATATGAAGGAAACAAAAACACTATGTCAGAGACATAGCTGCACCCCCATGTTCCCAGCAGCATTATCTACATTAACTAAGACATGGAAACAATGAAAGTGTCCACTGCAAGAGGGAGGAGATATGGGGATATATGTGTATGTATAGCTGATTCACTTTGTTATAAAGCAGAAACTAACGCACCATTATAGAGCAATTATACTCCAATAAAAATGTTTAAAAAAAAGTACCCACTGATAGATGAAGGGAAAAGATTGTATTTATATATAGTGAAAGAGTCAGCCATAAAAGAAGGAAATCCTGCCATTTGTGACAACATGGAAAGACCCTGATGATTTATTCTAAGTGCAATAAGTCAGACAGAGACAGACAAATACTGTAGGATCTCACTTATATGTGTAATCTAACAAGCAAACAAACAGAAAAACCAAACTCATAGAAAAAGAGCTGAGATTTGTGGTTACCAGAGGTGGTAGGTGGGGATGGGCAGTTGGATGAAAGTGGTCAAAATGTATAAACGTTCAGTTCCAAGATAAATAAGTCCTGGGTATATAATGTAAAACATAATGGCTATAATTAACTCTGCTGTATGGTATATTTGAAAGTTGTTCAGAGCAGATCCTAAGAATCCTTATCACAAGGAAAATAGGTTTCTTCTTTTTTCTGTATCCATGAGATAATGGATATTAACTGAATTTACTGTGCGAATCATTTCTCAATATATGTAAGGCAAGTTACTACGTTGTATACCTTAAACTTGTAATTCACACACAGCACTGTGTCATGGAGTGAATATGTTTATAAAAGTGGAACCTGTATTCTACAACACCTATAGAAGAGTGTTATTGGAGAAAAGAATGTGAAAGGGGGGGACAAGATGGCGGCGGCGGCAGAGGACGTGGAGCTCCTCCCCCCACAAACGCCTCAGGAACACATGGAACAGTTGCCACAGAGCGCCTGCTGAACACTAGCAGAGGACGTCAGACACCTAAAAGGGCAAGAAAGATCCCCACGTGACCGGGTAGGACAAAAGAAAGAATAAGGAAAAAAGGAAGAGGAGAGGACGCGGGACGGGACCTGCGCCCCTTGGGGGAGCTGAAGGAGAGGAGAGGTTACTGCATCTGGGGAAGCCCCCTCACTGACAGGAGATCAGCTGGGACAGAAGGGGTCCTTCGGGGGCTCTGAGGCGAGTGCAGCAACCAGACTGTGGCAGGCAGGACAGAGTGAGACCTGAACAGAGGGACCGAGCCACAGCCCTGGGGGCCTCAGCCTGAGAAGTGTGTCCCCAGTGCGGACGGGGACTGGGTGCTGGAATATGGGGTTTGGAGAACAGACCCGGGGAGGGAACTGCTGTTGGCCCTGAGAAGGGGACAGCCTGAGGGCATGGGAGTGAGGAAATCCGCAACCTGGAATGCTCGTGAAGGAAACCTGGACCACCATAGGAGCAAGGTACCAGTTGCTGAGAGACGCACAAATGGCGTGGCCACCACTGCAGCCTCTCTCCCCACCGGCTGACACCTGCCGCCCCAGGCACTAGGAAGGGCTCCCGCCAGGGCTGGCTCTCTCCCGCTCCCACGTGCCCCACCCCTCCAGGCCAGCTCTCTCACGCACGCTGCCGCCAACTCTCCATGCAACGCAACCATCCCTGCTGGGGCCGGCTCTCTTGTACCCGAGGCCTCTGGATACACTGCCTGACCCGTCCCTACCAGAGTGGACTCATGTGTTCCAGGGCAGCCTCAGGAGCAGACACCTGTGGGTGGCCGACATGCAGAGGTGGAGCTGAAACCACAGCTGTGTCCCAGGGGCCATGCAACGAAGGAAGAAGCTGAAATCTCTCCTCACAACTGCACAAACCGTGGAATCACACACACCCCCAATGACCAGCATTGTAAACTCAGCACCAGCAAAACATCTGAATGGTCGACAAGTGCTCCCACAGCTGAGACGAGTCTAGCTTTAGCAGCTGTGGGGTTTGTGGGCAAGTACATGCAGGGGACGGGCTGTCCCCATAGCACCCGCAATGGGTCCAGATCCATGATTACTGCAGTCCTGGGACCTGACTTCAGTGGATCTCCGCTGGTGGCCTGGTGAAAACAACACCTGAGAGACACCAGGGCCAACTGCCAACATACTCATGGTTAAGGTGGGACTGAGAGCAGTGCCAACAACAGAGTAACTTCTGAGCCCGCACAACAGGTGAAAGGTGACACAACAGAGCACGCTCACAGGTGAACATCTCCAGAGGAGGAATACTCAGTGGCTTCTCTCCCAGTGGGAGTGCTCCAATCCCATCTACCTTGCATCGCAGATCAGAAACACGGCTAAGAAACAGATCTGGGGGCCTCTTCAACAACAACTAGGGAACAGACTCTGCCCCTGACAGGGCAGTGACAACCACAGACCAAAGGGGAGGCCCCGCTCAATACCCAGTGCAGGATCTGGTCACCACAACACCAGCCAAACCTCCTATCAAGGGGATAATGGCCAGCATACACTGAGGAAAAGACGTGGCAGACACCCATACTGAAAACAACCCTCGTAACAACAACAAACAAAAAACGCAGGCTACACAGGGACATTCCCACATAAAAATAACCCTCCAAGACAGTCTGAGGGTCTGGCATTGGGAGGAAGAACCCCCAGAGCATTTAGAATTGAAGGCCAGCAGGGCTTGAGGGCAGGAACCCCACAGTGTGGGGAGAAATAGACTCCGCTCTTGGAGGGTACACACAAGATCTCATGTGCACTGGGACCCAGCACGAAGCAGTGCCTCCATAGGAACCTGAGCTAGACCTACCTAGGGGTCTTGGAGGGTCTCCTGGGGAAGCGGGTATGGGCTGTAGATCACTGTGGGGGCAATCACCCTGGTAGCAGAGGCCCAGGGAATATTAATCAGCATGATCTCAGCAGGAGGTCCACATTTTGGCACCAAGACCCAATCCCACATAACAGCCTGCAAGCTCCAGTGCAGGAATGCCTCAGGCCAAACAATGAGCAAGACAGGAACACAGCCCCACCCATCAGGAGCATATTACATATCAATCAAACTAACAAAAATTAAATACAAAGAAAAAACACTAAAAGCAACAAGGGAAAAGCAACAAATAACATACAAGGGAATCCCCATAAGGTTATCACCTGATTTTTCAGCAGAAACTCTGCAGGCCAGAAGGGAGTGGCATGATATACTTAAAGTGGTGAAAGGGAAAAACCTACAACCAACAATACTCTACCCAGCAATGCTCTCATTCAGATTCAATGGAGAAATCAAAAGCTTCACAGACAAGCAAAAGCAAAGAGAATTCATCACCAACAGACCAGCTTTGCAACAAATGCTAAAGGAACTCCTCTAGGTGGGAGAGAGACCAACAACTTAAAACAACCTTGTACATATATAGACTGCTATATCAAAAACTCATAGGAACAGCAAACCCAAAACTACAATAAATACACACAAAAAAGAAAAAGCAACCCAAACACAACACCAAAGATGGTTATCAAACCACAAGAGAACAAAAGAGGAAGGAAGAAAAAAGACCTACAAAAACAAATCCAAAAATATTCAGAAAATGGCAATAGGAACATACATATCGATAACTACCTTAAATGTGATTGATTAAATGCTCCAAACAAAAGACACAGACTGGCTGAATGGATACAAAAATAAGACCCATATATATGTTCTCTACAAGAGACCCACTTCAGACCTAAGGACACATACACAGTGAAAGTGAAGGGATGGAAAAAGATATTCCATTCAAATGGAAATCAAAAGAAAGCTGGAGTAGCAATACTCATATCAGACAAAACAGACTACAATAAAGACTCTTCCAAAAGACAAGGAAGGACACTACATAAGGATCAAGGGGTCAATCCAAGAATAAGATATAACAATTGTAAATATATGTGCACCCAACATAGAGCATCTCAACATATAAGCCAAATGCTAACAGGAATGTAAGGGGAAGTTGACAGTAACACAATAATAGTGGGGGACTTTAACACTCCACTTACACCAATGGATAGATCATCCAGACAGAAAATTAATAAGGAAACACAAGCCTTAAATGACACATTAGACCAGACAGACTTAATTGATACCTATAGGACATTCCATCGGAAAGCAGAAAAATACACTTTCTTCTCAAATGCACATGGAACATTCTCCAGGATAGATCATATCTTGGGTCACAAATCAAACCTCAGTAGGTTTAAGAAAACTGAAATCATATCAAGCATCTTCTCTGACCACAATACTATGAGATTAGAAATCAATTACAGGGAAAAAACTGTACAAAACACAAAACACATGGAGGCTAAACAATGTTACGATACAACCAGTGGAGCACTGAAGAAATCAAAGAGGAAATCAAAAAATACCTAGAGACAAATGACAACAAAAACACGATGATCCAAAACCTATGGAATGCAGCAAAAGCAGTTCTAAGAGGGAAGTTTATAGTCATACAATCCTGCCTCAAGAAGCAAGAAAAATCTCAAATAAACAATCTAACATTACACCTAAAGGAACTAGAGAAAGAAGAACAAACAAAACCCAAAGTTAGCAGAAGGAAAGAAATCATAAAGATCAGAGCAGAAATAAATGAAACAGAAACAAAGAAAACAATTGCAAAGATCTCAAATTGATAAAACTTTAGCCAGACTCATCAAGAAAGAAAGGAAGAGGACTCAAATCAATAAAATTAGAAATGAAAAAGGAGAAGTTACAACTGATACCACAGAAATATAAAGGATCATAAGAGACCACTACAAGCAATTATATGCCAATAAAATGCACAACCTAGAAGAAATGGACAAATTCATAGAAAGGTACAACCTTCCAAGACTGAACCAGGAAGAAAGAGAAAATATGAACAGACCAATAACAAGCACTGAAATTGAAACTGTGATTTAAAAACTTGCAGCAAACAAAAGCAGAGGACCAGATGGCTTCACGGACAAATTCTGTCAAACATTCTGAGAACAGTTAACACCTATCCTTCTGAAACTCTTCAAAAAAATTGGAAAGGAAGGAAAACTCCCAAACTTATTCTACAAGGCCACCATCACCCTGATACCAAAACCAGACAAAGATATCACACACACTAAAAAAGAAAATTACAGGCCAATATCACTGATGAACACTGACACAAAGACACTCAACAAAATACTAGCAAAGTGACTCCAACAACATATTAAAAGGATCATACACGATGATCAAGGGGGATTTATCTCAGGGATCCAAGGATTCTTCAGTATACAGTAATCAATCAATGTGATATACCACACTAACAGATTGAAGAATAAAAACCATATGATCATCTCGATAGGTGCAGAAAAACCTTTTGACAAAATTCAACACCCATTTTGAAAGTGCACATAAAGGGAACCTACCTCAACATAATAAAGGCTATCTACGACAAACCCACAGCAAACATCATTCTCAATGGTGAAAAACTGAAATTGATCCAAAACCTATGGAATGCAGCAAAAGCAGTTCTAAGAGGGAAGTTTATAGTCATACAATCCTGCCTCAAGAAGCAAGAAAAATCTCAAATAAACAATCTAACATTACACCTAAAGGAACTAGAGAAAGAAGAACAAACAAAACCCAAAGTTAGCAGAAGGAAAGAAATCATAAAGATCAGAGCAGAAATAAATGAAACAGAAACAAAGAAAACAATTGCAAAGATCTCAAATTGATAAAACTTTAGCCAGACTCATCAAGAAAGAAAGGAAGAGGACTCAAATCAATAAAATTAGAAATGAAAAAGGAGAAGTTACAACTGATACCACAGAAATATAAAGGATCATAAGAGACCACTACAAGCAATTATATGCCAATAAAATGCACAACCTAGAAGAAATGGACAAATTCATAGAAAGGTACAACCTTCCAAGACTGAACCAGGAAGAAAGAGAAAATATGAACAGACCAATAACAAGCACTGAAATTGAAACTGTGATTTAAAAACTTGCAGCAAACAAAAGCAGAGGACCAGATGGCTTCACGGACAAATTCTGTCAAACATTCTGAGAACAGTTAACACCTATCCTTCTGAAACTCTTCAAAAAAATTGGAAAGGAAGGAAAACTCCCAAACTTATTCTACAAGGCCACCATCACCCTGATACCAAAACCAGACAAAGATATCACACACACTAAAAAAGAAAATTACAGGCCAATATCACTGATGAACACTGACACAAAGACACTCAACAAAATACTAGCAAAGTGACTCCAACAACATATTAAAAGGATCATACACGATGATCAAGGGGGATTTATCTCAGGGATCCAAGGATTCTTCAGTATACAGTAATCAATCAATGTGATATACCACACTAACAGATTGAAGAATAAAAACCATATGATCATCTCGATAGGTGCAGAAAAACCTTTTGACAAAATTCAACACCCATTTTGAAAGTGCACATAAAGGGAACCTACCTCAACATAATAAAGGCTATCTACGACAAACCCACAGCAAACATCATTCTCAATGGTGAAAAACTGAAACCATTTCCTCTAAAATCAGGAACAAGACAAGGGTGTCCACTCTCACCACTATTATTCAACATATTTTTGGAAGTCCTAGCCACGGCAATCAGAGAAAAAAAGAAATAAAAGGAATCCAAATTGGAAAAGAAGAAGTAAAACTGTCACTGTTTGGAGATGACATGATACTATACATAGGAAATCCTGAACATGCCACCAGAAAATTACTAGCACTCCTCAACGAATTTGGTAAAGGTGCAGGATACAAAATTAATACACAGAAATCTGTTTCATTTCTATACGCTAACAACAAAAGATGAGAAAGAGAAATAAAGGAAACAATTCCATGTACCATCACATCAGAAAGAATAAAATACCTAGGAATAAACCTGCCTAAGGAGCCAAATGACCTGAACTTAGAAAACTATAAGATACTGATGAAAGAAATCAAAGATGACACAAACAGATGGAGAGAGATACCACGTTCTTGGATTGGAAGAATCAATATCGTGAAAATGACTATACTACCCAAAGCAATCTACAGATTCAGTGCAATCCCTGTCAAATTACCAATGGCATTTTTCACAGAACTAGAGCAAAAAATTTTACAATATGAATGGAAACACAGAAGACCCCGAATGGCCAAAGCAATCTTGAGAAAGAAAAACGGAGCTAGAGGAATCAGGCTCCCTGGTTTCAGACTACACTACAAAGCCACAGGAATCAAAACAGTATGGTACTGGCCAAAAACAGAAATATAGATCAATGGAACAGGACAGAAAGTGCAGAGATAAACCCAAGCACCTATGGTCACCTAATCTATAACAAAGGAGGCAAAACTATACAATGGAGAAAAGACAGTCTCTTCAATAAACGGTGCTGGGAAAACTGGACAGCTACATGTAAAAGAATGAAATTAGAACACTCCCTAACACCATACACAAAAATAAACTCAAAAGGGATTAAAGACCTCAATGTAAGCCTGGATACAATAAAACTCTTAGAAGAAAACATCGGCAGAACATCCTCTTACATAAATTGCAGCATGATCTTTTTTGATCCACCTCCTAGAGTAATGAAAATAGAAACAACAATAAACAAACGGGACCTAATGAAACTTACTTTTGCACAACAAAGGAAACCATAAACAAAACGAAGACAACCCTCAGAATGGGAGAAAATATTTGCAAACGAAGCAACCAACAAGGGATTAATCTCCAAAATACAAGAAAACCTCATGCAGCTCTATATCAAAAATACAAACTACCCAATCAAAAAATGGGTGGGAGATCTAAATAGACATTTCTCAGAAGAGGACATACAGATGGCCAAAAAGCACGTGAAAAGATGCTCAACATCACTAATTATTAGAGAAATACAAATCAAAACCACAGTGAGGTATCACCTCACATCAGTCAGAATGGCCATCATCAAAAAAATCTACAAATAGTAAATTCTGGAGAGGGTGAGGAGAAAAGGGAACACTTGTATACTGTTGGTAGGAATGTAAATTGGTACAACCATTATGGAGAACAGTATTGAGTTTCCTTAAAAAACTAAAATTAGAACTACCATATGATCCTGCAATCCCACTCCTCGGCATATACCCAGAGAAATCCATAATTTGAAAAGGTACATGCACCCCAATGTCCACTGCAACACTATTTACAATAGCTGGGACATGGAAGCAACCTAAATGTCCATCGACAGAGGAATGGATAAAGAAGATGTGGTATATATACACAATGGAATATTACTCAGCCATAAAAAAGAATGAAATAACCTCATCTGCAGCAACATGGAAGGACCTAGAGACGGTCATACTAAGTCAGTCAGAGAAAAACAAATACCATATGATATTGCTTATATGTGGAATCTAAAAAATATTACAAATCAACCTGTTTATAAAACAGAAATAAAAGTCACAGATGTAGAAAACAAACTTATGGTTACCAGGGGTGAAAGGTGGGGGAGGGATAAATTGGGAGATGGGGATCCACATATACACACTACTATATGTAAAACAGATAACTAATAAGGACCTACTGTATAGCATAGGGAAGTCATCTGAATACTCTCTAATGACCTACATGGGAAAAGAATTTTACAAAGAGTGGATAAAACTAAAAGCTGGTTCTTTGAGAAGATAAAAAAAATAATAAACCATTAGCCAGACTCATCAAGAAAAAAAGGGAGAAGACTCAAATCAACAGAATTAGAAATGAAAAAGGAGAAGTAACAACTGACACTGCACAAATACAAAGGATCATGAAAGACTACTACAAGCAACTGTATGTCAATACAATGGACGACCTAGAAGAAACGGACAAATTCTTAGAAAAGTACAACCTTCCAAGACTGAACCAGAAAGATATAGAAAATAAGAACACACCAATCACAGGCACTGAAATTGAAACTGTGATTTTAAATCTTCCAACAAACAAAAGCCCAGGACCAGATGGCTTCACAGGTGAATTCTATCAAACAATTACAGAAGAACTAACACCTATAGTTCTCAAACTCTTCCAAAATGTAGCAGAGGGAGGAACACTCCCAAACTCATTCTATGAGGCCACCATCACCCTGATACCAAAACGAGACAAAGATGTCACTAAAAAAGAAAACTACAGGCCAATATCACTGATGAACATAGATGCAAAAATCCTCAACAAAATACTAGCAAACAGAATCCAACAGCACATTAAAAGGATCATACACCATCATCAAGTGGGGTTTATCCCAGGAATGCAAGGATTCTTCAATATACGCAAATCAATCAATGTGATACACCATATTAACAAATTGAAGGATAAAAACCATACGAAACTCTCAATAGATGCAGAAAAAGCTTTCAACAAAATTCAACACCCATTTACGATAAAAATTCCCCAGAAAGTTGGTATAGAGGGAGCCCAGCTCAACATAATAAAGGGCATATATGACAAACCCACAGCCAACATCGTTCTCAATGGTGAAAAACTGAAACCATTTCCTCTAAGATCAGGAACAAGACAAGGTTGCCCACTCTCACCACTATTATTCAACATAGTTTTGGAAGTTTTAGCCACAGCGATCAGAGAATAAAAAGAAAAAAAAGGAATCCAAATCAGAAAAGAAGAAGTAAAAGTCTCACTGTTTGCAGATAACATGATACTATACACAGAGAATCCTAAAGATGCTGTCAGAAAACTACTAGAGCTAATCAATAAATTTGTAAAGTAGCAGGATACAATATTAATGCACAGAAATCTCTTGCATTCCTAAACACTAACAATGAAAAATCTGAAAGAGAAATTAAGGAAACACTCCCATTTACCACTGCAACAAAAAGAATAAAATGCCTAGGAATAAACCTACCTAAGGAGACAAATGACCTGAACTCAGAAAACTATAAGACACTGATGAAAGAAATTAAAGACGATACAGATGGAGAGATATACCATGTTCTTAGATTGGAAGAATCAACACTGTGAAAATGACTATACTACCCAAAGCAATCTACATATTCAATGCAATCCCTATCAAACTACCAATGGCATTTTTCACAGAACTAGAACAAAATTTTTTACAATTTGTATGGAAACACAAAAGACTCCAAATAGCCAAAGCAATCTTGAGAAAGAAAAATGGAGCTGGAAGAATCAGGCTCCCTGACTTCAGACTATACTACAAAGCTACAGTCATCAAGACAGTATGGTACTGCCACAAAAACAGAAATATAGATCAATGGAACAGGAGAGAAAGCCCAGAGATAAACCCACACACATATTGCCACCTTATCTTTGATAAAAGAGGCAAGAATGTACAATGGAGAAAAGACCACCTCTTCAATAAGTGGTGCTGGGAAAATTGGACAGCTACATGTAAAAGAATGAAATTAGAAGACTTCCTAATACCATACACAAAAATAAACTCAAAATGGATTAAAGACCTAAATGTAAGGCCAGATACTATAAAACTCTTAGAGGAAAACATATGACATAAATCACAGCAAGACCCTTTTAGACCCACCTCCTAGAGAAATGGAAATAAAAACAAACAAATGGGACCTAATGAAACTTAAAAGCTTTTGCACAGCAAAGGAAACCATAAACAAGATGAAAAGACAACCCTCTGAATGGGAGAAAATATTTGCAAATGAAGCAACTGACAAAGGATTAATCTCTAAAACATACAAGCAGCTCAATATCAATAAAACAAAGAACCCAATCCAAAAATGGGCAGAAGACCTAAATAGACATTTCTCCAAAGAAGATTGCCAACAAACACATGAAAGGATGCTGAACATCGGTAATCATTAGAGAAATGCAAATCAAAACTACAATGAGGTATCACCTCACTCCAGTCAGAATGGCCATCATCAAAAAATCTGCAAACTATAAATGCTGGAGAGGATGTGGAGAAAAGAGAACCCTCTTGCACTGTTGGGGGGAATGTAAATTGATAAAACCACTATGGAGAACAGTATGGAGGTTCCTTAAAAAACTAAAACTAGAACTACCATATGACCCAGCAATCCCACTGCTGGGCATATACCCTGAAGAAACCATAATTCAGTAAGAGTCATGTACCACAATGTTCACTGCCACACTATTTACAATCGCCAGGACATGGGAGCAACCTAAGTGTCCATCGACAGATGACTGGATAAAGAAGATGTAGCCCATATATACAATGGAATATTACTCAGCCATATAAAGAAATGAAATTGAGTTATTTGTAATGAGGAAGATGGACCTAGAGTCTGTCATACAGAGTGAAGTAAGTCAGAAAAACAAATAACATACGCTAACACGTATATATGGCATCTAAAAAAAAATGGTTCTGATGAACCTAGGGGCAGGACAGGAATAAAGACACAGACGTAGAGAATGGACTTGAGGACACGGGGAGGGGGAAACGTAAGCTGGGAGGAAGTGAGAGAGTAGCATGGACATATATACACTACCAAATGTAAAATAGCTAGCTAGTGGGAAGCAGCTGCATAGCACAGGGAGATCAGCTCGGTGCTTTGTGACCACCTAGATGGGTGGGATAGGGAGGGTGGGAGGGAGGCACAAGAGGGGGGCGATATCGGGATATATGTATACACATAGCTGATTCACTGTTATACAGCAGAAACTAACACGACACTGTAAAGCAATTATACTCCAATAAAGTTGTTTAAAAAGAAGAGTGGATATATAACTGATTCATTTTGCTGTACAGCAGAAACTAACACAATATTGTAAATCAACTATACTCCAAAAAAAACTAATTTTAAAAAACAGAAGTGACAGAATTCTGCAATGCATTTAGAAAGTAATTAAAACACGTAATAATAATGGTTATATGAGTGTGCATGCAAGCTACTTGACAAAAGTGTTATTTAAGGCAACAGGTGTGATAGCTGTTCTCTAATGCATTAAGAGAAGTTTTTAGAAACAAATACAATAAAAGTGGTTATAGTACTATGTACATGTTACTTTGAGAAGAGTGTTATCTCAAGGAAGGCATGTGATAGCCTTGTAATAATGCATTTTGAGAAATATTTTAAAACATATGGAGTAATGATAGCTATAAGAGTGCAACCCATTTGCTACATTAAAAAGCTGTGTTATTTAAGGGAATGGTTGTAATATCCACTCTGTAATGAACTTAGAGCAGTGTTTAGAAAGACACGTAATAAAGATGGTTATTAGAGTGCCACATATCAGCTTCACTGAAAAGAGCGTTATTTCAGACAATGCATATGATAGACATTCTATAACGCACTGAGGGAAATGTTTAAAAACACATGGAATAATGGTTAAAACAGTGAAACCTGCTTGCTACACAGAGCAGAGAGTGGTTTAAAGAATTGGATTTGAAAGACATTCTGTAATGCATTTAGAGAATTGTTTAAAAACCTATGTAGGAAAATGTTTAAAAGACTGCTATGTACAAGCTACTTTGACCAGAGTGTTATACCAGGGAATGGACGATATAAACATTCTTTAATGCATTTAGAGAAGTGTTTAATGCCCTTTGATAATCTCCTCTGCTTGCTTCCTTTGCTTGTTATGTATTCAAAATAGTTATATGAGCGTTCTGTGCCAGATACTTTGACAAAAGTGACGTTTCTATCTCTAGCAGTACGACAAGAAGGAGCCAGCCAGTCACAGGTCTGGAGATACTCAGCACAGAAGAATGCACAGCTGTGTAGAGGCACGGAAGCAGAATGTATCTGGCCAGAGATGAATTTAGTAAAGGAGGCCAGTGTGGCTGGAAGGGGGCGTGGGCGGAGAGTAGGGGAGAAGAGTATGGGGCGGGCGTGGCCCGCTGTGTAATGACTGAATTAGTGGTCTGTTGCTGTGGGACAACATTTCCCAATGCTGCTGGCTTGAGCAACAAGCATGTATTATCGCAGGTTTCTGGGACCAGGAATCGAGCGTGCCTCAGCTGGATGCTTCTGCCGGGGTCTCCCAGGAGGTTTGGAGCTGTGAACAAAACTGAGTCAGGATCTGACCTCACTGAAGGAGTAGTATAAAGATGCAGTTTGGACTGAAGTTCTGAGTTCTCCTCTGTCTGTTGCCTTCCTCAGTTCTGGGCCATGTGGGCCTCTCCAGATAGCAAGGGACCAGACAAAGGGCAAGAGGGAGAAACAGAAGGGGAGACAGAGAAAGAGAGAAACAGAGAGAGAGAGACAGGGAAGGAGGGAGGTTAGACACTGACTGCTGACAACCAAATCTTGGAAGTGACCTTGTATCACTTCGCCACCTTCCATGGAATAGAATGAGACACTAAGTCCTGTCCACGCTCAAAAGTAAGAGATGACACAAGGATGTGTTCATCAGGACGTGGGGACCACGGGGGTCCCTCCATGAGTGGAGGAGGGGGAGGCCCTGAGAGCCTTACTGCCTTGCCCAGAACCACAGACTGCCAATAGGCAGAGCCAGGTATGAACCCAACTCTGTGTCCTCAAAGCTGGGGCCTGGCTGCACCCAGGTTCTCTCAGGGGCTCTGGAAAAGGCTGTGCTGGTATAGTTAGAGCAGATACGGAGACGGCACGGGGAAGAGGGACAGCATTTTGCAGCCTAGATGGGTATCTGGCAACTTCTTCTCCTAGGAGGTGCCTGTGTCATGGGAACCCTGAGTGAACCCCTGTCCACACCACAACCAGGGAAGAGGGATCTAGAGACAGCTCTATGCTGAGTTTAGTTCTTATACTTCTGAATCTCCCTCTCACCGGACAGTTGAAAACTGAGGTCCATAAACACACACGGACTACCGCAGGGCCCACGACAGGCAGCGTCCAGGAGTAAGGGTGTGTTATGACCCTCTAGGCCAGCCTCAGACCCCTCCCACAGGGACTGCTTTGGTAATGAGAAACCCTAAGATCTTGGTAAGTTCTTGTCCATTTTCTCCCTATGTGTGTGTGGGGGCGTGGGCATTTTCTACTGGGCATTCAGGGAGTGAACACTGGCAAACACACACACACACACACACACACACAGTGACATTAGACATTTAGACTGTGGTGTCAGAAGGGCAACAGACGCAGGGAGGTGACAAGAGAAAGAACAAAGGGTTTGGAGGCACTTCCAACATGTGATACCACTCCTCCACTTGTACAGATACTATTCCATATATGCCTGAGGACATCCCTAGAAGTACAGGCCACAATAGTCTCCACTGCACAGACAGGGAAACAGAAAGGTCCTGAGAGACACAGTGACTTATCCAGGATGGAGAACAGGTAGAATGGGGAATTGAGTCTGGAACCCAGGTCTGCCTCCTCAAAGCTGCGCACAGACCCTCCCTCCCCGGGAGCGGTGGAGAGGGCTGTGAGGTGTGACTGTGTGAGATATGGGGTTGCGTGGAGAAGGGGTGAGCCGTCGGCAGCCCAGCGGGGTTGTGTGTAGCGGTGTTGTCTGAGGAGGAGATTCAAGTAAGGGGCCCCCAGGAAGTGAAGTCACCTCCTTGGCAGCAGACCCCAACAGAACTCTGAGCCCCGGGAGCCAGGCACACACGTTCTAGCGACAGCCCCACAGCCGGCTCACTTGGCTGGAGACGCTTCACAGAGACGGATGTTCTCCTGCTGTGTCCTGACTTCCCAGGGCTTCTGCTTCAGGAAACCCCTGAGTGGGAGGTTTCTCAGATGCATTAAGCGGTTCAACACTTAACCTGGATGACTCTGGTCCTTTACCAGGAGGTCCCTAAGGGAACACGAGGTGGCCTAGAGCAGGCCAATCCAGGCCCGGCCGCGTCTGGGAGCCCTCCCTGGGCAGCCTCACGTCCCCGCATCTCCATGTCCGGGGAGGGGGACTTGAGGGGAGGGCTGTAATGGGGGAGGGATGAGCTTGGGGCCGTTAGCCATTAGCCGTCCTGCTCCACCACGGGTCAGCATCGCAGTGGTCCCCACAGCTGCAGTCTCCCTGGGTCACAGGCCACAGGACCTGGCCCCCATTTGCACACTCACCCTCTTCACCGGCACAGTCACCATGTTACTGAAGGCCAAGTCCATGTGCCCAATGCACGGTGAGGCCAAACGATACCAAAACATCAGAGTTTGGAGCAGAGAAAGGTTTATTGCAGGGCCGTGCAAGGAGATGGGTGGCTCATGCCTTAAAACCCCCAAACTCCCCAAAAGCTTTCAGCAAAGCCCTTTTATGGGAAAGGTGAGGGAGAGGCGTGGTTAGCTGTCGCAGACCTCTTGGTGTCAGATACTTTGTTCTTGAGGTCAGGTCATGGTCAGGTCACAATGTTCCTTTAAACTTCCACCAAAACAAATGTTACTCTCTGTTCTGACAAGAAAGGGGAAGGTCCCAAGGCTCAGCTTTCGCCCTACAAGGTCCACACCCTGGCTAAGAGGAGGGGGTCCCTGCATGGGCCGCTTAACCCTGCCCCAGAGCATCCGTCCAGCACCCAGTCTGGGTCCTCCCGCCAGTGCCCAGGTCTGGCTGAAGAGGCAGATCTCAGCTGGCGGCGCCCTTAGGGCTGAGTGCCCAGACCTGCCCAGCCGTCATCACTGAGGGAGCCAGGCACCCAGCAATCAGCCTGCCCTTTGGCTTTTCATTTAAACTGGAGAGAATCATCTGTATAGGATCAATAGTAAATACCAATCAGGTTATTAACAATTGTCCTTCCCAGCTCACAGCAATTGTCCTTTTTGAGAATAACCCGAACCACAGAGGTGGACCTTAAGTAATGATGGGCCATGTCCTTGCAACTTAACCCTGACCTCTGGCCACCTCCTAGCCGTAGACAACTGATCTAAGCTGTACCAATTTTTGAAACTTGGAGAGACTGAAGCTGGCTGAAGCTGTTACCTTAAGGCAGTGTCCATGTACTCATGGACTGTGACCCGTGGAGACTACCACCGCCATTAGGTCGTAGAAATGGGAATGGTGGAGAGGTGCACTGCTGCTTCAAGGCCTGGGCCTGGCCAGTGGGCAGCTGTGGCGAGGGCTCTGGAGCTCTGCAGGACACAGCCCTCAGCCTGTCCCCAGGTCCCCAGCTTGCCCACTAGCCCGAGGCCGGAGGCCCCAGAGGGCCCCAGGGAGAAGGCTGGGATCTGTCTCTCACGGCGCCCAGCTGCGAGGACCACTGCGAGGCTGACTGTGGGTAGAGCAGGACCTCTAACCACCAAGCTAACGGTCTTGCGCTAACAGCTGCATGCCCGCTCCGTCCCTGTTACATCCTGAGAGGGCACGGCAGGGGCCTGGACAGCAGCCGAGCTGAAGGGTTCACACTGTCCAACAGCAGATGCTGGGCGTGTGGGTGGGCACAAGCCAGCACCTCAGGCCCCAGGCCCGTGCACCGAACGGCCCCTGTACTGGGGTGGAGGGCCATCTTGGGGGGTCAAATCCTGGGTCCTAGCGGGGCAGCCCCGGCCAGCCCACCTGTCCAGACATGTGCGGCCGTGCCTTGGAGAGGGCTTGGTAGGAGCCAGCAGGCCGGACATGCAGGCAGCTGCAACATCGCCTGTGGGGCCGTTTAGTCCCCTCCCCAACCTCAGGAGGGCGAACGCCCGCGCTTCATGGCCTCCCCTTGCTCCCAGTGGCGACGCCACCGCAGCCACACTGGGCCTCCACACGTCCGAGCGGACAAGCCCGCACCGGGGCCGTGACCACCTCTGTTCCAGCCATGCGGGGCAGCCACCGATGAGGTAGCCACCATGGCTCATGAAAGCTCCCGGACAGCTGCACCGTTGGCCGGCAGCGACGGCCCACCTGCTACCTTGAGGAGTGACGATGGCAGAGGCAACCTCTGGCCCAGGCTCACACCAGCTGCCCGGCAGGCGCCACATGAGCCTGGTCTGACATCGTGGGATGCTCCTTGAGCCCCTTCTCTGGCTGTTACCTTTAAGAGTATTACACTTTCAGATTAAAAAGTTGCAGAACAGAGAACAGTACCTGTTTTGTTGGAGGTTTGCAGGAACATCGTGACCTGACCGTGACTTGACCTACGTAGACAGCTAAAAGAAAAAGATTTCTGCACCAAGTTCTCCACAACCAAACACTGGTCGCCTTTCTGGTATAAAAGAAGTCTGAATTCTGACTGGGGAAATATGGTTCTTTGAGACACTAGTCTGCCATCTTCTCGGTCTGCTGGCTTTCTGAATAAAGCCATTATTCCTTGCCCTAACACTTTGTCTCCCGATTTATTGGCCTGTCATGCAGCGAGCAGGACAAGCTCGGACTTGCTATCAATTCTGGTGAGCCAGCCAGCAGCCTTGCTAATTGTGGCCAGACAGCCCGGGTTGGGAAATTTGGAGGTAAGGCCCTAGCTAGCAGCTGCCAGGACCACTTATACTGAGGATCTTCCCTTCAAAATTCCCTGCAGTGGCACTGGCTGCCCTGGTGCTTGGCAGCTGGAGCAAGTGATTGAATTTGGGAGCCGATGGGCTCCGTAGAGTAGGGTAAGTCACTCCAGTGTGTACAGCCGAGAACATTCTCCCCCGCTCAATTAGGGCTTTTTCTGTAAGGTAAAGGCCAACTTGTTTTGCATTTGATTGGGGTACCCTGTTGGAGAGGAGAATTATTGTGGGAACCTGTTCGTTTGCTTTTGTTTCGTGTTCATTCAGGATGGAATTTGTTTGTGGTTGTGGTATTGGAATTTATGCCTTCTGTGTTTTGTTGCTCTTGAACTTGTAAATATAGGAAACGCTCCATCTGTCCCTAAGGAAAGCTCTTTGGGGCGTATCTCAAATAAATGGGCAAAATACAGCCGTGGGCCTATGACTAAGAAAGAGATAATATTCTATTATAATAGTGTGTGGCCCCAATATATGTTAGGATCAGGAGAGCAATGGCCCTTGAATGGCTCAATTATTATACGATCTCGCATTTAGAACTGTCTTGTGAAAGAGCAGGTAAAAATGATGAGATTCCGTAGGTAGAAGCATTTATGCTATTCATCAGGAGGAAAAAAGTCAGATGGCTGCCACCTTATGGTGCAGCAGTCTAAAAGGAAAACCAAGGGAAAATCTGTTCTACAAGAGGGAGAGGTAGAAAATGAGACTGAGGACATGTTATTTCAAAACGTAAACCCTCTCTGACCAAGCCGGCTCCCCCACTGGCCCAGCCAGCTGCACCAGCGGTTGTTCTGACCACCCCATGCCACCAGTATATGCACTCATTTTACCAATTCCTGTTTCCCCTACTTACGGGGATCAGTTAGAAGCTTCTACGTTAACCCCTGGGGCACAGGGGCCTGCTTTGGTGTCACCATCGAAGACCCGACAGGGCACCCAATTTGGACCGGGAGCCACTTCTGGATTGGGGCAATTTCCCTTGCACCAATACCCCACAGGAGGCCTTAATGCAAACGGCCAGCCAGCTGGGTTTCTATGGATGCACAATCCATTCTCAACTTCAGATTTGTTTAATTGGAAAGACCATAATCCTGCTTACTGAGAGGACCCCCTCCACATGACTGAACTTTTCACTTCTATCTGCCACTCATCATCCCCCCGGGGTGGACATTCACATGGTTATGAATATGATTCTTACCAGGGATGAAAGGAGGATGGTCACTGGCTAGCAAGGAAGCACACCAGCTTCATCCAGCAGATCCCAATGGAACTCCAGAAGCAAATCTGGCGGTTCCTACTGCTGAGCCTGACTGGGATCCTAATAATGGAGATATACCGCATCTAGAGCATTATAGGAAGTGCGTCTTAGTGGGTCTCCAAAAGGGGTACCTAGGCAAAAGAGCTTAAGCAAAATTCAGGAGATACACCAAAAATCCAAAGAGGATCCAAGAGACTTTCTAGAAAGAATTTATCAAGCTTATAGATGCTACACTGATGCAGACCCTGAGGCCCCGAAAATATGAGAATGGGAAATATGACCTTCATTGGGCAAAGTGCCCCAGATGTAAGAAGAAAATTACAAAAATTCGATGGTGCATTTGGAATGAACCCTTCTCAATTGGTAGATGTTGCTTTTAAAGTGTTCAACAACAGGGAACAATGACAGAAGGAAGATGATGCAAAAATGGAATTCCACTTTTCTGGCAGCAGCATTAGACTCCCGGAAGGTGAGTGACCCAAACAGAGGTAAGCCACCGCTGGGGAGGGAACAGTGTGCTTACTATAAGGAGGAAGGGCATTGGAAAAAAGATTGCCCTGGGCTAAAAAATAAGACGGGCAACAATAAAAGAAAGACGGGCAGCTTTTATATGGTAGAAAGAGAGGAACACTCTGATGATGAATGAAGAGAACCAAGGGCTCCCTTGGACTTGAGGTGTCCAATTCCAGTTTCCCCACAGGAGCCCCAAGTAACTTTGACTGTGGGAGACAAGCTGATTGACTTTCTGATAGATGCGGGTGCAACATATGCTGTGGTAAACACCAAGGTGGCACAGAAAACATCTCAGTCCATCCTGGTCATGGGAGTTTCTGGGCAAGTACAAAATCGTTCTCTCTTACAGCCTCTAGAATGCCAATTAGGGGACCTCACCCTGAAACACAGTTTCTTATATATGCCAGCGTGTCGATCCCTCTTTTGGGCCGAGATCTCCTTTGTAAATTAAATGTTCAAGTAACTTTTTCACCAGAACAGCCTGACATCAGGGTCCCATTGAAGCACATTTTAAGCCTACAGAGGGCACTCATGGACACCCCAGAAAAGGAGACAGAGCTCTTTTCCCCCGAAGTCCATGAAAAGATAAGGCCAGAAGTATGGGCTGATGGCACCCCAGGGGAGGCCAAAAATGCATGTCCAATACAAATCCCGTTACAAAGGACCCCTGGGACACCTAGTGTAAAAAATATCCTCTGAGGCAAGAGGCCCAAAAGGGAATTAAGACAATTCTAAAAAAGTTTTCGGGAAAAGGATTCATTAAACCTTGCAGGTCCCCGTAGGAGACCCCTATTCTCCCAGCCAAAAAGCCAAACTCAGCAGAGTATCCCTTTGTCTAAGACTTGAGGGCTATTAATGAAATAGTCCAAGATTTGCTCCCTGTGGTACCTGAGCCATACACTCTGTTCACAACGATTCTGGGGGAACACAGGTGGTGCTCAGTTTTGGACCTGAAAGGTACTTCTTTCCTGCATTCCTATTGCAGAAGAATCACAGCAGCTATTTGCTTTTGAATGGCAGGACCCAGAAACACAGGTAGTCCAACAGTATCCTGCCTCAAGGATTTAAGAATTCCCCTACCTTGTTTGGGGAAATGTTGGCTAGGGACCTTGGAAACTTAATATTGGATGAAAGACTCTTACTCCAAAATGTGGACAATTTGCTCATAGCGAGCCCTACATGTGTAAGTGTCTACAAAATACCATCAGAACCCTGAACTATCTGGCCAACAATGGATATATGGTTTCCCAGAAAAAGGCCCAAATATGTAAGCAACAAGTCATGTATCTGGACTTTGTCCTTCCCCAAGGACAGCAGGATCTTTTGCCTGATAGAAAACAGGAAACTGCAGGCTTGGGAACACCCAAGACTCGCAGACAGCTGAAGGGGTTTCTGGGAATGACAGGGTTCTGTTGGATTTGGATCCTGAACTGTGGGCCCATAGAAAGCCCCTCTATGAGACTTTAAAGGGACATGATCTTGAGTCCCTTACTTGGACTAAAGTAAGTTTCAAACAGCCTTTGAAACAATAAAAACAAAGTCAGTCTCAGCCCTGGCTTTGGGACTACCAGACTTAAAGAAACCTTTCAAATTGTATGTACATGAGAGACAAGGCATAAGTCTCGGGGTGTTAACTCAGACTCTGGGGAATATCCCTCTACCTGTTTCCTACTTCTCAAAACAACCAGAACAGACTTAAGGGATGGCCTCTCTGCCTTCAAGTTGTAGCAGCTACTTGTGACATACTTCAGGAAACTCAGAAGTTTACCCGGAGGCAACCCACCATTGTGTATGTCCCTCACCATGTTCTTTCTTTACTGGAACAAAAAGGGGGCTATTGGTTGACTTCTGGGAGAACGGGAAAGTACCAAGCCATTCTCTTCGACAATTGCAATGTAAGACTTCAGGTCACTTCAGCCCCAAATTGAGCCACAATGCTCCCAATTAATGCTGCACAGCCCCCAGAGCACAAATGCCTACCTGTCATCGAGCTAGTATACTCTAGCAGACTGGACTTAAGCGATTAACCCTCGGCTGGGCCAGATATGGAACCGTTTACCGATGGAAGCAGCTTCATGGACCAAGGTAGGTGACATGCTGGGTATGCGGTGGTAACCCTTAGAAAGAGCCCTGTCCCCAGGTAGCTCAGCCCAGAACGCAGAAATCATTGCTCTGACAAGAGCCCTACTACTCACTGAAGGAGAGTGAGTACATATATACACAGACTCTCACTACACATTCTCCACAGTGCGTGCTCACGGGGCAATCTGGAAAGAAAGGGGGCTCCTCACTTCAAACAGTAAAGACATAAAGCATGCCTCTTAAATCCTGTCACCATTAGAAGCAGCCCACAAGCCCTCACAATTGGCCATAATGCACTGCCCAGGCCACCGAAAGGGTGAAGCTCATATAATAAAAGGCAACTGGTTAGCTGACCAAGCTGCAAAGAAGGCAGCAAAGGAAGGCAATTATCAAGCAGTAACAGGGTCACTTCTCCTGCAGATCGACTTGTCAAAATACCAGGAGGCTCAGATTAGTTAAAGCCCTCCTTAAGGAAAGTATCCCCTGATCTGGACTGCCTAATACCCTTCACAGTGATAATGGGACTGCTTTTGTCTCTAGCATAACCCAACAAGTGTCTAAAGCACTGCAAATTGGAAGCTACATTCATCCTGGAGGCCACAATCAACAGGAAAAACCAAGAAAATGAATTATACATTAAAAAGGAGCATTGCTAAGATATGCCGAGACTAATTTAACTTGGGATAAGGCTTTGCCAGTTGCCATGCTATGGATCAGGGTGGCTCCCAGAAGCAGGCCTAAATTAGGCCTCTTTGAACTACTGTATGGTAGGCCATTCCAGATGTCTCCTCTGTTCCACCCCAAGGGAAAAGTGTGTTCACAGTGGGCAGGAATGAGACCCGCATGGTGTGGAGCGTCCAGGCAGGCAGGCTGGAGAAGCTGGTGGGAAACCTGGTGCCTGCCTTCCTGGGCGGGGACCCCTCCGACCACCCCTCATTCCTGGGCTCCTACAGGGCTTTCCCTACCACCCAGCAGACTGGGTGCCCTGTCCTGGATGGGTGAGAGCCAAGGTTCCTGGGAGTGGGCAGTGGGGCCCCAGGCCACTCAGATGTGTGCGATGGGGCTGGTGGGGCTCATTCATTCTTCATATGGAGGAAGGCCACTAGGTGCAGGCATTTTTCTAGGAACACCCATCATTTAATGCACCAAGCACACAACAGTCCTCCCCTCCAGGGCTTCCATTCTAGTTTGGAGTCAGACAGTCACACTAGACCTCACAACCAGGGCTACCCTGGGAGCACAGTGTGGAAGGAAATACCCGGTCTCTGACTCAGCTGCCCAACTGACTCCCCCCAGGGCCGTGTCCTCCATGCTGGGCACCTGGCTGCACCATTACCCTGAGCATTTCCACCAGCCCCCAGAATTTCCCCGCCGGAAGATGCTTCTGGCTTACACAGAGCTCAGCATGCCTGGCTCAGACCTGGAGCAGCAAACCCACCTTCTCCTGGCACAGCTGGAGCCCTTAGAGCCCCCTGAGGCAGAGGGTGATGGTGAGGGGGACTCAGGGTGGGTGATGGGGGGCGAGTGGGGAGGGGAAGGGGCGGAGCCACACAGAACAGAGCTTCCCGAGGCTGGAACTGGGCCTCGGAGGAGACTCAGATCACTGTTTCCCCAGACTGCAGTCTGGGAAGACTTCCTGGGGGTGGCATCTTGGATTGAGACTTCACTGATAGGCAGTGAGAAGTTTATTGTCTTTGGAGGCACTGGAAAAGCAGTCCTACTGATGATATTTTCTCTTCTTGGAGCTACAGCACCAGCTCCAGAACAAGCTTTGGAAACATATCAAGATCTAGAGCCAGCTACACCTCTACTGCCCACTACAGCTCCAGAGCCAGAGCAAGCTCAAGCCACAGCTATTGTTCAAGCTCAAGAGCCAGAATATGCATTACTGCCGGCTCCTCAGCCAGAACTAGAGAATGGTCATGCCCTAGCTCTCATTTAAGCCACAGGTTATCAACTTATTTCCAAGATCTACTGCAGTGATTTACAACAGAACAAACAACCAAGCAAACTAATGAAAACCCAGTATGGCCCATCTGCCCCCCACGGAAATGTTAATGATTCAAAGCCATAAGCTCTGTATTATATCTACAGATATTATAATATATAGTTACATATATTATAACTATCCAAAGAGTAATACTTTTATCTCTGAATAAGAGCACAGAATTTCAGAAAATACGCAATGTGCATCAAAGAAAATAATCATTCCTCCTTTAGTCACCTTCCTGGTATCCAAGGTCAAGACCCGTGATAGGGGAGACAATGTTTGCTTTCCCACAGTCAGAATGCGTTCGCTAGCACACCCTCTCTCTCGATTACTCTTACCATCAAACCAGCCAGTTTCTATGTCAGTCTTTCTCTGTCTCTATCTCTGATCCCCTCCTTCTACCTGTCTTTGTCTGTCTGTTTTCCTCCCTCTCTATTTCTGTCTCTCTCCTCTTACTCTCACTTGCTCTCTTTTGCTTTTTTGCCTCATGGATACCTGAGTAATGTTTCTCTGTCTCTCTTAAGTCACCTTAGGCAGTACTGTTTCATAACATACAGTACATTGGCAAGTGCCCCTGTCAAAAACTCACTAAACCCAGATGACAATAATTAAAATCCCATGCTGCCTGGGAAGTACTCATTTACAGTTATTTACCTCTTAGTGGATACATGCCACAGTCATTTCTAGGTCAGGACACACTGATGTACCCGATCCCCATCTTTGAAATGTGCGCCATTGACTTCAACAGTGAAATGACGCGCTTACTTCCTCATTACTGAAGACCAAAGAGCAACGTGTGTTCATTTTTCAGTCATTTCTGAATGTTGTGTGTGGATAATTAGATAAACCAAGAAAACATTTCAATAGGGAAAGACAGCCAATCTTTGTTGACGTGTTGTGATGTCCCAGGCCTTGCGCTCAAATGCTAGTAACTCTCTTCCTTTAATTACTCATCTCAAACCTGCCCAGAGAGGAAGGCTTCACAGGTAGTTCTTTGGAGGCAAGCAATAAAGGAACAAACTCCATGGCACAACCGGCCTCATGCTTCATTGTTTCATGGACTTTTCTTTCTCACCATCCATTGAAATGGGCCTATAGCCACTCGTCTCACTCCAGCCACATGTTCCCAAGGGATGCACAATCACTGCCAGGATTTGAGTCACTGTTGTCTCAAGCACCCAGAAGAGAAGCACCGAGAGAAAGAAGTATGTCCCCTCCCCAGCGTGCCCTCAAAACTGAAGTCCCTGTAGCAGACGGCATACTGGGCGTACAAGCCATGAGAAAACCCTCGTCTCGTACCCTTCCTCTAGTACGTCACTTTCACTTGTTGGGTTTTTTCATTTCGTTCTTCACATTACATGACACCATCTGGCTAATGCTTTTAAGCAAATTTCCAGACCTTAAAGACTGACTCCAGATTGCTTAGCCCTGACTGCTTCTGGTCGTGGACCCTGAGAGAATGAATAAAGACATTCAAGTTTACCTGAATTCTGCTTTCTAGAATGCCGAGGTCTCAGGCCAGTTGTTCTCTGGTAGTTGTACCAGGGTAAGGGTTCTTTTGAAGCAGCGGTTGCACAGCATCCTTCTGACATGGCTTCAAAACAAGTCTCCTTCTTCAGTCCTCTTGGGAGTCGCCTGTTGAAGAGCAAAGGGGAAAAGTCTTAGGGGGGAATTCCATATAAATGCAAAATGATGGTGCCAGACCAGCTGTTGTCCTTATGCCACATGTAAAACTTCTGAGTCCAGAGATTATACTCCATTTTTAACTGAATGGGACACTGGGAGTTCAACATACGCCTATCAGAAAAGATGATAGTCAATGTTATTGGGATCCACCAACCACTAACAAATAATCCATAGAATTACATGCAAACGAAACGCCAAGCCATAGAAAAACAGGATTTCATTCAATTGATGGAAGAATTTTTCACATATTGATTCGTGGGAGGGGCATTATGGCTTATGCTGACTAGAAAAACCTGTCTTATGGCCTGTCGTACATACATTGCACATCTGCTTGAACTATTAGAAAAACACAGAATGCCTTTATCAGATTGTTTTCAACACCTACTTTCAAGATAAGGGCAAATGTCCCCCTTCTGATGATGCCCAGGCTGGTTCTCCTTGGAGGATGAGTTTCTCTTTCCAGACAGTGAGGTCATGCTGCCTAGCTGTGTACGTGCTAAACTTTCTCTTTTGAAACCTTGAAGTGACATACTCCATATCTGATGTTTGTTCCTTGTTATGAAAAGATATAAAACTGTGTTTCAGGCATTCCAACTGGAGCCAGATGGCCATGGTGGATGTGGTTTCAGACACGTTCCTGCACCACAGAGATCTTGGATTTCCTAAACTCTATCAAACTCCAGGACACCACCAGCCCTTCTAAAAGAAAGAAAGAAAAAAACAAAACCTGCTAAAAGCCGCCAGCTGCAAACTTATGGCCTCAAGGTCTTCCCCTGTGAGTAGGCAAGGGTTTCAGACCCCAACCAATACTTACTTAACGACACCCTTACTTCTTGCCAGCTCCAATTATAATTCTTTAGAAATAACTCATGGAACTAAGTGCAACATTGCAGATTTTGCCTTTATAAGCCGCCTCCATTTTGTACTCCAGGAGAAGACAATTCAAGTGCTTCTGGAATCTGTGTCTTCCGGGGTCTAGTTTTCAGTTTGGCAAAAATAAACTCTCTTCTATTCTTACTGCAGTTGGTTGATTATTTCCATCGACACAATAGAAATTAACCACTTAAAACTGAAAACAAAACACAATAAAACAAACAACAAAAAAGAACCAAACCGACTCACAATCCCAAACTTGGTCTACTGGAAAATAAACATTTATTTTTATCAACTGAATTGAAAACATTTGAAAATTTATGTAGCATTCCATCCAATTACAGTACCAACTTTAAGACTTTTGGTAGAGAAGCCATTGATGGGCAACAGGGCTACCAACTTCCTTTTCCATTTCAAGAAAATGCCCAAGCCACTCTCAATCTTTTTCCCCAATTTATTCCTGAAACACAGCCCAATAAAATCCGTCACTGCAATCTTAATGGTCACTTATACCTTCGTTAACCCTGGAAGGGCATCAAGGCATCTGGATGATCCAACAACGAAGTCCAGATGCTGATGTATACTTACCGCTTGATGTGCTGAAGAATCCATGTTGGGAGAGCCACCTGGACTGCACAGAAACTGCTGGCCAATTGCTCAGTTCGTGGAAGCACAGGACTTATAAAAGTACAAGGATGCCTCACCCCTATTTATTTCAACAGCTTCCTACGGTAAACCCTCATTCAAAATTTATGACCTTGAAGGAATCCCACGAAGCAAGTGGAAATTAAATGAAAGGCAAGTTCAGAGGCTACCAGGTACTTCTGAAGCTGCCATCATCCTTTCGCCAGTACAGTTTTATTTCAGGGCTCTCTAGCTTTCACATACTCAAACAGTTTGCTTTCGGTTGCAGTCCATCACTCTGGGTTCCTCAGGATTCGGTTTGGGTGTGTTCTTTCCAAAATGAAGAGGTTAGCTTCCTCAGCATCTCCAGAAATCCACTTCATTCCATGCCTAAGTCATTTCCTTCATTTGAGGGTGCGATCATGATACTTCAAATACTAAGGGTGAATGGGTAAGTCCAGGGTCTACCCACACGTCACGGTCTTGAGTCCCAACTTCTTGACAGCTTCGCGGGTGTAATCTGAAACCCACCCCATTACTCACATGCAACAACAGTCTGAAGAAAGGGGTAGACCACGCTAGGGTAGGTAGCATGTTTAACAAGCAAGGGAACTTACTTCTGAAGCTTGTCTTGGGCAGCCACAAAACGATTAGGTTTCCCACCTGTATGCCAGAACCTTAAAAAAGGTTACATAGAGGCATTAAGGGTTCAGTCAGCTATACTGTCCAAAAGTGTCAACAACATCTTGCTATCTCAAAGTTGTGTCCTTGTTAAGCTTACTTCTTGGGGAAGCCAAGCAGAATGCACATTCCAAGGACAAGGCTTGGGGGGTGGTTTGAGGGGGTTCCATTACCTGGGTCCATCTCCCAGGTCAATCCAGGTCATGTTCTCTCCATGAATTCTAACAACACATGCCCAATATCACTGAATGCTTGGCTGAGGGTAGCCAGTCTCATACAAATACAATGTATTCTAAAGCAATGTTCCCTGACAAAATCCCCAAAAGGGAAATGAGACATAACTTTAATGGTTTAAGGGAAGGGAAACTAACCATCTTTAGCTGGTTACTCCTACTCTGATCTGGGAATGTCAGAAAATATAGAAGTGCAGAAAAGGAAGGGCATGACACAAGTTGGAGAAGACAAAGACAATTCAAATAAAGTGGGAAGTACAATGATAGCCCCACAGCATCCAAGATAGACATCGTTATACATAATATGAAAACAAAACACAAAGCCGAAGTACCGATTTACATTTAAAAAATGGTGTGTTTAAAAAATAAGAAAAAAGGCGGCAGCAACTTAGATGATGGATGACACAGCTGTGTTTGAAAGGAATGATTTGGATGAAAAATACTACCATGCCAACATTTCAGTTTAGTCTGGTCTCGTGACAATTCAAAAATTAAAAAAAAATACACAAATTACCAACTTTACTGTATTCTTTTCCCACCCAGGTTTATGAAACTCAGAAATGTGGACTAGATGAAGACAATTAAGCCTATTTAGAATTGGGAATGAGAATAACTATACCAGCAATTCATTAAAATCAATTAGGTTAAAATAATGCTGATGTGAGTGTGTTTACATGTGTGTTTGTGTTTATGTACGTTTGGGAGAATGGCCACTGGCTCTACATAACCAAAACATCATATTTTAACTCCACATACTGTTTGGTGGAAGCACGGGATTCCTCCCAAATAGGAGTTTGCTCTCCACCCTCAGATGCAGCTAGGGCTTGTTGAGAACTGCCTTACAGCACAAGCGGTTGCCTGAGGAGGCCTCCAGCGTGGGCCCAACGACTTTCAGAAGGAGGCCCTCAACTGTAGCATCTGTGAAAGCATAAAACCCTCAACCTGGTCCAGGATCTGTGTCTTAGGTTAGGGCTCCTCCATTCTGGCTACTACATGTTTTTGTTTGTTTCTCTGTCCACTCTAAAGATGGTCATCAGGTGGTACCATGGATGGCTGCCACCGGGACCAGAGCTGTCTTCAAGTCTCAGGAGAATGTCTTGAAGACACCCAGATTCTGGTCCCTTGTTCTCAGGTGCCAGAGATCGGAGGGTGATGGGACCATCTTGATGGATCAGGACAGTCTTTCTCGAGAAGGTGGAAGTTTTTGCGGGTAAAATTCCCTGAAGCTTCTGATTAGATAGCTGCTCTCGCCAAAGCACTGGCCGCCAGACCTCTACCAGCTCCCAACTGGACAACTCAGGTGGTAGGCTGCTTGTGAGAGCGGAGGCCTTTTTTCTGGCAGTGCCACGTGGCTTGCGGGATCTTAGTTCCCCGACCAAAGATCAAACCCACCCAGGCTCCCTGCAGTGGCAGCATGCAGTCCCAACCACTGGACCACCAGGGAAGTCCCAGAGCAGAGGCTTTGATATGCACAGCATCCAGGGTATCCCGAGAGAACGCAGATGTACTTCCACACAGGCCACGAGATGATGGTGTGGGCTCCAATGCCCATCCCTGGGCTCCTCTACAGCAGGCAGCACTGGACACACAAGGGGCTAAGCCACAGCCCTTAGCTCTGTCTACAGTCTGTAGAAGTCCTGCCAACAAAGGATCTGAATGTTTCCAGCCACCCTGATGCAGTCTTCCTCTATGTTGAAAGACACAATCCTTTCCACAAGGAGTCCCTTTCCAAATCTCAAGCCCCATTTGTCCTGAGGCTACTGTGTTCAGGCTCTTTTTCCAGAAGTGCTATCCCACTGTGTGTGGCCACTGTAACAGACTCTTCCTGTCAAATGAAAATAGAGGTAGATCTGTACATACAGATAAGGGAAACCGGAAAGATGGGACAAGTAAGAATGGACCAAACCACAACCAAGAAGTCACACTGAGTTCAAAGATATATCTGTTGAATCAGTGGAATGTCACACACAACCTGAAAATCCAAGGCACACTTTTCAAAGGAATGCAGCAGGTCCTGTTGATGGAAGACCACCAAGAGCCTCAGAACATAGACTTTTTTCAAAATCCACATGGAAAAAGTACAGGTACGTATACAGGCCCATACATACAAACATGCTAAAATGATGGAAAGAGCAAAGTTCCTATCCTTTCCTGAGTCATGGGTTAGAGATGCTATTGTACCTTTCCCCGCCATTTTTTATATTGCAAATGTTCCCGGGGCAAATAATATGCAAAGTCTCCACTGTATGAAGGACTGAAGCTTTGAAGCAATCATCGCTAGTTAAGAGGCTTAAGTTGCTTCCAGTTGCCAGAGCCGACATTCACAGCCATGATAAGAGCTCACGTTCCTGGACCCACGTTTGAGCCATGTCACATCCCCTCCTCTTCTATACACCAAGCACACTTCAGATATACCTTCCCATCTTGCCAGGAAGGTAACATGTGTGAATGAGTCCTTCTTCTACCTAATCTCCTTGACTTGTTTCGACTCCAGTTCAGGGATGGTGCAGACAGAAGAGTTGGGTCACATTTGTCATTAAAATGCTAGATTTCCTTAAGGCTTCAGGAAGGGTGCCCCTCCTGGTGTCCATGCTTCCTAAGAGTTTGTGTGGAGCTGGGCAACACTCACTGAGGCAACGAAGTGCCACCAATAGGACAGAGGGTTTCAAGTGAAGGATGGGTCTTCTTGCCTAGCTGCTGCTCCCGAACACTAAGGGCTGCTTGTTCCTTCTTTTTATCATTATGGCCCTGCCTCCCAGGAAAGAAGGCCTGGAAGGGGCTCGGGAGAAGGTTTCCTTCCTCCTCCTAAGTCTGAGGCCCTGGTGAGCTTGGGAGTGTGTCAAGAAGAGCCTGAAATTCTTTCCTTGCTGAGGGCTGCTTCCGGGATTCCCGGTGGTTCCTCTCCCCGTGCATCTGCCTTCAGGAAAGGCTGTGCCTTGTCCTGAATGTCTGAGGCTGACAAGAGTCCATCTAAGAGGCTTGATGAGCTTCCAAGTGCTGGGTGCTGATCCAGCGGAGGAGATGTCTCTTCACCAGAGCGCCTGCTGTGGCCAGACGTGTGTCTCAGCCTGTGCAGGCTGCAGAATCCTCCATTCCTGAGGCTCCCATCTGGAGATGACAACGTGGGTCCCCTAGCGCCACCACTGCATCGTTTGGGATATGCATAGCCAAGCCAGATCCTGCAGGTGCGGCTGAGGATTGCCAAGGTCAGGCTGAGGGCAGTCTTGGAGGGGGAGTGCGGCCAGGCCAGTGTGCAGGTTGTTCTCCTGGCATGTTCCCTGGGATGGAGGCCAGAGAGCTGTGTGAACAGGTGGAGACGCAGTGCCGGATTTGGTCCTGCTTAGGAGTGACTTGCAACTGCTCCCAGAGGTTCAGCTTCTCTCTTCCCTGCACAGCAGAGTGGGCTGCACCACCACGGACCTCAATGACGAGCCCCCCTGCCCCTAGAGGGAACACGAGGAACAAAGAACATGGGGGAGAGAAAAGGAGCTGCTGTGGCCAAGGACTGGATGCTCTCAAGCAGACTGGAGGGAGGAAAATGATGAGAGCTACTGTGGGCAGTGGACAGGTGGCTCTGGTCCTACGAAACAGTCAGAGCTAGTCCGGCACTGGGGCCTTCTGCCAGTACCTTCACGGGCCCACCTCTGCTCTGCTCTGGGTGCAGAGCTCTTCAGTTCTGAAACCACATCTAGGGAAGAAGGAAGGCAGGCACATCAGAAGTAAGACATTCCAGATCGATTTGCCCCGATCTGTCTGGCAGAGGGCAGTTTCGGTTAGGCCTAATCTCAGGGGAATTTGATCTAGACCTGCAACCTGGGCCTTGGAAATGAGGGGTACGTCATGTCAACACTGGACACCTGGCTTCCAGCAGATCCCTTATTGATTGGCTAGAATGTCAGGCCCTTCACACACGGCCCAGCACCTCTATTGCCCTCTCCTCTTCTGGAAATGGACGCCTTCAGATCAGGCCTCTAGGAGTCCAGTGGGGAATAGTTAGAGATTTGCGTGCACTTCCTTATACACTAGGCTCTAAGTCCTCAGCTATACAGGCATTGCTCCAAATCTTTCCCATATCTGTCAGTGCCTGGGATCCAAATGAAAAGTCACCTTTCCTGGATGGCATGCTTTTCCTGGATCAGGCGTGAGTTGACATACATGGCTCCAGTCCCTATGTCCACTAGCCCATCTCTTATGGACAGGGATCCAGGGCCAGGTAGGTACCGAGTCCAGATGAAAATCACCTGGGTGTAGATTCAACGCCCAACTTTCTGGGCTGGATCAAGAAAGGGGCTCTCCTGATCAGGTTGAGGTTCCTCCCAATCCATGGTGAACAGATGCAAGCCACTTGAAGCACAGCCATAGGTTCTTGATTCAAATGTGAGTCTTTCAGAGACTCTGTCTCCATATACCTATGGATCTGCTTCCTGACTCCTATATTCAAAAACACCGTGTCAATAACGTATGGAGACCAACAATTCGCACCCGGGCAACAGTCCCTCCCCCCACTTGAGGATAATGTCAAAGACCCTACATCATTAAGGCATCCTTCCAAGAGGGAAGGGAGGCTGGGTGGGTTGAGGGCAGGCTCTGCACAGGTCCAAGGGCCTTGAGGCCCAAGATGCCATACGGACAAACGTGCTGCCACACACAGTTCAGCACCTCCACTTCTATAACCAAGACATCTCTCAGGCAATATAACAGCACTGCTAAGCCTGAACAGCAGTGATGCTATTTCCTACAAAGAGAGAGCAATGCTCACTTCTCCCGCTTTTGTCCTGCCACTCTTTCTACGTGTATATGCACTGCTGCCAATTTGATTTTGAAACTCTTACCTTGGGAGGACTCTCACTTGCAATGCCAGGCCTTTCCCACCCACAGCTTTGCCCTCAATCAGTGGGATAACCACCCCTAGAGCCTACATGTATCCAGCACCCTCTCAGGGGTTAACAACCCTTCCACACGGGACAAATCATGTTCCACTCACTGAGAACTTACCTGGATTTGAGATTCTGGAATTCCTGTTTGACAAGCCAATTCTTCTCTGGTTGCAATGCCAGGAAATCCGTTCTTCTTGAAGGCCTGCACAAGGATACTTGTTTGAGATGGAGAGGTGAATGTCCACTTTCTCCTGGCCCCTTTATGGAAGCATTCTGAAGAACGAATAAAGAAGAGATTTAGGCCAGTTGCACATTCAGTGCAGATACAATGCGTGATACGCATGGAATATAATATCATTTATATGTAATTTATCGTATACATATATATGTAGGTATATACATATATATTTTTTCTCACCACCTTTCTCCCCACTGAGTGCTCAGAAGTACTCACCTAACAACCCTAGCTCAGCAGCCCTAGGATAAAGGTGCTGAGGTGGTGGAAGAGGGGAACTCTGAGTTCTTCGCAGTTTCAGGACCAGAAGATTCAAAGACTTCCTGGCCGTACATCAGCACACCCTACAACCAGGGACGCGATGCTCATATCTGCAACACTAATGGGGCAAGAACATGACCACTGGTTTCCCTCCTAAGCATTCTTTGCCACACATTTATCATTCATATTCAGAGGTGATCCTGTTTCCAGGAGATCCTCTGAGGAAATGCACTTGGAAATGCTGGGTACTTACTTTGAATCCGAGGCTGAGGCTGTCGATGATGATTTAATTGCCCCCTTCTCTTAAGGTTTTCATGGACACCACCTGGCTCTGCCTTAGATTTCTTCTTCATTGGTTCTGAAACCAATCCTAAGCACAAATAGGGAACCCACTGTCACTCAGGGCTTATGAACATACTTCCAAAGATTTCTTGCAGTGATTTACAAGAGGACAAACAAATAAGGAAGCAAACTAATGAAGACCCAGAATGGTCATCTGTCACCAGTGGAAATATGTGATTCAAAGGCAGGAGTCTACATAAAGAATAATGCTTTTACCTCTGAATAAGTGCACAGAATTTCAGAAAATACATAATCTGCTATCAATAAAAGTAGTCATTTCTCCTTTAGTCATCTTCATGGTATCCAAAGTAAAGACTCATGACAGGAGAAAATGCTTGCTTTCCCAAAGCCAGAATGAGCTCGTTAACACACCCTCTCTCTCCATCATCCTCTTCCGGTCAATAGTGCCAGTTTCTCTGTTGGCTTTTGTCTCTGTCTCCTTCTACCAGTTTTTGTCTATCTCTGTTTTTCTCCCTCTCAGCCTCTGTCTCTGTTTCTTTCTCTCACTCTCTTTTGCTTTTTGCCTCATCTTTCCTGTGGTAGATGCCTGAGTAATGTTTCTCTGCCTCTTTTTTTTTTAATTTTAAATTACTATTTCAAGAATATTTCTTTTTTATGTTTATTTTATTTATTTTTGGTTGCATCGGGTCTTAGTTGCGTCATGTGGGATCTTTCGTTGCGGCGTGCAGGCTTCTGTCTAGTTGTGGCATGCAGGTTTTTCTCTTCTCTAGTTATGGCGCACAGGCTCCAGGGAGCGTGGGCTCTGCAGTTTGTGGCACAGGGGCTCTCTAGCTGAGGCGCATGAGCTCAGTAGTTGTGGCTCACGGGCTTAGTTGCCCTGCAGCATGTGGGATCTTAGTTCCCTGACCAGGGATCGAACCCGTGTCCCCTGCATTGTACGGTGGATTCTTTACCACTGGACCACCAGGGAAGTCCCTCTCTGCCTCTCTTATGTCCGCATAAGCAGTACTGTTTTGTAACACACAATGCATTGGTAAGCGCCCCTGTCAAAAATTCACTAAACCCGGACAACAGTAATTAAAATCCCACGCTGCCTGGGAAGTACTCATTTACAGTTACCTCAGTGGATACACGTCACAGTCACGTCTAGGTCAGGAGACTGTTATGTACCTGATCCCCATCTTCGAAACGTGTGCTGTTGTCTTCAACAGCGAAATGACAGGCTTGCTTCCCCATTACCAGAGGCTGAAATGCAGTGCGTTTTTTTTGTTTTTGTTTTTTTTTTGGTCATTTCTGAATGTTTTGTGTGGAAATTCTAATAAATCTAGAAAAACCTTCAATAGAGGAAGACGACCAGTTTCTGTGGACTTGAGGTAACGTCCAAGGCACTGTGGTCAAATGCTAGCACCCTTTAATTATTCCTTGCAGACCTGACCAGAGATGAAGTGTTCGGCACAGGTAGTTCCTTGGAGAAAAGCAATAAAGGAACAAACCCATGGTACAACTAGCCTCATGCCTCACTGTTTCATGAACGTTCCTTTCTGACCATCCACTGGAATGAGCCTATAGCCACTCAGATAACTCTGGCCACATTTTCCCAAAGGATGCACCATCATTGCCAGGATATGAGTCAATGCTGTCTTGAGCACAAAAGGAACTGTCACTTAATCCTTGTCAACCTACTTGCAAAGGTTAACTAGTGATTCACAATTGAACTGTTACCAAATAAAGACTCACTGCCCTATAAGCATAAAATTCAATACTCCGCCACCAGCTTTTAAGCAAGAGCTTTAGGAGGACATGGAGATGGTGGAGTAGAAGGACATGGAGCTCACCTCCCCTCAACAAACACATCCAAAATACAACTACATGTGCAACAGTCCTCCCAGAACACCAACTGAAAGCTGGCAGAAGATCTCACGCAACCAAAGCTGCAAGAAAGATCCCCACATGACCAGGCAGGACTAAAGGAAAAAAAAGGGAATTGAGATAGGACCTGCACCCTTGGGAGGGAGCTGTGAAAGAGGAAAGTTTCCCTCACTCCGGGAAACTCCTCTGCCAGCTGGGATGGAGCTGCAGGGGTCTGAAATTTGCCTGAGAGGAATGTGCACGGGCTGCCTGGCTGGCTGCCAAGCAGGACAGAGAGGTACCAGTGCCGACGGCTGCCACCTCGCTGCACTTCCCAGCCCGAGATGCATGCCTGCCACTGTGCACAGCGGTTGGGTGCTGAAACTCAGGCTTCGTGGACAGACAAGGGGAGAGGACTTGGTTTGGCTTGCGGAGACAGCCCAAAGGGCCTGGAGTGTGGACCAGGCTGCAACTGGGGGTGTGCGTGGGATGGAGCCCTGGGCCGCCACAGAAGCCCCATTATCAATGTGAAGGGCAGGGCATAGGTCAGCCATAGAAGCCTCACTGTCACCGTGCTCACAGTGGGGCATGGCTCCGGCCATTGCAGACCTTACGAGCGTGCACACACTGGGGTTGACTTCGAGCCAACTGTTGGTGCTCCCAAATCGGGGGGCAGCTTCAGGGGGCTTTGAAAGCTCGTGGCCTCAGCAGACTCGGGAAACTTGGGCTTTGCAAGCATGCACATGCCGCAAGCAGGAGGGGCTGGTGCATGAGCCAATCATCGGTGCTCCCACAGCAGAGATGGGTCTGACTTTGTGGGCAGGCACAGTGGGTTGCGGGTAGTGTCACAGAGTCACACATTCCAGCGGACAGCTCCTGGGGAGGAAATCCTTTCCCAGAGGGAGCGTTCCAGTCCCACCTACCTCACAATGCAGTTTAGGACAAGACCTGTGGGTTTCTACTCCAACAAATGGGGAGCAGACCCTGCCCCCGACAGGGCTGTGACAACCACAGAGCAAAAAGGAGGCCCCACCCAACATCCAGTGCAGGCTCTGGTCACCACAACACCAAACACACCCCCTATCATGGGGACAAATACCAGCACACCCTGGGGAAAGATGTGGCAGGTATCCATACCAAATACAGCCCTTGCACCAAAAATACTGGACTGTACCCACCAGTGGGCAGGCACTGACCCTTCCCGCTAAGAAGCTTGTACTGGCCTCTAGACCAGCCTCACCCACCGGGGAACAGACACCGGAAGCAGCAAACTAGAATCCTGCAGCCTACGGACCGAGCCTGCCAACAGCAAGCTAGACCCTACCCTGGGACCAGCTGGGCCCTGGCCCTGCCCACTAGCAGGCCAAAGCAACCTTCAGTACACCCTGGACCCCTACCCAACTGCATCAGGAACTGCCCCTTCCCCACAACCAACGATCTGAAACCAGGGGGCCCTGCAGCCTAACTTCAGGAACCAGCTCTGCCTGCCAACAGTCTGGCACTAATTCCAGGATCTGGCTTCACATGCCAATAGGTGAGCAATGGCCCCAGAGTCTTTGGGACCCTGACTCCGCCTACCATTGAGCCACCACTAGCCCCAAGGCCACCTAGGGTTCTGCAGCCAGCTGCCTTGTGACCAGGTCCCGCTAAACAGCAGCCAGCAGCATCCACAAAAGGCAGGGTCTGGCAGCCAACCAGACTAGGGGACAACCAAGCCTACCAGATCACCCACAGAGTCAGCTCACCACAACAGAAGGACCCACACAGCCTTCTGGGGGGAACCCTTAGTGCATACAGCTTGGGTGACAAGAGAGGAGTGCACTTCTGTGACGTATAGGACATCTCCTACAGAAGGCCACTTCCCCAAGGTTGAGAAATATAACTAACCTATCACATAATACATAAAAAGAGTAACTTAGACAAAATGAGGTGGCAGAGGAATACGTTTCAGGCTAAGGAACAAGACGAAACCCCAGAAAAACAACTAAGTGAAGTGGAGATAGGCAATCAACCTGAAAAAGAGATCACAGTAATGATTGTAAAAATGATCAAAGAACTCAGGAGAAGAATGGATGCACAGAGCGAGAAGTTAGAAGTTGTTAACAAAGAGTAAGAAAATATAAAGAACAATCAAACAGAAATGAAGAATACAATAAGTGAAATGAAAAATACACGAGAAGGAATAAATAGTACACTAAATGATACAGATGAACAGATCAGTGAGCTGGAAGACAGAGTAGTGGAAATCACTGGCACCGAACAGAAAAAAGAAAAAAGAATTAAAAGAAACGAGGACAGTTTAAGAGACCTCTGGGACAACAACAAGTGCTCTATTATTTGCATTATAGGGGTCCCAGGAGGAGAAGAGAGAGAGAGAAAGGGCATGAGAAAATATCTGAAGAGATAATAGCTGAAAATTTCCCCAACCTGGGAAAGGAAACAGTCACCCAACTCCAGGAAGAGCAGAGAGTCCCAGGCAGGATAAATCCAAAGAACACACCAAGATACACTGTAATCAAAATGACAAAAATTAAAGAGAGAATATTAAAAGAAACAAGGGAAAAGCAACAAATAACATACAAGGGAACCCCCATAAGGCTATCAGCTGATCTTTCAGCAGAAACTCAGGGAGTAGCATGATATATTTAAAGTGATGAAAGGAGAAAACCTACAACCAAGACTGCACTACTTAGCAAGGCTCTCATTCAGATTTGAAGGAGAAATCAAAAGCTTTACAGATAAGCAAAAGCTGAAAAAAAGCAGCACCACCAAACCAGCTTCACAAAAAATGTTAAAGGAACTTCTCTAAGTGAAAAAGAAAAGGGCATAGCTAGAAACAAGAAAATTATGAAATAAAAAAGCTCACTGGTAAAGGCAAACATACAGTAATGGTATGGAATCGTCCACACACAAAGCTAATAGGGAGTTTCAAAGACAAAAGTAGTAAAATCACCTGTATCCACAATAAGCAGTTAAGGGATACACAAAACAGATGTAAACTATGATATGAAACTATAATCATGAGTGGAGAAGAATACAAATGCAGGATTTCAAAAATGCATTTGGGGGCTTCCCTGGTGGCACAGTGGTTAAGAATCCGCCTGCCAATGCAGAGGACACATGTTCGAGCCCTGGTCCGGGCAGATCCCACATGCTGTGGAGCAACTAAGCCTGTGCACCACAACTACTGAGCCTGAGCTCTAGAGCTCATAAGCCACAATTACTGAAGCCTGTGTGCCACAACTACCGAAGCCTGTGTGCCACAACTACCAAAGCCCATGTGCCTAGAGCCCATGCTCTGCAACAAGAGAAGCCACCGCAATGAGAAGCCCACGCACCGCAATGAAGAGTAACCCCTGCTCACCACAACTAGAGAAAGCCCGTGCACAGCAACAAGACCCAACACAGCCATAAATAAATAAATTTACTTATTTTTTAAAAATGCATTTGAAATGAAGAGATCAGCAACTTAAAAAAAATCACAGATATATTTATACATATACTTGTACATACATATATATGTGTGTCTATATATATATATATATATATACACAAACTGCTCTACAAACACCTCACGGTAATCACAAGCCAAAAATCTATAATAGATATACACACAAGAAAGAAAAAGGAATCCAATCAAAATATTAATGATAGTCATCAAATCACAAGAGAAAAGAACAAAAGAGGAAAAAAGACCTACAAAAACAAATCCAAAACAATTAACAAAGTAGCAATAAATACATATATTGGTAATTACCTTAAGTGTAAATGGACAAAATGCTCCAACCAAAAAACAAAGTGGCTGAATGGATACAAAAACATGACCCATAAATATGCTGCCTACAAAAGACTCACTTCAGCTCTACAGACAGGTACTGACTGAAAGTGAGGGGATGGAAAAAGGTATTCCATGCAATAGAAATCAAAAGTAAACAAATAGCAATACTTGTATCAGACAAAATAGACTTTAGAGACAAGAGACACTACATAATGATGAAGGGAACGATCCAAGTAGATATAACAATTGTAAATATATATACACCCAACATAGCAGCACCTCAATATATAAGGCAAATATTAACAGACATAAAAGGAGAAATCAACAGTAACACAATCAACAGTGTCTTTAACACCCCACTTATGTGAATGGACAGATGGAAAAAGAAAATCAATATGGAAACATAGGTCTTAACAAATTAGACCAAATGGACTTAATTTATATATACAGAGAAAGAGAGCATTCCATTTGAAAACAGAATACATTCTTTTCAAGTGCACATGAAACAGTCTCAAGGATAGATTACATACTAGGCCACAAAACAAGCCTCGGTAAATTTAAGGAAATTGAAATTATATCAAGCATCTTCTCCAACCACAATGCTATGAGACTAAAAACCAACTACAAGGAAAAAACTGCAAAAAACAAACACATGGAGGCTAAAAGATATGCTACTAAAAAACCAATGGGTCAATGAGGAAATAAAATACCTAGAGACCAATGAAGACAAAAACATGATAAACCAAAACCTATGGGATGCAGCAAAAGCAGTTCTAAGAGGGAAGTTTATAGCAATACAATCTTACCTCGGGAAACAAGAAAAATCTCAAGTGCCCTAACATTACACCTGAGGGAACTAGAGAAAGAAGAAACAAAACCTGAAGTTAATAAAAGGAAAGAAATCATAAAGATCAGAGCAGAAATAAATGAAATAAAACCTAAAACAACAGAAAAAAATAACTGAAACTAAAAGCTGGTTCTTTGAAAAGATAAACAAAATTGATAAACCTTTAGCCAGACTCATCAAGAAAAAAGAAGGGAGAAAGCCCAAATCAATAAAATCAGAAATGAAAAAGAAGTTACACCACAGAAATACAAAGGATCATAAGAGACTACTATAAACAACTACAGCCAATAAAATGGACAACCTAGAAAAATGGACAATTTCTTAGGAAGATACAATCCCCCAAGACTGAACCAGGAAGAAATAGAAAATATGGACAGACCAGTTACCAGTACTGAAATTGAATCAGTAATTTTAAAACTCCCAACAAACAAAAGTCCAGGACCAGATGGCTACACAGGTGAATTCTACTAAATATTTAGAGAAGAGTTAACACCTATCATTCTTTAACTATTCCAAAAAACAGCAGAGGAAGGAACATTTCCGAACTCATTCTATGAAGCCACCATCACCCTGATACCAAAACCAAAGATATCACAAAAAGAGAAAATTACAGACCAATATCACTGATGAACATAGATGAAAAAATCCTCAATGAAATACTAGAAAACTGAATCCAACAATACATTAAAAGGATGTAACTGAATCCCACACCATGATCAAGTGGGATTTATCTCAGGGATGCAAGAATTTTTTCAATATCCACAAATCAATCAATGTGATACACCACATTAACAAATTGAAGAATAAAAACCATATGATCATTTCAGTAGATGCAGAAAAAGTTTTTGACAAAAATCAACATCCATTTATGATAAAAATTCTGCAGAAAGTATACATAGAGGGAACATACCTCAACATAACAAAGGCCCTATATGACAGCACACACAGCTAACATCATACTCAACAGTGAAAAGCTGAAAGCATTCCCTCTAAGATCAGGAAAAAGAAAAGAAAGCCCATTCTCACCACATTTATTCAACAAAGTCTTGTAAGTCCTAGCCACAGCAATCACAAGAAATAGAAATAAAAGGATTCTGAATTGGAAAGGAAGAAGTAAAACTGTCACCATCTGCAGATGACATACTATACACAGAAAATCCTAAAGACGCAACCAATAAACTGCTAGAGCACAATGAATTCAGTAAAGTTGCAGGATACAAAACTAATGCACAGAAATCTGTTGCATTTCTATACACTAACAATGAAATATCAGAAAGAGAAATTAAGGAAACAATTCCATTTACCATCACATCAAAAAGAATAAAATACCTAGCCATAAACCTACCTAAGGAGGCAAAAGACCTGAACTCTGAGAACCCTAAGATGCTGATGTGAGTAACTGAAGATGACACAAACTGATAGAAAGATATACCGTATTCTTTTTTTTTTGTAGTACACGGGCCTCTAACTGCCATGGCCTCTCCCGCCACGGAGCACAGGCTCCGGACGTGCAGGCTCAGCGGCCATGGCCCACGGGCCCAGCCGCTCCACGGCATATGGGACCCTCCTGGACCGGGGCACGAACCCGTGTCCCCTGCATCGGAAGGCAGACCCTCAACCACTGAGCCAAAAGGGAAGCCCGATATACCGTATTCTTGGATTGGAAGAATCAATATTACAATGACCATACTACCCAAGGCAATCTACAGATTCAGTGCAATCCTTATCAAAATACCAATGGCATTTTTCACAGAACTAGAACAAAAAATTTTTTAATTTGTATGGAAGCAAGATCCTGAATAGCCAAAATAGTCTTGAGAAAGAACAGAGTTGGAAGAATCATGCTCCCTGACTTCAGTCTATACTATAGTGCTACAGTAATCAAAACAGTATGGTACTGCACAAAAACAGACACATAGATCAACAAACAGAACAGGATAGAATACCCAGAAATAAACCCACACACTATGGTCACTTATCTGTGACAAAGGAGGCAAGAATATACAGTGGAGAAAAGACAGTCTCTTCAATAAGTGCTGCTGGGCTTCCCTGGTGGCGCAGTGGTTGAGAGTCCGCTTGCCGATGCAGGGGACACGGGTTTGTGCCCTGGTCTGGGAGGATCCTGCATGTCACGGAGCGGCTGGGCCCATGAGCCATGGTTGCTGGGCCTGCGTGTCCGGAGCCTGTGCTCCGCAAGGGGAGAGGCCACAGCAGTGAGAGGCCCGCGTACCACACAAAAAAAAGGAAATACTGAAAAAAACAGGACAGCTACATGTAAAAGGATGAAATTAGAACATTCTCTAATACCATATACAAAAATAAACTCAAAATGGATTAAAGACATAAATGTAAGACCAGATACTATAAAACTCTAAGAGGAGCTTCAAGATGGCAGAAGAGTAAGAGGTGGAGATCACCTTCCTCCCCACAAATACATCAGAAATACATCTACCTGTGGAACAACTCCTACAGAACACCTACTGAACACTGGCAGAACACCTCAGACCTCCCAAAAGGCAAGAAACTCCGCACGTACCCGGGTAGGGCAAAAAAAAAAAAACAGAGACAAAAGAATGGGGACAGGACCTGCACCAGTGGGAGGGAGCTTTGAAGGAGGAAAGGTTCCCATACACTAGGAAGCCCCTTCGTGGGCGGAGACTGCGGGGGGCGGAGAGGGGAAGCTTCAGAAGCCACGGAGGAGAGCGCACCAACAGGAGTGCAGAGGGCAAAGCGGAGAGATTCCCGCACAGAGATTCGGTGCCGACCAGCACTCACCAGCCCGAGAGGCTTGTCTGCTCACCTGCTGGGACGGGTGGAAGCTGGGAACTGAGGCTCGGACTTACGAGGTTGGATCCAAAGTAGAGGACTGGGGTTGGCTGCATGAACACAGCCTGAAGGAACCAGTGGGCCACAGCTAGCAGGGAGGGAGTCCGAGAAAAAGTCTGGAGCTGCCGAAGAGACAAGAGACTTTTTCTTGCCTCTTTATTTCCCGGTTCACGAGGAGAGGGGATTAACAGCACCACTTAAACGAGCTCCAGAGACAGGCGCAAGCCGCGGCTATCAGCGCGGACCCCAGAGACAGGCATGAGACGCTAAGGCTGCTGCTGCAGCCACCAAGAAGCCTGTGTGCAAGCACAGGTCACTATCCACACCCCCACCTCCCGAGAGCCTGTGCAGCCCACCAATGCCAGGGTCCTGTGATCCAGGGACAACTTCCCCAGGAGAACGCACTGCATGCCTCAGGCTGATGCAAAGTCACGCCGGCCTCTGCCACCACAGGCTCGCCCCGCATCCATACCCCTCCTTCCCCCCGGCCTGAGTAAGCCAGAGCCCCCGAAGCAGCTGCTCCTTTAACCCCGTCCTGTCTGAGAGAAGAACAGATGCCCTCAGGTGACCTACATGCAGAGGTGGGTCCAAATCCAAAGCTGAACACCTGGAGCTGTGCGAACAAAGAAGAGAAAGGGAAATTTCTCCCAGCAGCCTCAGGAGCAGCAGATTAAATCTCCACAATCAACTTGATGTGCCCTGCATCTGTGGAATACCTGAATAGACAAAAAATCATCCCAAATTGAGGAGGTGGACTTTGGGAGCAATGATATATATATACATATTTCCCTTTTTCTCTTCTTGTGTGTACGTGATTGCTTCTGTAATTTTGTCTGTATAGCTTTGCTTTTACTATTTGTCCTAGGGTTCTGTCTGTCCATTTTGTTGTTTTTCTTTTTTTAACCACTTAAAAGTTTTTCTCTTAATAATTTTTTCTTTTAATAACTTTATTTTATTTTATTTTACTTTATTTTATTTTATTTTCTTCTTTCTTTCTTTCTTTCTCTCCCTTTTATTCTGAACCGTGTGAAGGACAGGCTCTTGGTGCTCCATCCCACCAGAAAGACAAGATCCAGCCTCATCCACCAGAACACAGGCACTAGTCCCCGCCACCAGGAAGCCTACACAACCCACTGAACCAACCTTAGCAACCAACCAAAAACAATGGAAACTACGAACCTGCAGCCTGCGAAAGGAAGACCCCAAACACAGTAAGATAAGCAAAATGAGAAGAAAGAAAAACACACAGCAGATGAAGGACCAAGGCATAAACCCACCAGACCTGACAAATGAAGAAGAAATAGGCAGTCTACCAGAAAAAGAGTTCAGAATAATGATAGTAAAGATTATCCAACATCTTGGAAACAGAATGGAGAAAATACAAGAAACGTTTAACAAGGAACTAGAAGATCATGAGAGATTACTACAAGCAACTCTATGCCAATAAAATGGACAACCTGGAAGAAATGGACAAATTCTTAGAAATGCACAACCTTCCGAGACTTAACCAGTAAGAAATAGAAAATATGAACAGACCAATCACAAGCACTGAAATTGAAATTGTGATTAACTATCTTCCAACAAACGCCCAGTACCAGATGGCTTCACAGGTGAATTCTATCAAACATTTAGAGGAACTAACACTTATCCTTCTCAAACTCTTCCAAAACACAGCAGAGGGAGGAACACTCCCAAACTCATTCTACGAGGCCACCATCACTCTGATACCAAAACCAGACAGATGTCACAAAAAAGAAAACTACAGCCCAATATCACTGATGAACATAGATGAAAAAATCCTCAACAAAATACTAGCAAACAGAATCCAACAGCACATTAAAAGGATCACACACCATGATCAAGTGGGGTTTATCCCAGGAATGCCAAGATTCTTCAATATACACAAATCAACGTGATAAAACATATTAACAAACTGATGGAGAAAAACCATAGGATCATCTCAGTAGGTGCAGAAAAAGCTTTCAACAACATTCAACACCCATTTATGATAAAAACCCTCCTGAAAGTAGGCATAGAGGGAACTTTCCTCAACATAATAAAGGCCATATATGACAAACCCACAGCAAACATCATCCTCCATGGTGAAAAACTGAAGCCATTTCCTCTAAGATCAGGAACAAGACAATGTTGCCCACTCTCACCACTATTATTCAACATAGTTTTGCAAGTTTTAGCCACAGCAATCAGAGAAGAAAAAGAAATAAAAGAAATCCAAATTGGAAAAGAAGAAGTAAAGCTGTCACTGTTTGCAGATGACATGATACTATACATAGAGATTCCTAAAAATGCTACCAGAAAACTACTAGAGCTAATCAATGAATCTGGTAAAGTAGCAGGATACAAAATTAATGCACAGAAATTTCCTGCATTCCTATACACTAATGACGAAAAATCTGAAAATGAAATTAAGAAAACACTCTCATTTACCACTGCAACAAAAAGAATAAAATACCTAGGAATAAACCTACCTAAGGAGACAAAAGACCTGTATGCAGAAAATTAAAAGACACTGATGAAAGAAATTAAAGATGATACAAACAGATGGAGAGATATACCATGTTCTTGGATTGGAAGAATCAACACTGTGAAAATGACTCTACTACCCAGAGCAATCTACAGATTCAATGCAAACCCTATCAAACTACCACTGGCAGTTTTCACAGAACTAGAGCAAAAAATGTCACAATTTGTATGGAAACACAAAAGACCCCAAATAGCCAAAGCAATCTTGAGAAAGAAAAACGGAGCTGGAGGAATCAGGTTCCCTGACATCAGAGTATACTACAAAGCTACAGTCATCAAGACAGTGTGGTATTGACACAAAAACAGAAATATAGATCAATGGAACAGGACAGAAAGCCCAGAGATAAACCCACGCACATATGGTCACCTTATCTTTGATAAAGGTGGCAAGAATATACAGTGGAAAAAAGACAGCCTCTTCAATAAGTGGTGCTGGGATAACTGGACAGCTACATATAAAAGAATGAAATTAGAACATTCTGTAACACCATACACAAAAATAAACTCAAAATGGATTAAAGACCTAAATGTAAGACAGACACCATCAAACTCTTAGAGGAAAATATAGGCAGAACATTCTATGACATAAATCACAGCAAGATCCTTTTTGACCCACCTCCTAGAGAAATGGAAATTAAAAAAAAATAAACAAATGGGACCGAATGAAACTTCAAAGCTTTTGCACAGCAAAGGAAACCATAAACAAGCCGAAAAGACAACCCTCAGTATGGGAGGAAATATTTGCAAATGAAGCAACTGACAATGGATTAATCTCCAAAACATACAAGGAACTCATGCAGCTCAATATCAAAAAAACAAACAACCCAATCCAAAAATAGACAGAAGACCTAAACAAACATTTCTGCAAAGAAGATATACAGATTGCCAACAAACACATGAAAGAATGCTCAACAGCATTAATCATTAGAGAAATGCAAATCAAAACTACAATGATGTATCACCTCACACCAGTCAGAATGGCCATCATCAAAAAATCTACAAACAATAAATGCTGGAGAGGGTGTGGAGAAAATGAAACCCTCTTGCACTGTTGGTGGGAATGTAAATTGGTGCAGCCGCTACAGAGAACAGTCTGATGTTCCTTAAAAAACTAACGATAGAGTTACCATATGATCCAGCAATCCCAATGCTGGGCATGTATCTGGAAAAGATGAAAACTCTAGTTAGAAAAGATACATTCACGCTATGTTCACAGCAGCAGTGTTCACTATAACCAAGACATGGAAGCAACCTAAATGTCCACTGACAGATGAATAGATAAATATGGGAGATATATATATATATATATATATTTATATATATATAATGGAATATTACTCAGCCATAAAAAGAATGAAATATTGCCATTTGCAGCAACATGGATGGACCCAGAGATTATTATATTAAGTGAAATAAGTCACACAGGAAGACCAGTATCATATACCACTTACATGTGGAAACTAAAAAAATAATACAAATGAACTTATTTACAAAACAGAAACAGACTCACAGCATAGAGGACGTATGGTTAGTAAAGGAGAAAGCAGGGGGCGGGGAGAGGGATAAATTAGGAGTATGGGATTAAAGATGCACACTCTAACATATAAAATAAACAACAAGCAGTTACTGTATAACACAGGGAACTATACTCAATATCTTGTAATAAACCATAATGGAAAAGAATCTGAAGCTGTACACCTGAAACTAACACAATACTGTAAATCAAGTACAGTTAAATTCCTTGAAAAATGAAAAGTTTAATGTGAGGTCAACTGGTAGGGAGACAGGAGGCAAGCCTCCTAAATCTGTCTCCCTGATCCAGGGTTCGTGGAGAACTTTTAAGGGTTAGGGGAATTTCAAACTTGGAAGCTGACTGGCTATTCTTACATCAGTCCATATAAGCTACTCACGCTGCTAGAACATAGATTTTCCTTATTGAAGGCCTTTGCACATCTTAACGCTCCCATGGCAACACTCTTATTCTTTCAGTCCATAGACTAACTTGCGTAGAATTATGGTTCTGGGGTCATCCAGACATGGGTTCCTGTCATGCACATGTGCAGTGCTGTCTCTAATATAATTCAAGGTTTGATTATTCAAAACCCTATTTATGGAGGCAAATCCAGTTAAAGCTGGTGAATGTTTTACGTGCTACTTCAACTCTTTTTTTTTTATTTTTTGGTACATTCCTAAATCAAGGGAAATAGGGCAAGGACCATGCTAGATTCTTCCTTCTGATTAGGTGCGTGGATTTTTTAATAAGATAAATGACATTGCTTTTCATTGAATTGTAAATATTCGTGATTCCCACCTTGAACCCTTAAGTCTCAGACAATCATCTTGCCAGTGGGGGAGGGCTTTTTAAATACAGGAGATAGACAATAAGTACAAAATTTGGTGAATGAAAAGATTAACCCTAATATACTGAGAACTATGACTCCTAATTTTAACTGTCCTTCCAAAACAGACATTACTTTAGGAATCCATGAAAACATTTTATTGTAAACATTTTTAGTGATTCAATTGGCAATAATACTTAGTCTTAAGGAAGGGTCTCCTATATAACATTCCATAAGGGTTCAACTGGAGCTTGCTTCTAGGGGCTACTCTCAATCTAAGCAGGGCAACTAGTATGACATCCCTAGTTTAGTTGGTTTCTTGACATATTTTGGTGATTGACTTTATGGTATAATTTATTTCAGTCTTTCCCACAGCCCAAGGTCTCCATGAAGCATATAACTTCCATTGTATTCCAAGGGTCCCAGACACCAAGTTACCTTGGTTATGAAAGCTCCTCAGTTGTCACTTTGAACTGGAGGAGGCAACCCCAAATGAGGGATAATTTCTTTTAGTACGGACTGTTACCTCAGAAGCTTCTCTGTTCAGCATGGAAAGGTTTCGACCCATCCTTTGAAGTTGTCCACAATTACCAGCAAATACCTGTAATTTCCCACAGCTCTTAGCGTAACAGTAAATGCTATTTACTAATCACCTCCTGGTTTTGTCCCTAAGGTTTGCACCCCTTTTATTATTGGGGGTGACCCGGTTTTAGGATTGTTTCTGAACAGATCAGTTTTGTGTTACCTTTTGGATGGTCCTTTGCATTTGTGAACCAACTATAAACATTTGTAGCCAGTGGCAGGTTGCATCCCTCCCGTTAATGGGTTCCTTGACGTAGGTAATTATTTTTTCCACTAAATGCTTGGGTGTAAGCACTAGTCGCTGTTCATTATAAATCCAGCCTTCTTTGATCGTTTGGTACTGATCAAAGTCTCAAGAGTCAGCATGATATCCCTATTTGTCTGCTCTCCCTAGATCTATTTCAGAATACTGGGGCTCAAACAGGTATTGATCCTGTTTAAGGGATCTTATAAGGGCTATAAGAGTACATCTTCTGGGCAGATGTATTTCTGCTTCCAGGACTTCCTGATGAGTTGCTACTGCATACCCAGCCTTTCAAAGTCTGTGGTCCATGAAGCTGCTCCCATCCATAAACGTGTCCTTAACTGTATATTCTAAAGGCTGATCAGTCAGGTCAGATGTATGAGAATAGACTTCTTCAATTATTCGTATGGTATGGAACACCTTATGGCAAGCTGCAGCCCAGCTTAATGGCTCAATGTCATTTCCTTTAAGAGCCTCATATAGATGTCTGGCCACGAGTCCAAAGTTAGGAATCGAAATATGACAAAATCCAGCCATTCCTAAGAATCCTCTCAATTGCCTTCTGGTGGTGTGTACAGTAACCCAAGCTAATACTTCCTTTGATCCAGCAATACGTTTCTTCATCCTTTTGCTAACTCAAGCCCTAGATATTTTACAATTGGTTGAGAAATTTACACTTCTCCCTTGGAGATTTTATATCCCTGGTCTGCCAGAAAGCTTAACGTGAGGATTGTATTTTTTCCTACAGCTTCCTTAGTTTTACGAGCAATTAGTGTATCATAGTAAGACTCCCTCATTTAATTGGAAATCCCTTAAGTCCTTGGCTAAGGGCTCCCCGAAGATGGTGGGGACACTCTTAAATCCTTGTGGAAGTACCATTCAACAATATTGTTGTTTTATATTAGTGTTTCAGTAGCACCATTTAAAGGCAAACAATTCCTGGGACTCAGGACTCAGGGGTATGTAGTAAACAGCATCTTAAGTCCCGAACTGTAAACCAGCAAAAGTCTCTAAATGAAGTTGTAAGCAAAGTGTAAGTATACACCACTGCATGTATATCCTCTACAATTTGGTTAATGGCTCTCAAATCCTGTACCGAACAATAATCTCTGGTCCCCAGTATTTGTACCAGCAGGACTGGAGTGTTATATGGGGACTGGCAAGGTCTGATTAATTGGCACTTGAGAAAGGTGGTTATCAGCGGCTTTATACCTTCCTTCACAAGCCTCTTTAAAGGGTATTGCTTTAAATTGGGAGCCTTGGTGCATGGATGGAGTTCTACTACTGGGTTAGCTGTCTTGGCTCTTCCTGGCCTACGTCAGTGCAAATATCCACTCTTACCTTTTGTAGAATTTCTTCAGGGACTTCTGGTTGAGGCTTGCCTCCCAATTGTAAAAGTGCAGCTTGGAGGGAATAGGCTTGATCTGGGAATTTTTTTTTTTTTTTTTGGCGGTACGCGGGCCTCTTAACTGCTGTGGCCTCTCCCGTTGCAGAGCACAGCCTCCGGACGTGCAGGCTCAGCGGCCATGGCTCACGGGCCCAGCCGCTCCGCGGCATGTGGGATCTTCCCGGACAGGGGCACGAACCCGTGTGCCCTGCATCAGTAGGCGGACCCTCAACCACTGCGCCACCAGGGAAGCCCGATCTGGGAATATTTTAATGTCTACTTCTTCTGATAAAATTCATTTAATTTTGTTAGTAGATCTTGCCCCAAGAAGAGAATAGAACATTCAGTCACATACAGAAAGCTGTACTTTAAATATGTTTTTTTCTCACTTATATAGATCAGGGATAGAAAATGGGGAGTTCACACATATAAATCCCCTGGGGGGACTTCGGTCATCTAGACCTTCGGGAACCTGTCTCAGCAGATACTGCCCTGCCTGAAGCAGAGTACCCCCTGGGCTGAACTGAGTACCCTGCCAGGTACGGGGAGAGGAGACCAATCCCTTCTGACTAGCTGGTAAGGAAGGGGCTAGGGCTAGACCTGTGGCTCTAGGAGCACTGCTGGCGGAAGCCTCCGCAGGGCTCGCAGAGATTCCCCCTTCATACAGCAGGGGAACCGCAGCAGACACCAAAGGAGCCAAATATTGTGGTGACCGTGAGGCTCTGCTGCAGGCAAGACAGGCTTTTTCTGAGGGCCTCCCCTGTAGCTGCTGAACAGGGTACAAAATAACCCAGAAAAGCCAAGTCGAGGTCAAACGTTGTGAGCCCACTCCTTGTTCCTGACGACTCTTGATCTGAGGAAAGCTGATGATCACAGTGCAAGGCAGAGCTGACGGGAGGACAGCCAAGAGTTCTCCATCTGGGAGTCTATCCTCCTTAGTGAAGTCAGCACTCTGCAGTTGGCTGACTGGATTCCCTCCAGTGAGCGCTCACAATAGTTTACTTCTCAGCCAACAAGAACACGGAAGAGCCTGGAACAAGTGCCTTTAGCAAATGCCTGCCACCTCTTCCCAGGCTTCATGGATTGGGCCCAACGTCAACAGCAGTCCCATCAGAAACTCAGGGCTGTGTGATGCAGCAATGTTGGCTGCACCTGGAAAATCCTTGCGTTCATGAAAAATGAAAGAACCGTGGTTTACCAATTGTTGGCTCAGAATACACTTTCCTTTATAGGAAGCACCTGGGCACACTAGAAGCTTGCCCCCCTCAACTAGTCTCCACCTTAGTGCCGGTTCTGAGGGGTTAGCCTGCCCCTCTGAGAATGGGGAGAGAGATGGGGGAGAGAAAACATGAAAGCAAGTAACTCCTAAGTCAAAGGCTTAGTTAGTATCCCAGGTTTAAAATCCAAGAACTGAAAACAGTCTATGGATTGCTAATGTCTAGAAAATATCTTTCCCTCAGCTCCCCCCCCAAAAAAGCAAAGGGAAATCAATACAACCTCAAGAGGCGTGAGAAAGCAAGAGTCTTAGGATTTAGGAACCAATTCCGTCTCCTAGTTTGGTTTCTGGAAAGAAGCAAGCAAATGCAGTAGCAACTATCCACGATTTGGCTGTAAGAATTCCCTGGAGAAGCCACTGCAGAAGATGGACAGTCTCAGTGATGACCAGTTTGGATGTGAGGGTTCACTTAGGGAACACTGCGTAGCTTTCCGTTAGAGATGATTGTCAAGCACTGTAGCCTGAAAGTCACACATGCTACCCAGCTAACCAAGGAATCTGTCCAAGGCTGTAGCCAATCTGGTCAGAGGTTCCTAAGAATTGCCCCCACCCCATGTGCTGAAGGCAGGCTTGCCTATTACAGAGAAGCCTATGAAAGTCCAGGCTCTGTGTCACGCATCACCTTGAAAAGTTTACTGGATGAGGAGGAGGGTAGAAGAGGTGACTGTACCACCTTGAAGAAATGCAAGTGAGGAGCCTGTTTTAGACACATCTGAGCTGAATTTGAGGAGGAATTCAAGAATATACAGGGTGAAATACCGAAGCCCTCACTTCCTCTCTGAGCATGTACAGGTATAATCTTCCTGGTAGATGACTAAAACATTTTATCTCCCCAGCAGAGATCACAGACAAGTTAATCTAGATGTCTGGGCAACTTCCATGTAGAACTATTCATCCCAAGGCCTCCATATGGCCCATGGCCTCTAGCACCACCACCGATTTCTTCCTCCTGGTAAATCTGCTACACACACACACACACACACACACACACACACACACACACACACTTAAGAGCAATTCAATGCTAACTCCCTGTTAGTGTGGCTCATGCAAAAGAAGATTAAAACTCTCAGTGAGGAAAACCCCAAAATGTATAAAATTCCTTTAACCCAGGCATGGGGTATGTTCTGGGGTGGAGAATTTTCCTGCTTTACACTCCTTCCTTTCTCCTTTCTCCTCTCACCCCAACGAGGTAATCAGGGCTGGTTCTATTAAGGATGCACACCTGGGGGCTTCCCTGGTGGCGCAGTGGTTGAGAGTCCGCCTGCCAATGCAGGGGACGCGGGTTCGTGCCCCGGTCCGGGAAGATCCCACATGCTGCGCAGCGGCTGGGCCCGTGAGCCATGGCCGCTGAGCCTGTGCCTCCGGAGCCTGTACTCCGCAACGGGAGAGGCCACAGCACTGAGAGGGGCCAGCG
>NW_020174933.1:5827-11534 GCF_003031525.2 Neophocaena asiaeorientalis asiaeorientalis | reverse complement strand
CAAAAAAAAAAAAAAAAAAAAAAAAAGATGCACACCTGTATCAATACCGCCAGGAAATTACATTAGGCCCAGGTGAAACACCCTGACACTTCCTTCAGGCAACATTTCTAGTCAGGGAGCAGTGTAATTAATCTCCTGAGTCAGAGGACCCTCACTGATATCAGGTTTAATAAAGTTTTGCTACAATCATCCAAGAACAAACCTCTATGAACTAATCCTAACAAATAAAACAGTTAGACACAGAAAAACACGGACAAAGAAATCCGAGATGCTAGGACTTCAACCCAGGCTGCAAGACTCTAACCCAATCTTTTGAGAACCTCACTGGCTGTAACCTTTCATCTTGTCTCCCTACGGTGGGACTCCATCCCCAGTCCTAGCCTTGGGACTCTAACCCTAGTCTCAGAACTCTAACTTGACAGAAATCTCCCCAGGGTAAGACTCTAACCCACAATCCTGATGACGTTATTAGACAATTTAGGTACAGGAGCATTTTAACAACGTTACTCACCCAAAAGGCATCTGGTCCAGGAGCCGTTTCTTTTCTAAAAAAAATGAAGTAGTGCTGAGGAGCCTGAAGAGCCATGGCTGGGAAGCAGGAACCCCACAGCTGACCCTCTAGACAAATTTGGTCTAGAGAGCCGGTCAAGGATGGTGGCAAGAGCGCGTACATGCTCTACCAGGAGCTAAAGTGCCTCAGGCACTGTAGAAAACTCTGTGTTACCCAAATTGTTACCTAGCAAGGGCTCCCTACTGGACACACGTAGAAGCCGACACTATGGCACTGGCTTTTGGAAAAGAAGAGCTTTACTGCGAGGTTAACCTGCAAGGCTCTCAAATTTGCCTCCCTGATCCCACGTCTGGGGCAATTTGTAAAGGGTTAGGGGAATTTCAAAGTTGTAAGCTCATTGGCAAGTCTTGAATCAGTCCATATAAGCTACTCCTGCTGCTGGAAGCCAGATTTTCCTTATTGAATGGCTTCTCAACTAAGGGGCTCAGGTGGCAACATTTCTATTCCTTGAGTTCTGCAGACCGAGATTCTTAGTTCCAGGGTCATCCTGGAGATATGGGTTCCCAGTTTGCACACGCGCAGTGTTGTTTCTGTAAAATGCCTCAAGGTTTGAATAATCAACAACCTATTTAAGGAGACAAAACCAGTTTAAGCTGATGCTGTTTCAATTTGATTGATCAAAAATCTAAGGAGGCAAAAGCAGTTTAATCTAGTCAATGTTTTACTTGCTGTTTCAGAACAAACAACTGAAAACCCAGAATTGGCTGTCTGCCCCCTGTGGAATTATTTATGATTCAAAGGTACTGTATTGTACTAAGAAATCCTTGTTGCTTATCTATTTTATGTAGTTTGTATCTGTTAATCCCATACTCCCAATTTGTCCCTTCCTCCATCTCCCCTTCAGTAACCATGTTTTCTATGTCTGTGAATAAGATTCATTTGTATTATTTTAGATTCCAAACATAAGTGATATCAAATCGTATTTGTCATTCTCTGACTTACTTCACTCAGTATAATATTCTCAAGGTCCATGCATGTTGGGGCAAATGGCAATATTTCAATCGTTTTTATGGCTAATATTCCAGTGTGTGTGTGTGTGTGTGTGTGTGTGTGTGTGTGTGTGTGTAAAATATATATCAAGCCAGTCATCTGTTTATGGGCGCTTGGGTTGTTTCCACACCTTGGCTATTGGAAAGAGTACTGTGGTGAACATTAGGGTGCATGTATCTTTTCAAATTAGAGTTTTCATTTATTTCTGGATATACGCCCAAGTGTGAAATTGCTGGATCATACTGTGACTCTATTTTTAATTTTTGAAGGACCCTCCATACTGTTTTCCATAGTGGATTCACCAATTTACATTCCCACCAACCATGTAGGAGGGTTACCTTTTCTCCACACCCTCTCCAGCATGTTATTTGTAGACTTTTTAATGATGGTCACTCTGACCAGTGTGAGGTGGTACCTCATCGTAGTTTTGATTTGCATTTCTCTAATAATTAGCGAGGTTGAGCATCTTTTCATGTGCCTATTGGCCATCTGGATGTCTTCTTTAGAAAAGTGTCTATTTATGTCTTCTTCACATTTTTCTATTGGGTTGTCTGTTTTTTCTATATTGAGTGTATGAGCTATTTATATATTTTGGATATTAACCCCTTGTCAGTTGCATTGTTTGCAAATATCTTCTCCCATTCTGTAATTTTAAACTATATTGCCAAGCTACAGTAAGTAAAACAGTATGGTACTGACATAAAAACAGACACAGAATAGAGCCCAGAAATGAACCCATACGTGTATGGACAATTAATTTATGACAAACCAGCCAAGAATATACAATGAGGAAAGGACAGTCTGTTCAATAAATGGTGTTTGGAAAACCAGGCAGCTACATGCAAAACAAGCAATATGGACCACAATCCTACACCACACACACAGATGAACTCAAGCGCCCACCCCCACCCAGCTCTGACGGCCACCAACTGCTCCTTGACATGGACGGCCTCCTTCTGATGGGTAGCCTGCGGCCACCTCAGACAAGAGCTGTCAGGTGGGGGTCGAGTAGGCCACAGGCTCTCAGAGCTGGGTGCAGCAGGGCGGTGTGCGGGACCCCCAGGCAGGCGGCAGGGACCCCAGGGCTACATCAGAGCAGCCACACAGCACTCGAGCGTTGAGGGCACCAGGGGCACTTCTGGCAGCCGTGCTGCAAGTGAGGACACAGTGCATGGGGGGCAGCACACGAGGGCGCGGTGCTCCAGGAGGGACGGGAGGTTTCCATCCAGCCTCAGGGGGCCACAGGCACTGCCAGCACAGCCTAGCCTCAGTTTCCCCAACTGCACCCTGACCTCCAGGATCCCTACCAGCTTGCTCCGAGGTGCATGCACCTTGTTCATAGCATCCTACAGGGTGTGGTCCTCCACCCGCCGATTTGGGGGCATCTGCCAATGTCTGGAGGTGTTTGGGGTAACGCAGCTGGAGGGTGGGAGTTACCGACATCCAGGGCAAAGCAGCCAGGGATGCTGCTGAACCTCCCACAATGCACAGGACCACCCCGCGCTACTGCAATGCTCCAGACCCAAGTTATCTGCGGTGCGGAGGTAGTTGAGGAGCCCTGCTAAGCGGTCTGGCTGGTAGGAGTGACTCCAAGCATGGACATCACCTGGGAGCTGCTTTGCAGTGCAGAGCTCAGATCCCCACCCCACAGCTGCCAAATCAGAATCTGCATTTTCACCCAAGTGCCGGAACGTCTGAGATGCACACAGCGCTGTGGATTTGAGCGGTTAACAATCCTAATGTGTGTCCTAAACATTCCCATAGTCGATGGTGGCAGGCAAGAACTTCACCAACCAAGACGAATTCAAGTAGAATTCAAAGAAAACACTCAATTTATAGCTCAAGAGCAAACTGCCCTGAGCGCTACCTAAAGCTTAGGTATATGGTTCACGACACTATGAAATGTTATACTGTTATGAAACGTGTTCTATCCTCCTAGTCTCCAGAAGGCTTCACAACACTGTAACAATGTCTGCATACTTGTTTTTGGTTGCACTGGGCATTAGTTGCAGCAGGCAGGCTCCCTAGTCATGGCTCTCCAGCTCCTTAGCTGCAGCATGCAAACTCCTAGTTGCAGCATGCATGTGGGATGTAGATGTAGTTCTCTGAACAGGTATCGAACCACTGTCCCCTGCATTGGAAGGCGGATTCTTAACCACGGGACCACCAGGGAAGTCTCAATGTCTGCATACTTTATGTAGCCTACTGACCTGGTGGAGGTTTACATACGTTAGTGCTTCATCTCATAAAATCCTGCAAGGTGGGAGAAAATATTCGCATTGACTAATTAAAAACAAAAACGTTGGGCTTCCCTGGTGGCGCAGTGGTTGAGAGTCCACCTGCCGATGCAGGGGGCACGGGTTCGTGTCCCAGTCCGGGAAGATCCCACATGCCGCGGAGCAGCTGGGCCCGTGAGCCATGGCCGCTGAGCCTGCGCGTCTGGAGCCTGTGCTCCGCAACAACGGGAGAGGCCACAACAGTGAGAGGCCTTTTTTAAAAAAAAAAAAAAAAAAAGTTGCCCTCAGAGAGGTAAAGTTACTTGCCCAAGGTCACACAGCTAATAAGGAACAAAGCTGAGAAATGATTCCCGATCGATCTGATTCTATATGTATGTGATGTTGTGCTCATCTTACAGGGTGAGTGTGACCTGCCCCTGATGATCATACGGCTCAGTGGTTCAGTAGTAATGAGACTGATATTTTTTAAAGGACCACAAGAAACTGTCTTTTATTTTTATGGACCCAGAGATATAAACGAATAAATTCCTAAGGGGGAAAATAAATTCCCTTAGAGGTCACTAATTGGATAGAGCAGTGTATACAGCTACTAAATCTGAAATTACTCAATTTCAAAACGCTTCTGGGATTCATAAGTATAGTTTGCAGACATGAGTTTTCCTGCTCAGGTGGTCAAATTAAATTGTCAAATTCCTTACCCTCTAAAAAAAAAAAGAACTCAAAACGCATTAAAGGCTTGAATGTAAGACCTGAAACCATAAAACCCCCTAGAAAAAAACATAGGCAGTAAACTCTTTGATATCAGTCTTGGTGATGGTTTTTTGGAATTCCAAAAGCCAAGGAAATGAAAGCAAAAACAAACAAGTGGGACTAGATCAAACTAAAAACCTTTTGCACAGCAAAGGAAACCATCAACAAAATGAAAAGTCAATCTACCCAGTAGGAGAAAATATTTGCAAATCCTATATATGATGAGGGGTTAACATCCAAAATATATAAAGAACTCATTCAACTCAATAGCAAACAAAACAAAAAACCCCAAATAATCTGACTTTAAAATGGGTAGAAGCTCTGAATAGACATTTTCACAAAGAACACATACAGATGGTCAACAGACCCATGAAAAGATGCTCAGCATCACAAAGCACCAGGGAAATACAAATAAACGGAATGAGATACCACCTCACATCTGCTAAAATGACTATTATCAAAAAGTCATGAAATAACAAATGTTGGTGAGAAAATGGAGAAAAGGGTTCCCTTGTGCACCTTTGGTGGAAATGTAAACTGGTACAGCCACTATTGAAAACAGTATGCAGTTTCCTCAAAAATTTAAAAATAGGGACTTCCCTGGTGACCCAGTGGCTAAGACTCTGCGCTCCCAATGCAGGGGGCCCGGGTTTGATCCCTGGTCAGGGAACTAGATTCCTGCATGCCACAACTAAGAGCCTGCATGCTGCAACTAAAGATTCCCACGTGCTGCAACTAAAGATCCCACATGCTGCAACTAAGACCCAGCGCAGCCAAAAAAATAAATAAAATTTAAAATTAAAAATAGAACTACCGGAGGGGGACCTTGAAGATGGCGGAAGAGTAAGACGCGGAGATCGCCTTCCTCCCCACGGATACACCAGAAATACATCCACACGTGGAACAACTCCTACAGAACTCCTACTGAAGGCTGGCAGAAGACCTCAGACCTCCCAAAAGGCAAGAAACTCCCCCACGTAACTGGGTAGGGCAAAAGAAAAAACAGAGACAAAAGAATAAGGACGGCACCTGCACCAGTGGGAGGGAGCTGTGAAGGAGGAAAAGTTTCCACACACTAGGAAGCCCCTCCGCGGGCGGAGACTGCGGGAGGCAGAGGGGGGAGTTTCGGGACCGCGGAGTAGTGCACAGCGACGGGTGC
>NW_020174933.1:0-3043 GCF_003031525.2 Neophocaena asiaeorientalis asiaeorientalis | reverse complement strand
CGCTACTGCAATGCTCCAGACCCAAGTTATCTGCGGTGCGGAGGTAGTTGAGGAGCCCTGCTAAGCGGTCTGGCTGGTAGGAGTGACTCCAAGCATGGACATCACCTGGGAGCTGCTTTGCAGTGCAGAGCTCAGATCCCCACCCCACAGCTGCCAAATCAGAATCTGCATTTTCACCCAAGTGCCGGAACGTCTGAGATGCACACAGCGCTGTGGATTTGAGCGGTTAACAATCCTAATGTGTGTCCTAAACATTCCCATAGTCGATGGTGGCAGGCAAGAACTTCACCAACCAAGACGAATTCAAGTAGAATTCAAAGAAAACACTCAATTTATAGCTCAAGAGCAAACTGCCCTGAGCGCTACCTAAAGCTTAGGTATATGGTTCACGACACTATGAAATGTTATACTGTTATGAAACGTGTTCTATCCTCCTAGTCTCCAGAAGGCTTCACAACACTGTAACAATGTCTGCATACTTGTTTTTGGTTGCACTGGGCATTAGTTGCAGCAGGCAGGCTCCCTAGTCATGGCTCTCCAGCTCCTTAGCTGCAGCATGCAAACTCCTAGTTGCAGCATGCATGTGGGATGTAGATGTAGTTCTCTGAACAGGTATCGAACCACTGTCCCCTGCATTGGAAGGCGGATTCTTAACCACGGGACCACCAGGGAAGTCTCAATGTCTGCATACTTTATGTAGCCTACTGACCTGGTGGAGGTTTACATACGTTAGTGCTTCATCTCATAAAATCCTGCAAGGTGGGAGAAAATATTCGCATTGACTAATTAAAAACAAAAACGTTGGGCTTCCCTGGTGGCGCAGTGGTTGAGAGTCCACCTGCCGATGCAGGGGGCACGGGTTCGTGTCCCAGTCCGGGAAGATCCCACATGCCGCGGAGCAGCTGGGCCCGTGAGCCATGGCCGCTGAGCCTGCGCGTCTGGAGCCTGTGCTCCGCAACAACGGGAGAGGCCACAACAGTGAGAGGCCCGCATACTGCAAAAAAAAAAAAAAAAAAGTTGCCCTCAGAGAGGTAAAGTTACTTGCCCAAGGTCACACAGCTAATAAGGAACAAAGCTGAGAAATGATTCCCGATCGATCTGATTCTATATGTATGTGATGTTGTGCTCATCTTACAGGGTGAGTGTGACCTGCCCCTGATGATCATACGGCTCAGTGGTTCAGTAGTAATGAGACTGATATTTTTTAAAGGACCACAAGAAACTGTCTTTTATTTTTATGGACCCAGAGATATAAACGAATAAATTCCTAAGGGGGAAAATAAATTCCCTTAGAGGTCACTAATTGGATAGAGCAGTGTATACAGCTACTAAATCTGAAATTACTCAATTTCAAAACGCTTCTGGGATTCATAAGTATAGTTTGCAGACATGAGTTTTCCTGCTCAGGTGGTCAAATTAAATTGTCAAATTCCTTACCCTCTAAAAAAAAAAAGAACTCAAAACGCATTAAAGGCTTGAATGTAAGACCTGAAACCATAAAACCCCCTAGAAAAAAACATAGGCAGTAAACTCTTTGATATCAGTCTTGGTGATGGTTTTTTGGAATTCCAAAAGCCAAGGAAATGAAAGCAAAAACAAACAAGTGGGACTAGATCAAACTAAAAACCTTTTGCACAGCAAAGGAAACCATCAACAAAATGAAAAGTCAATCTACCCAGTAGGAGAAAATATTTGCAAATCCTATATATGATGAGGGGTTAACATCCAAAATATATAAAGAACTCATTCAACTCAATAGCAAACAAAACAAAAAACCCCAAATAATCTGACTTTAAAATGGGTAGAAGCTCTGAATAGACATTTTCACAAAGAACACATACAGATGGTCAACAGACCCATGAAAAGATGCTCAGCATCACAAAGCACCAGGGAAATACAAATAAACGGAATGAGATACCACCTCACATCTGCTAAAATGACTATTATCAAAAAGTCATGAAATAACAAATGTTGGTGAGAAAATGGAGAAAAGGGTTCCCTTGTGCACCTTTGGTGGAAATGTAAACTGGTACAGCCACTATTGAAAACAGTATGCAGTTTCCTCAAAAATTTAAAAATAGGGACTTCCCTGGTGACCCAGTGGCTAAGACTCTGCGCTCCCAATGCAGGGGGCCCGGGTTTGATCCCTGGTCAGGGAACTAGATTCCTGCATGCCACAACTAAGAGCCTGCATGCTGCAACTAAAGATTCCCACGTGCTGCAACTAAAGATCCCACATGCTGCAACTAAGACCCAGCGCAGCCAAAAAAATAAATAAAATTTAAAATTAAAAATAGAACTGATGGGGAGAGTGGGAGGGAGGGAGACGCAAGAGGGAAGACATATGGGAACATATGTATATGTATAGCTGATTCACTTTGTTATAAAGCAGAAACTAACACACCATTGTAAAGCAATTATACCCCAATAAAGATGTTTAAAAAAAAAAAAAAAAAAATAGAACTACCATATGATTCAAAAATTCTACTTCGGGGGATTTGAAAAAAAGGAACACACTAACTGGAAAAGACATATGCACCTCCATGTTCATTATTTGCAACAGCCAAGATATGGAAACAACCTAAGGGCCCATCCATGGATGAACAAAGAAATATATACCTGTGGGTGTATATATATATGTGTGTGTGTGTGTGTGTGTGTGTGTGTATATATATATATATACACACACACACACACATATATGTTATTCACCCTTAAAAAGGAATGAAATCTTGCATTATGCTACGTGAAATAAGCCAGAGAAGACAAATACCGCATGATTTTACTTATATATATGGAATCTTAAAAACAAAAATAAGGGCTTCCCTGGTGGCGCAGTGGTTAAGAATCCACCTGCCAATGCAGGGGACACGGGTTCGAGCCCTGGTCCGGGAAGATCCCACATGCCGCAGAGCAACTAAGCCCGTGAGCCACAACTACTGAGCCTGCGCTCTAGAGCCCGCGCACCACAACTACTGCAGCCCGTGTGCCACAACTACTGCAGCCCATGCGCCTAGGGCCCATGCTCCACAACAAGAGAAGC
>NW_020174932.1:0-120695 GCF_003031525.2 Neophocaena asiaeorientalis asiaeorientalis | reverse complement strand
CTACAAAATGATCAAGGGATCAATCCAAGAAAAAGATATAATTATAAATATATATACACCAACACAGGAGCACCTCAATCCATAAGGCAAATGCTAACAGCTATAAAAGAGGAAAATGAGTATGAGATTAGAAATAAATTACAGCGGAAAAAATGTAAAAAACACAAACATGTGGAGGCTAAACAATATGTTACTAAATAACCAAGAGATCACTTAAGAAATCAAAGTGGAAATCAAAAAATACCTAGAGACAAATGACGAGAACAGGATGATCCAAAGTCTGTGGGATGCAGCAAAAGCAGTTCTAAGAGGGAAGTTTATAGCAATACAATCCTACCTCAAGAAACAAGAAAAATCTCAAATAAACAATCTAACTTTATCAAAAAAAAAAGCAAGCCCATTCTCCCCACCTAATGTATTAAATATATTTCAAATAACCATTATTTAGTTTTCACTTCACTTCTCATGTAAGCATTTGGGCGAAGCAAAATATCACAACAATATAGAAGACCATAAAAAAGATTTATAACTCTTTTTAGGGTAATATAATCTGCCCAAGTATTAGACAATATGAACTATGAAAGGAAAATAGGGGCTTCCCTGGTGGCGCAGTGGTTGAGAGTCCACCTGCCGATGCAGGGGACACGGGTTCGTGCGCTGGTCCGGGAAGATCCCACATGCCACGGAGCGGCTGGGCCTGTGAGCCATGGCCACTGGGCCTGCGCGTCCGGAGCCTGTGCTCCGCGACGGGAGAGGCCATAACGGTGAGAGGCCCACATACCGCAAAAAAAATTAATTAATTAATTTTAAAAAAAAAGGAAAATAAACTTTTTAGGGAGGATACCTTGGAATAGAACCTAGAAAGCTCTAAGGTTGAAAGGCTCCCTCTTTTCATGTTTCTCAACATTATTTTTTAGTGAAATTTAATTTATGTCCCCTTTTCCTATGAATCTGCTCAGAAAAAAAAAGATAAAATGACTGAAAAAGAGCAGTTAAAAACAGAAAAGTTAAGAAGAAAAAAACAGAGACATGACAATATCAATATTAGTTCTAACAGAATGTAGCTTGAGTGTCAAAATTTGTGTTAACCTAAATTTAAAAATATGACTTAGGCACATCGGGAATCTGAAATTTTATACTTCTCAGATCAACAAGTATGTTTAAGTGAATAGTACACAGATATATATTTAACATGATGCCAGGACATGGAGAGAAAGAATTGTAGAGTATAAATGGGGAAGTTCCATAGCAAACTTCTGCCTTCACAGAGTTTACTGTCTATTTGGAAAATAAGACCAACAAGTGTGAATTTAACAGCAAACAGCATCTGAAAACATACATTGAGTTGTAATAAATTTTCTAGAAACTCTGACTGTAAATTGTATATGGATTTACTAGTGAATATGGTCAATAAGGACAAGAGTAAAGTAGAAAAGGTTTGGAGAAGCACAGTCAGTTCTGCTGTTAGACAGCATATGCATTTCTTTTTTTTTTTTTTAAATTTTTTGGCCCTGCTGCGTGGCATGTGGGATCTTAGTTCCCCAACCAGGGATCGAACCCACGCCCCCTGCACTGGAAGTGCAAGTCTTAACCACTGGACCGCCAGGGAAGTCCCCCAACATATGCATTTCTATAAATCATTGTGCCATGAAAAACTACAATAAAAACCACATGGCTTATAGGAAAAATGGGGTTAGGGGCACAAAACTCAAAAACTTCATCAGTGACACATTAAAAAAAAAAGATAGGAAACTAATAAAAATAGCAACAGAGGGCTTCCCTGGTGGCGCAGTGGTTGAGAGTCCGCCTGCCGATGCAGGGGACACGGGTTCATGCCCCGGTCCGGGAAGATCCCACATGCCATGGAGCGGCTGGGCCTGTGAGCCATGGCCGCTGGGCCTGCGCGTCTGGAGTCTGTGCTCCGCAACGGGAGAGGCCACCACAACAGTGAGAAATCCGTGTACCGCAAAAAAAAAAAAAGAAATAGCAACAGAGCCTTCACACATGTCAAATAGTTAAGAAATACATAAATACGACAATTAAATACAGCACTTTGAGAAAATCATGGGTTTGCTCGTGGAAGTGAATGTCAGTAGGGCTATAGCTTGTGAGTTACTGTAAAGTTAGTGCAAGGGGGGGTGATATGAAATTAGATGGAAAGTTTTAGTACAAACTGTACTTAGGCGTGGCTCATAACACAAGTGATGAACTGAGGTAGCTTAGTAGATGTGTGAGGTGTGTGTATGTGTAAATTTTTTTGGGGGGGGCCGTGTTGTACAGCTTGCAGGATCTCAGTTCCCCAACCAGGGAATGAACCTGGGCCATGGGGCAGTGAAAGTGCCAAATCCTAACACCAGGCCACCAGGGAACTCCCCTGGGTATGTGTAATTTTTGTGTATTCCTGTAAAGCTGTTCAACTGCGTATGGTTTTCTGCACTCAGTATTTCTTGTAGACAAGAGCATGCATAGGCAAAGGTGAAACTGATGCTATGTTCAAATTGTCTTCTAATGTATCAACTGAATGGAATAAATGCATGCTTTCAAAACAAGCAGTATAGCAAAACTGACTATGTTAGGATTTGAAATAGGGGCAGGGGAAAGTAGTGTGGAGTAGTATCTGTAGAGTGCTTACAATGTGCTAGTAAGCACTGAACAAACTCGTTTTTAGGTGTAATTTAAGGATGAGTAGATTCTGGATATAAAAGGGAAGATTTTTTTACAACACTTTAAAAATATGAAGAAAGGAATGGAGAAATTGTGAAGATGGAATAGATTCATCTCTTCCTATCCTCCTGCTAAGTGTAAGTAGAAATCCTAGACATAATACAAAAAGAAACAAACATAAGAAGACTCTGAAAGGTAGAAAGAAGGCAGAGTGGCCAGGGATCTCTGGATTTGAAGGTGACATGGTGGTTTTCAATCTGTCTCCCATATACCTTAGATATCACGCTGAAGAAGCCTGCAACTCAGAAATGCCAATGGACACAGGTTTGTAAAAGCCCCAAGAAAGGCCTGCTCTCTCCAGACAGAGAAATAGAAAAAAGATGGTTTAGCAGGACAAAAAATTTGTCACCAATACCTGCTTTACCGTAAGCAAATACTAAGGGGGAAAATTAAAAAAAAAAAAGTTCACCAACTCCCTCTTGGCTCTATCAGCAGAGACAAAGTAGAGAATTTGGATTTCCAGTACCCTCCCCTTCAAGCAGTGTTCCCCTTCCCTTGCCAGAGTGATGTCAGTAGAGACAAAGTGGGAAGCCTGGGCTTCACCTCCCCTCACTGCACCAGCAGGTGGCACAGATTTCAGAGAAGGAAGCTAGAGAAAAAGATTCTTTAAATTTATAGATGAAGTCCTGGGGAGGAGACCCCCAAGTTAAACTGACCACAACTAATATGGCAAAAGGTTTGAGAATTAAACTACAGTGTTGAATAGCATCCAGTTTTTCAGTAGCATACAAATGAAACCAGAATAGTACTGCAAGGGCTCTGGAAATTGAATTATCATTGAAACCACAATCTACAAAAGGAGGCCAGGACCTACATGCTAAACCTATATAAGGTGACTGCCTGCTAAAAATAGAAAACATAAACAGAATCCAGAGTTTCATAACATACAATACCCCAAATTTCCAGGACAAAATTTTTTAAAAAATCACTAATAATTTCAAGAACCATTTTCAAGGAAAATCACAACTTAAGTAAGAAAAAACAATCAAAAGACGCCAACACCCAGAAGACTCACATGTTGGAATTAACAAGGATTTTTAAAAATCCATCTTAAAAATGCTTCCACAAGCAATTATTAATGTTCTTTAAACAAATGAAAAAAGTTTAAAAATCTCAGGAGAAAAGAAGATATAAAGTATCAAAAGGAATTTTAGAACTGAAAAATACAATGATATAATAACTGAAATAAAATGTGCTCAATATCAGAGTGGGGATGACAGGGAAACTGTTAGCGAACCAGAGACAGACCAATAGAAATTACCCAACCAGAACATCAGAGAAAATTAAAAAAACAAACAAAAAATGAACAGAGCCTTGGAGACCTGTAGAACAGTAAACAAAAGATCTAACATTTATGTTATCGGAATCCCAGGAGAAAAATTTGAAATTAAAAAAATAATAATGGCAGAAAATTCCCTCATTACCTACAGGGAACAATGATTTGAACAACAGACTTCTCACTTGAAACCATAGAGGCCAGAAGGAAGCGGCCTAACACTTTTTTATGTGTTGAAAGAACTGCCAACCCAGAATTCTACATCTAGTGAAAATACCCATCATGAAAGAAAGGGAAATAATGACATTTTCAGAAAACTAAGATAGTTACCAGCAGACCTACCCTTAAAAAAATGGCCATTTTCTCCAAACAAAAGGAAATACAAGGAGGCTTGGAGTTGAGTAAAAATATGAGGCAAAGCAATTATCAACTCATATAAAAACAAATATAAATGGCTCCTAAGGAGATGATAACATCAAATACCTTAGAGAAATGCTTATTTAAACCAGCTTTAAAAACAACAACAACCAACCCTGTAATTAGGCTGGCAAAGATTAAAGAGTTTGATATTATGTGGCTCTGCAAAGGGCATAGGGAAATTAACTTTCCTATATTCTAGTGGCAATGCCTACCAACATTACAAATGCATAACCCCTATAATCTGTTAATTCTATTTCTAGGAATTTATATTATCAACATTCACATACACGTAGAATGGTATAGAAAATTTGAGAATGGGAACTGATGGGCAGAAACGGAAAAAAGACTTTTCACTGACTATCCTTTTATGCTTTCTAAATGTTGAACAAAATCAATGTATTAAATTTTAAAACTCCCAAGTCTGACAACAATTGTTGTCACCCTGTTCTCCAAAAAACCCTACTTCCTGCCTAACCACTTAAAATCTATTTCAAAGTATCATTTATAAGCATATAGCCATCCTTAAGATAAAAGAACAACACTTTTTAACTCTTGGGCCACTTCTGGTTAGTTTATTTTAGATTATTTAGATTATGCAGTTTGCTTATCAATCACTATGTAAAAGAAATTCCCAACCCTGTTCACTGACCTTTGTTGGGAGGGGAGGTAGGATGTGGTGTAATACTACTGGGTACTGACTTTACTAGTATGTTGTTAAGGTGAAAAAACAAACTTCTAGAACATTTTGCTTGTAAAAACATATGGTAAGAAAATGCTGCTTTACTAGTTTTTTGAGAGGTATAAATTTTATACCAATGAATTTCACGTGAAACCTTTATATTGAAGGAAATTTCAAGGCCATCATCAAAATAAGGTTTGAAATAAAGAAGAGAACTATACCTCAAATGAACCTCTTTTCATTTCAAAAATACTGGGTCTCCCCTCTAAACAGATTCGAAGTTTAACATCCCACTATTCTCCTTTAAAAGTGCTATCACCATGGCTCTTAATTGCAGGATAAAGACACTGAAATGGGATCCTGTCACCATACAAATGAGTGTCTGATCTTTTCTACTGTCTCCTGAGTACAAGATTCACCAACTGCTTCCTCTATTGTGCTCTTCTTTCTGTACTGCCAGGTAATGTTTTCTACCACATATATACAAGATTTCTGCTCATATAACTATTTATTTATTGCCATGCTGCCATAACTCAGCACTTGTGTTTCTATGTACTCTGTAATATTATCATCAGCCCCAACTCATGCTGCATAGCAAAGGTGGACAGACCTCTCTTTAACAACTGCAGGAAACTCTGAAGAGACCAGCATGATCTGAGATCATGGTAACTCTTGTAAAGCCAGGAAGTACCTTAATCAGTGTAGTGGTCTGTGTTCTATCCTACACTCTGCCCCTTGATAGCCTCTACAGGGTTGCAGTTTTGATTAGCCTCCTGTGTCCTCCTCTGCATCTGTTGGAAGGATCTTCCCCTTGACTCTGAACCTTCTCAGGCACATTCAAATAGCCACAAAAAGTAGAATTTCCAATCTCACAACAGCAAAGGGAAGGCCCAGGATGATTGCCCAGACTCACCAAGACCACTTACAGGTGGGCCCAGACAGTCATATTTCTTCAGAAGTCTTTTTGTTTTCTTTCAGGAAGTTAGAAAAAGAAAAAAAAAAGATTCGGTATTTATTTTTAAAGTGGGGTGTGTATCTCTCAAACAAGGTTTTCAATATGATGATGATGATGATGAACACTGCTGTGTTACACAAGCTTTTTGACTATGTCCAATTTAAGATTGTAAGAAGGCCATCAAACATAAATTGGATGGAAGACACAGCTCTGCCATAAAGAAGAAATTTTATTGATGCATGACAAAATCCATTCTGACCAATGTTCTGAATGGTAATTGAAGGACTGTAGAGTAACAGGTGCCAAACTGTGTGACCTCAAACATAAAGATCTTTTCCTCTTTCTATAGTGTGATCCAGAACAGAGCAGGCATGGAAGGTACGACTCAAAACAAATCTGGCCTTTCGGTAACTCCTGTGCAGACAGTAACAAAGGGCCAAATCTTCCCCAACTGATGAAACTGATAAGGGCAAGATATACTTCCTTAGCATGAGTCTGAGGAACACACACTAGAACACTACATCAACTTTCAGCACAACTTCCTGGCCACAATGGCATGGGCAAAATTAGCATTTATTGCTTCAAGTGAAAATATATTATAAAAACATAATAATATACAGAGAGTGACATTCATTCACCTTCTCATCCTTTCAGCAAATATTCAAACACTGACCATTTAGTACCAAAAGAATTTTTACACCATATTTATCTGAGTCTATGATAACATTTATGGTTTAAGATGTAAGCTTTTTAATTATCTCTTCTAAATATGTAAACCACACAGCATCCTTAACTTTTATAAGCAGAGAATAGATCCTAACACAAGATCCTTGAAGACTATAAAACACAAGAAAAAAGCCAAAAAACAGTTAATTACAGAATAAAAGATGAATACTTTCTAGATGATGTGGAAAGAAATAATATCTTAAACCAAAATATTCCAATTGTACTGACAACACTTTGAAGAATTAAATAGCAAAAGATTCAGGGTCTAAAATATGCAAAGATTTAGATTGCTTTTTAGTTTCTATTTTTTCAAAAAAAGGTAAGATACTCAACGACACTTCATTCTTAATGAATCATCACGAACACAAGGCATACATTATAACTGCTGTTTGTAAATAAGGATAGATAGCCAGACTCTTGAACACAAAACAGTCCCAGTATGAGCTGCAGCAATATTCCTGTGATGGTTTACAAGGTATATATTTGACATAAAAGAGAAGAAAGTGAAATCATTAGAATCAAAGTGGAATGCAGAGAAAGAAAATTAAAAATAAGCCTTCTCCAGGGAATTCCCTGGAGGTCCAGTGGTTAGGACTCGGCACTTTCACTGCTGTGGGTCCTGGTTCAATCTCTGATTGGGGAACTAAAGAAAAGCAAAATAAAATGTGCATATTACAGAGCACATCAGTATACCTAAAATTTGAGAACAGAATGTTCTACTTAGGGCAATTCTGAAAGGAATATTAAAGACTTAATGAGTTAGCAACATGTAACAGAAAAAGCTCTAGATCTGGAGCCAGCAAACTTGGGCTTGAGGTCTAGTTAGTTCCCTGATGTGGTAAATACTAATCTCCTTGACTGTATCTGTAAAATGAGGAAAATAATATTGATATTATACAGTTCTTGTGAGGATCAGAAAAGATTACAGAGACTCTCTTGCTAACCATGAATAACTAAGTACTGAGATTATTTATTATTCCCTGGACGATTAATAGAAAGATTAGGTCAATTCAATATTTTATTGCTTTCTACACAGATTTGAAGGTAATCTCACCCCATTACTTTTAGAGTGTCAGGCTCAATATCTGTAATAAACAACAGCAGTTACATATTTCTTATAAAGACTTAAAATACTTAAAAGACCAAGTTCTACCATTTCAGATAATATATCAAACTACCAGTCGTGTTAACTTCAAGTGTTCTTGTCTAAGTAAAAGAAGTTTCTCAAACATGCCAGATGCTTCTGAATCTAAGCAGTGCATGAAGGGGAAATAATTTATTCCCGTGAAGTTTATTAGTCTATGTTAATCTCTTCAACTGTCATCCTCCCCACACCGTCTCTTTCCCTAGAAGAATATTTATTTACCATGCTATTTAGACAACTACACTTTTTTTTTTTTTTTTGCAGTACGCGGGCGTCTCACTGTTGTGGCCTCTCCCATTGCGAAGCACAGGCTCCGGACGCGCAGGCTCAGTGGCCATGGCTCGTGGGCCCAGCCGCTCCGCGGCATGCAGGATCTTCCCGGACCGGGGCACGAACCCGTGTCCCCTGCATCGGCAGGCGTACTCTCAACCACTGCGCCACCAGGCAAGCCCTAGACAACTATACTTTTTAAAAAGCCCAAAACATAAAGTGGAAGCAGATGGATGAATTACTGCAAATAATTCAAGGAAAGTTAAGCAGTTCCATGATAAATAAACAAAGTATGAAGTAAGATAAAACACATTTGAAAAACACAAAAATACATTTAAAAACACAAAAACTTCATATTTATATTCACTTTAGTGTAAAGATCGTATCAACTAATTACAGTGTGTTTGTTTTGTGTGCGTAAGAGTTATCAGAAATATATACTTGCTTTTAGGGACTTCCCTGGTGTCACAGTGCTTAAGAATCTGCCTGCCAATGCAGGAGACACGGGTTCGAGCCCTGGTCTGGGAAGATCCCACATGCCGTAGAGCAACTAAGCCTGTGCACCACAACTACTAAGCCTGCGCTCTAGAGCCCGCGAGCCACAACTACTGAAGCCCGTGCGCCTAGAGCCCGTTCCGCAACAAGAGGAGCCACCGCAATGAGAGGCCCGCGCAACCCAATGAAGAGTAGGCCCCCTGCTAGCTGCAACTAGAGAAAGCCCACGCAGCAACGAAGATGCAAAACAGCCAAATAAATAAATAAACAAACAAACAGATTTTAAGAAAGAGAAATATATACTTGTTTTTACCTTTAGATTTGGGAATTAGCTCTCCACAACTGAGTATCCGCACCTCAGCAAATGGTTTGCTAGCTGCATCTGTTTTCTGGTTTTCTATCTCTCTCACAACTTCTTGACCAGAAATCACTTGCCCAAAAACAACATGATGCCTAAAGAGTCAAGTAAAGATGACTAAATAAAAGCTTATTTTAATATTAATTTAAAGTAGGTTGTAAAATAAATTAAAATAATCTTTACCCATCTAAATGAGGAGTTGGTTTTGTTGTTCTTTTGGAAGTCATCAGATAGAAGAATAAAAACAAAGTCAGAGAAAAACAAAGTTAGCATCTCTAAAAAGGAAAAGAAAATAACTGCATTGGAAACAAAGTAGCAAACAAAGAAATCATATATATGCTATCTTAACATAATAGAATCTTATTTACCTTAACCTTAAATAGAATCAAATGCAAGATGCTTTCGACAATGCATTTTCAAAAACTTGTTCTGAAATACCTATACACTGTTGAAAACTTACATGAAATTAAAGTTCACATTTTGGTGTTACTTCTATCCATCCATGTTCTTGCATGTAACTGGGTTCTTATTGAATATCCATGGTTGTACAGTATTCTACTGTCTGGGCATATAATAATTTATCAAACCATTTCACCAGTTTATGGGTTTAACAACAGTGTTTTTCAATCTTAACATTTTCAACAGTTAAAGCCCAGGTCATATTCTGATGTCCTCATACATGTTCTGTTGGACCTGAACAGAAATGGTCCATGTAGTGTTTATAAATTAGCTGCCAAGACTTAAAAATTTGGATACTTCTATATAAAAATCCAGATTCCAGACCTTTTTGAAAACATGGAAAGACATGGCACCTGGCATGTAGCAATAACTGGTCAGGCTGAGTATCCCTGCCTTCTCTAATACAGAGATTAATCATTAAGTTTCTTGTCCCAGCAGCCTTTACTCCCTTATATTACTTGCCTAAGACCTATGCGTATTTGAGTTTGTTATCCCTAACATAAAGTAAACTTCACACTGAAGAAAGATATCTGCATTAAAATTTGGACAAAACCTAAAATTAGCAAAAAGTAATTTTTAAAAGTCCTTTTTTTCTCCACATCAACCTTAAAGCTTTGTAGCTAAGAAAGCTGCTATCTGAGTAGCTATGAAGACACACTGGTACAACAGACTGAATATGGGCATTGTACAAGATTTGTCATTTTAAAAATCTTATCAAAAAAGGCATTAGAAATTTGGAAGAAGGAACACAATTTAAGCTAACTTTTGATTAAAACACACACTAAAAAAAATTCTAACACATACATGTATTTTTAAAAGTTCACCGTATTTTAAAAACTAATAACCTGTTATTGTTTTCTCACCGTAACAGCTATGATCACCTGAACTTGCTAAAACCACCTAGAAATGTAAAAACCTAGGTATACACTATATATGTATTTGTGTTACATTTAGTGTATATAATTTGCATCAAGATACAGTCAATCCTCACTTTACAGACTACGTATTTGTCCACTGGTTTGCTCACTAGAATTTATTTGTAACCCCTAAACCAATACTTGCATTGCTTTCATGGTCACTCTCAGATTGGTGAAAAAATGTTGATAAGAATGGAAAAACTAGAACTCTTTGTATAATGCTGGCGGGAATGTGAAATGATGTAGCCATTGTGGAAAACAGTTTGGTGGTCCCTCAAAGAGCTAACCATAGAACTACCATATGATCCAGAAATTCTATTCCTAGGTATCTATCCAAAAGAACTGAAAACAGGGAAACAAATATATATGACAATGTTCACTGCAGCATTATTCACAATAGCCAAAAAGTGAAAACAACCCAAATGCCCACTAACAAATGAATATGGATAAACAAAATGTGGTATGTATATATAATGGAATGATATTCAATCATAAAAAGGAATGAAGTTCTCATACATGCTATAAAACATGGATGAACCTTGAAAACATGCTAAGTGAAATAAGTTAGACACAAAAGGACAAATATTGTATGATTCCACTTACATATATAGAATAGGCAAATTCATAGAGACAGAAAGTAGAATAACGGTTACCAGGGGCTGAGGGAAAGGGAAAATGGCTACTCTCTGGAATGATGAAATAGTTTTGGAAATAGTGGTGGTAGCTGCAGAGCACTGTGAATATAATTAATACCAGTGGGGTATGCAGTTAACAAATGGTTAAAATGGCAAATTTTATATTATATAATTAATATAAAACAATAAAATAAAACATTTAAAAAAAGATTAAAAACTGAAGTTGTTTTCTTTAAAAAAAACAGAACACAGAAGTAGTAAAGAATAGTTATCTAGAAGTGGAAAGAGGTCAGGAGAAACCAACAATTGGAAGAGTCTGAGAATATACATGAAGGGTTATTTGAATTTAACATATGGGTTTTGGTAAGCACAGAAGGGATTTTATTTTAAAAAGTGAAAATAAATGATAACACTCAGTGTTGCTGAGGATCTGGTGAAACTGGCACTTACATACTGTTGCTCTAGAGTAAACTACACACTTCCTTTTGGAAGTCAATGTAGCAATATATATGGATAGTCTTAAAAATATGTAAACATTTCACTAAGTAAAATTCTAGCAACTTACATAAAAGAATTAAAAAATACATCAAACAATAGATACAACAACGTTCACTGTAGCAGTTTGAAAACAAGAAGCAAACCAAATGTTCAAAACTAAGATTAAATAAATAAAACCACAGTACATTCAAACAATGGATTAACATGTTAATTCATATTTAGTGATGTACAAAGAAATTTATATTACATCCAAAAGTTGATTACAGACTATATGCAACTATCTACCTGTATTTTTATTGCATGTAAAGATGCTCTGGGGATAGGATTGTTTTTCTTCTTTTAATCTGTGTGTTCTAATTTTCCTACAACAAATGTGATACAAGTTGTTTTCATTTAAAAATCAGAAACACCTGTATATAGGCAATTGGCTGAATAAACTGCAGTATATACACACAACAGACTACTATACATCTGTGGGGAAAAAAAATGAGAAAGATCTCTATGAACTGATATGCAGTGATTTCTAGGTTATATCATTAAGTGAAAAGAAAAAAACATATACAGTATGCTATCTATTGTGTAAGAAAAAAGAGAAAATAAGAAAAAAATATATATCTGTGCTTATGCTTGTAAAAAGACATACAGAAAAATAAACCAGAAACTAATGAGGTTGGTTACTAATATGGATAGGTGGTGGAAAAAAAAAAGGTAAAAAAATGGGGGAATGGGAATGGAATGAAGAGTTAGGTGGGAGTGATACTTCAGAAGTATTCTCTTTGCTTTGACTCTTGGAATCATGTTAATGTTTTAAAAGCTTAAAAAAAAAAGGCAAGAAATAAATCAACGTGAGAGGGAGAACAAATGAAATATAATCAGAAATGAATTTAACATATTTTGAGTCACAAAACCACACAAAATTTACACTAAAAAGTACTAATCCAAGTCATTTTTAAATATAATTTAACTACATACCCTCACTGTAAAAACAAAAATTGCTATAAATAAATAGTGAACTCTAGTTAGTAGGTTACTCTTCACAGTGGTATAGGATGGCAATTTTTAAATATAGGATTCAACAAATGAGTAGAAATTTTGAACACACTCGGAGGGAGATTTCTCACTGTTGAAGAAGGGAGTTACAAATGTGGAACAGAAAACACAAGAATAATCCACATGATGCTGACAGATTAAGTTCTTCTGAGACCAGAAGAGTTTACAGTTATTGAAGAGGAGAGCAAATCTTTACCCATGGGACATGATAAAAAGTATGAATTGCTGACAAGAGCCCTGGTAACAATATTTTTGTAGTCAGAATTGGAAAACATTAGCACTATTGACTTTGGGTTACAAATAAATTTAGTGAGTAGGCAAATTCACAAATACAGAATCTTTGAATAATGAGGAACAACTGTATTTTACTCTTTATAATTAAGTAATTTACGAAGAGATACTCAATGCAAACATCCTGTTCCTTGTTAAACTTACCCTATAAATTTACCATCCATAGGTAATTCTTTCCTGAATCAATGTTACTGAGATGACTGCAAAACAGGGACATTTCTAACTCTATAATTCCTTTTACATTTATTAGTTGCATTCTACTAAGGAACAGTTTTTCTTTCTCCCTTGTTATTTATTCATTTATTATTTATATCTGAATGGACTCCTGGATTTCCATTTTATTTGATAATATCATTATTTATTTTCAAGATAATCAATGCTCAACTTGTCCTAATTTGGCCAGGCGGAATGCCACCCCTTCAAGCTGGCTCCTGAGTCCTCTTGACAAAAGTCTTCATCTTTTGAAAACTTTAGCAGTACAATTCAACTCCCCTTTCAACAATTCTTTGTTCTTCCTCCTTCAAAAATTCTCTCCCTCATACGTCCCTCTCCTATTTATTAGTGATCAGTGGCAGGCACACAGAGAAACGACACACCAAAAAAGTGATATTTTAAATCATCAGATCATAAATTCTTACATGAAGAACTGTGAGCCGTTTGTATCCTTCCCTCTGTTGGCCATTGACAAGAGAAATTCTTTGTTGTGTTTAACAGCAAAACTCTCATCTATAGAGAAGCAAAGTTTTCAGTTATAGGTGTAACTCCCCCCAAAATTCATTTTCATTCTTCTTCATATCTTGTGTTCATATCATGTGCTCTTTAGTGTCAGACAAAATTCAGATAAAAGGTTAAAAGAAGAGAAATCCAATATTAACCAATTTCCTCCATCTTTTCAGATTAAAATATTTCTGATTTTCAATCCCTTGCTATAAAATCCAAATACTTTATCAACCCCCTTTCAATATTATTCTTAGCACAGAGAGGCACTCATTAAACTTAGTATCTGCCATGGTAGAAAGAGCAGATTGCCTTCGAATCTTGGATTAGAATTGGAAAAAAGCAGGTGGAAAGTGAAACAAAATTTCACTGACTCCGAAAAGTGAAAGATGGGAAATATGAAATTAATTCCACAATCACATGTTTATAGTCTTCCAAATGATCTTCACATTAATAAAAAATTCCAGACAGAAAACTTAAATTTGGGAAAAACATTACAGCCAAATTCAGAATATTGAAGATTAAAAAAAAAATCTTCATAGAAAAATGGATGCACAAAAATGTTGATATTGTCACTAAGAAATATAGCTGAATCTCTTTTAATAAAGATTAAGATCAAGCTATGGAAGTTCCTATTCTAGCACTATAATTCTAAAAGTTTATTACAGATCACTGAAACCCTTCAAGTAATATAATGTACGAATGTACTAATCACAAAAAAATCCTACCTTTATAAAAAGTCTATCACATAACATTTTTCACAAGAAAATTAACTTCGTTTAGTTGAAGGTAGTTAGATATTAGTATATCAATAATCTTATTGATTCAAGAAAGAAAAATCAATGAATACTAGAAAACATTAAAAACAATTTAAACATAAACATTTTTACCTTCAAAAAATCCTCCATAAATGGATTCCCCTCCTCGTCCATTTCCTAAGAATGAAAAAACATGGGACTCTTAGAACTGATAAGTCAGTAATCTCCTCGAAGGTCCTACCTAAACACAATGCTTCTTACAAAGTAGGTACTTGAATGACTTTGAATCAAGAATACTCAAACGTTCACAGCAAATTATAAGACCTTAACTTAAAAGTCAATACTGACAAGATCCCAAATTACTTTCTCTCCTCTATGATACAACAGTATGAGTGTAACAAAGTTTATTAAGATCTGTAGAAGAAAGAATGTTCAGATCCTAATGATTATGTAGGTCTTTTAACAGAAATTACTAGTAGCTTCTCAAAGTGTCTTTAAAAACACAGTTTCAATGTTTTTACAATAATAGAGGTAAAAACCATACTGTAGTAAAGGATTACTGGCTGTGACAAAATCAAACATGAACAATGATAGGCTACTAAGAGATGAATAGTGTTTTGTTTTTAATCCAGAAGCAAATTTCTGAAATTAATTCATGTATCAAACATGAAATTTTTTCCTATGTGTTTCCTCCGTTTTATCTATTTCTATGAGTACTTCTAATTTTTTTTTTTTGGCCACGCCAGGCAGCTTGCAGGATCTCAGTTCCCCAACCAGGGATTGAACCCAGGCCCTCGGCATTGAAAGCTCCGTGTCCCAACCACTGGACCACCAGGGAATTCCCAGTACTTCTAATTGTTTGACCAAAGATTAAGTGGGCTGAGAAGAAAACTGGCCTAGTACTTCTAGAGACTTGTCTAACTTTGAGATCCATGTATTTAACAAAGAATATAAATATATGATTTTCTTTGTGGGAATCAAAGTCTTACCTTCACTGAAGTCACCACCTTGAACCATAAAATCTTTGACAACTCTGTGAAAGAGACAACTTTTATAATGTAATGGCTTCTGAGTTGATTTCCCTGTCCCCTTTTCACCTACAAGGAAGAAAAATTAGTAGGCTGTTAAGTAGAAAAGAAATTAAGGAAGTAGTATTAAAGCAAAATTCATGATGAAATCACAAGAAAAAAACTTTTCACTACTTCTTTAATTTTGTATCTATATGAGATTATGGATGTTCACTAAACTTTCTGTGATAATCACTTTATGATGCAAATAAATCAAATCATTATGCTGTACACCTTAAACTTATACAGCAGTATATGTCAATTACATCAATAAAACTAGAAGAAAAATTTAAATAAAATAAATAAAACATTTAAAAGTTAAAAAAAAATTAATGATGAAAGCTTTTGCCCAGTAAAATACACCTCTCTTGACCTATACAGACTTCTTTAAATTACAGAATTTTAACTTCCCTCAGGAATTTTTTAAAAATTCATTTAAAAAGCACCCATGCTTTTCTACTGAGTGTAGAAATCAATCTCAGATACAATCCCATTACAATTAATATGTATAAGAATTACTTTCATGTCTAGTAAATGTTGCATAGTCAACATGCTGAGAAGGAAATAACATGCCTGAAAAAATCTAAAACATGTTAAATTAAAAATCAAAGCAAACTGAAATCAAATGGGACTACTATTACGGCAAGTGAAAATGTCAACAAACCTGTACAAAGACAACGAAAGTTCTCGCATGTTTTGGGGCACACATCAGAAAATAATTCAAAGACAACTCTTCCAGCTAAAAAAGAAGGTAGTTGGTTTAAATTTCTTTACTAACTTAAAATATTAAGTACTTATATATAAATGTTAAATAGGGACATTAATTTCCTTACCAGGTTGATTATTAATGGCGATGTCAAAAAAACATCGAGGACGCTGAACCTTTATTCCCATGGCTTCAATACTTCAATCTATGAGTAAAATACAGTTTCAGGCAAACAGACGAAAACAGCAAAGATTTTTCATACATTTCTGAAAACAAAACAAAACTCTGTGGAGCATAAATGAAAAATGTAGTCTGAATTTATTTTATTATTTATTTCCATGACATAAATCACATGAATTATTCTTTTCTTTGAGAGATTAGATTGCATCTTGTGAGGCAATCAGAAAAGACATTATAGGTCTAGCCATTATATAACACAATTTCTATTTTAACAACCAAATATAGATTGCCACCTCAAACAGAAAACTGTATTAAGTCTGTATGATTAGTGAACTAAGCAGCAGATTACCTTTAAATAGAGAAAAATCAAGGACAAGCTGATCCAATCTTTTTGCGCCTAGGAAACAAAATAAATTTTGATTAAAATGGACTTTTTAAAAGAAAAACATTCAAATTCCCCAAAAATGCCAAAAATAATTCCCCAAGGAAGAAAGAAAGTGGGATACTTTAGTAATAGTAATATATGGTAGATTTACATTCTGAGTAAAAATACATTACATTTTACATATAAAGCTATTTTTTGATCATAAACAATAGCCTTTACTGATACACTAGTGTAGACACAAAAAATATCAGTGAGTTAAACAATAGCCTTTACTGATACACTAGTGTAGACACAAAAAATATCAGTAAGTGAGATACTCTATGTAAGTTTTATCTACATAGCAGATGGCTATTAGTTAAGACATTCTTTTTTTTTTTTTTGCGGTACACGGGCCTCTCACTGTTGTGGCCTCTCCCGTTGCAGAGCCCAGGCTCCGGACGTGCAGGCTCGGCGGCCACGGCTCACAGGCCCAGCCGCTCCGCGGCATGTGGGATTTTCCCGAACCGGGGCACGAACCCGTGTCCCCTGCATCGGCAGGCGGACTCTCAACCACTGCGCCACCAGGGAAGCCCCAAGACATTCTTTTGATAGGCGTTTATTTTAAGGACTTAAAATGTTTGAACTGTAATACTTGGAGGAGAATGACAGGGTAAGGTGAAAAGCAGAAGAAACAAAATAGCATCCAAAATGGCGCACTATAAAAATAACAGTTTCATCTGTTTAGAACAGAGACTAACTGAAATGTTTATGCGTTTCTGAAAATTATAGTATCTAGGCTGGTAGCTCAGTAAGCAGTGAATGATATTTTAAATCCAGTGAAATTTTTATTGAGACAATTTTAGATTCAGTTATAGGAAATAATACATAGATACATGTTTCCCCAATGGTAACATTTTAGAAAACTATGGTATAATAGCACAACTGTAGCATAAAAGCATAACAATGCTTATACACTTCACATTTCCCCAGTTCTACCTGTACTCATTTGTGTGTATATTTATTTAGTTCTACACAATTTTATCACACATATAGGTTCATATAACTACCACCATTCTTATCAATTTTACACATACCACAAACCACAAGTCAGAATACTCAACAATAAAAGCATGGAAGACTTTGCCCAAATTACCAACAATTTGAAAAATACAAATTCTATGTATTTATTCTTTATTGCATGGAAAGGGGGGGAAATACCATTTTCTCACAACTTCCTCCATTTTTTATTTCTAAAAGATACAATATATATACTAAAATTTTGTTTCACATGAAATAAAGCAAAAAAGATGCCTTTCAATCCTCCAGGAGACTACAGACATAGACTTCCTGAAAACAATAAAACAAAACAAAACTTAGTAATTTTAAAATCTTGCCAAGTTTGCTGCATTAAGTTTTTTTGTATAGAATTTCAACTCATGCACATTTAAAGTTGAGAATACACTGAATCCATAAATCTGAGGAAACTATCCTATCTTAAAGAGAAATATTAAATTACTACTTAGTACCTGATTATCTTTTATCTTCTAAATAACTTTTACAGGCCTTCTTAAATTCTCTACTTTTGAAGGTAGAAGAAGAGAAGAGGAAGTTTAGTGATTTATTTATTTTCCTCCAAAAAAAACCTTCTAAAGTTATTTGTTTAGCCACATATCTCAGGTAGAGATTTTTATTCTTACAAAATGAGTATAGATAGCACTGCCCAAAACATACTGCATTGTTCACAGTTATAGTTGATTTCCTATTTACTATGTTCTTGAAAACAAACTCCAAATGTGTGACACACACACATACACAGAGGGAGTATTATTCAGTCACAAAAAAGAAAAAATCCTCCCACTTGTGACAACATGGATGGGCCTTGGGGGCATTATGTTAAGTGAAATAAATCAGACAGAGAAAGACAAATACTGTACAATCTCACTTACACATGGAATCTTAAAAAAAATCCAAAACCTGAACATATAAAGTACTGAGAATGTAATGTACAGCATGGCTAGTAATATCATGCTGCATATTTGAAAGTTGCTAAAGACAATCTTCTCATCACAAGAAAAAAAATTTTCTAAGTATGTGAGGTGATGAATGTTAACTAGACTTACTGTGATTATTTTGCAATGTATACATTTAATAAGTGAGCATGCTGTACATCTGAAACAAATATAAAGTTATATGTCAATTACATCTTAAAAAAAAAGGATTTACACCAAAATATTAACATTGATAATACCTGAGCCATGAATTTAAGGGTAATATTTATGTATTTCTGTTTTCCAAATTTTCTTCAACAAACAGGTACTAATTTTATAAGCAGGAAAAATATTTTTAAAGAAATACTAATAAAATGAGATAATTTTCTGCCTATTAAAATAGCAAAGATATTTTAAAAGAATAATTCCCAATATAGTAAGCAACTCCTCTGGAAACATATGTGAACCTCTTAAGTTTTTATACCTTAAACTGGTTTATACCTTAAAAAATCCAATTGCTAGGAATCTACTGTAAGGAACTATCTTAAATTTAGAAAGCCTTCATGTATAAAGTTGGCCATCTTAGTGCTCCTTTCAGTAATATACTATCACAAGTAATCTATTCAATATTATGACAAATGGTTACATTATGGTCTCTAGTTGAACAAAATATCATAGTTATGGAAGCAATGCTTACAAAGATTAATAATTTGGAAAATGCTCATAATTTGTTAAAAATAATCAAGATATAAAACAGTATATGCAATATTATAATAATAATAATTATAAACTACTCCTAACCCTGAAATTCAAAGATTTACAAAAAGAAAAAAAAAAATTGAAAGGAGGACTCCCCTGGCGGCACAGTGGTTCAGAATCCGCCTACCAATGCAGGGGACATGGGTTTGAGCTCTGGTCCGGGAAGATCCCACATGCTGTGGAACAACTAAGCCCGTGAACCACAACTACTGAGCCTAAGCTCTAGAGGCCATGAGCCACAACTACTGAAGCCCGTGCACCCAGAGCCTGTGCTCCGCAACAAGAGAAGCCACCGCAAAATGAGAAGCCTGCGCAGCACATCAAAGGGTAGCCCCCACTTGCTGCAACTAGAGAAAAGCCCGTGCACAGCAAGGAAGACCCAACGCAGCCAAAAAGAAAAAAAAAAAAAGGAAGATTGAAAGGAAATAATCACTACGGTGTTTGGTTTTAAGACTGGAGAGTGTTTTTGCCTCACTGTACTTCTTTCTACTTTCTTTAACAAACATAGCTGCTGTTATAAATAAAAAATTCATAATAGAATAGAAAATGTACATATAATTTTCTAAGATTATAATATACATGTCTGTGTGTGGTTATAATATATATTTAGGTTATACCATGTGGGGATACTGTACTTTTCATAGAAATAGATTTAAATGGTTGCTTGAAATAACAAATCAAATATGCCTTAAGTTTAAGAAAGATGAAAGACAGCATATTATTATTAAAAGCACTGTACAAATATCTTGAGTATGTAAATGTTCTAATATTAGTAGCTAATGAAGAACAATGGTGACACAAAAGATGGCTCGATGCTATGTCTCTAACATTACTGAAATCAAATTTTATCTAATCAGAAACAGGACACAGTATTTCCTCTTTATTATTTCCTGGTATTACAATATCTAAAATCAAACACAAGACAAACATCTGGTCAATTTTTCTTTCTTTTTTTTTTTCAAGAAAGAGTAAAGAGAAAATACTGAGAGATATCAAAAATACAATTCAGGGAAAAAAGTCAAGCCTATGCAATTTTCAAGTCTATGCAATTTTCAATAAAATAAGTCATGAATTTCCTAAGGATAGTACATAAAGACAGCTTTCAGAGCAGTAGTCTGCAGGCGAACTGTTCACTGCAAAGTTGTTTAATCTAAATGAGTTGCAGCTGTTTTATAAAATGCAGATATAAATTTTTCTTTAAAAAAAAAAAATCACCATATGTAGCAACATGCCCCACTCCTGTACAGCAATCAGCATAGTGTGCCCCTTTAGATGAGGTATATATGTTCCAGTTCGATCTAGTTTCCACTATTGCATGTTAGCCGTTACCATTTATCATCTACTTGACCTCTTGCATTCACCTCACCTGCCTGACTCTCTAAGTATTTCATACTTAATATCATCTACTTTATTTATAATGAAAATACTTTTAAAGATAATCAGCAAAGTTAATAAGCTCACTGAAAAAAGAGTACACAAAAATGCATAAAATCCTGACTTTTAACACTTTTATGTATATTCTTCCACTTTCTTCTAACCAGATAGAATTACAATATGTTGTTTTAAATGTTTATCAACACTATCAGTCATTTTTGTGTGTCAACTATAATGTAACAAAATTTCAAAATATTAAATGCTAGGATGTATAAACTTCTGCAACAAATGTATTTCATAAATATATCAGAGATGTAACAAATTCATAAGTAAAAAGTTTAATCTTGTAGTTTCATACATAAAATAATTTCCATATTCACCCTAAAGTAACATGAAGGATTGGGCGGGGGCAGAAGGACACAGGCAACTAATTATTAAAATATATAGTAAAGAATATGGTATTTGTAATTAGGCAATAAATAATGCAGTGACTTTATTACATTCAAAGAATTACCTGGAAGTTTCACACAGTATGAGGGAGTCAGCATAGCATCTGGTCTCGAAAAAGGAGACAGTAAATACTTTTAACTATTAAGATGACAAGCTGGTCTTTGACATTTCTGATTCCCTTGGCTAATTCCTAAGTGTCCTTAAAAATTTAACATAGCCAAAGTACACTCTGGGAATTTCACCCCAACTCTCTAAAGTTTAAATGATTCTCATTTGTTCAATTTTATTTTCATTATCATAAACTTGTCTGTAAACTCCTTGAACTCAGATCCTTTATATCTTCAACACCAAGAATAATGTCTGGCCCAGGACTACATTACCAAAGAGAATGCGAGTTAAAGCATGAGCAGAAGAAGCTGACTCTTACTCAGTACCTTTTCTCCTATATGTACTGCTTCTCACCTGGGGTATCGCTAATACGTATCTGTAGTTAGTAAATCTTCTCGGCCTATTCCACAGTTGAAATAGAGCCTGTTTTCTAGATCTGCCTTCTAGGGCTGCATTCTATTAAGTGTCTATTTTCTTTTCTTTTTCTTTAAACAGAATCCGCTATAAGACAGAATAAGCTGACTCTTACTCAGTACCTTTTCTCCTATATGTACTGCTTCTCACCTGGGGTATCGCTAATACGTATCTGTAGTTAGTAAATCTTCTCGGCCTATTCCACGGTTGAAATAGAGCCTGTTTTCTAGATCTGCCTTCTAGGGCTGCATTCTATTAAATGTCTATTTTCTTTTCTTTTTCTTTAAACAGAATCCGCTATAAGAGAGCATCTTCAGTTCAAAACCAAGAAACAAAGATGGGAAGTTCTCATCTGCTTAAGTTTAATAAAAAGGTAACAATTTTCATATAAGTCTTCCACCTCTAAGTGCAATCATATTAAGTTTAACTAAAACTATAGCAGATCTTGAAGATTACTTTCAAAGATGGCAATCTAACATTCACATTTTACATTCATTCTTTACCCTACCTTAATGTAATTCACAGAGATCAAATGAGAAATAAAAATGGATTGCTTAGGGCTTCCCTGGTGGCGCAGTGGTTGGGAGTCCGCCTGCCGATGCAGGGGACACGGGTTCGTGACCCGGTCCGGGAAGATCCCACATGCCGCAGAGCGGCTGGGCCTGTGAGCCATGGCCGCTGAGCCTGAGCGTCTGGAGCCTGTGCTCCGCAACGGGAGAGGCCACAACAGTGAGAGGCCCACGTACAGGAAAAAAAAAAAAAAAAAAAAGGATTGCTTAAAAAACATATAAATACGTTTACGAATGCCAGATTGCTAGCGAATTAAGTACAAACAAGTTAACGTTCTGAGGTGTCAGAAAAAGGCAACTATGATCTTCTGCACAGTTCCCCTTCCCTTAGTGTCTCTGACAGTCACAAACCTCGGCCCTGGTAAAAACATAATTAACAGTGTATAGGCACTTACTAAATTCTTAAATCCTTCAGAAAACTTAAAGAGAAAAGCTGTAATGTTGCCAAGTTCGGTGTTAAATAACTTTTTGCACATACAACCCGAGAGACATAAAAACATAGTACAACTATGTTAGTACCAAACTAAAAAGCATATACTAACTGGGAAATCTCTCCTAATATTAATATTTTACCTGCAATTATCTAAACTCTTATAATGATAAATTTATCCCACTGTCTTCAGAGATAGAATCACACCATACTAGCAATGTTATTCAATCCAGTAACTCCTAAATAAAAAATTACACACTTTTGAAGTTTGAAGGAAATAGATAATCTAGTCCAATCTTCTGATTTTATACACTGACAACAAGAGGATTAGAGAGCTGAAGTGACTGGCTCAAAGTCACAAGCGGAAAAAAAAGCAAGAGTTTTCTGGTTAAGACTACAGCTTCACTGTAGAAACTAGCTTATTCACAAATATTCCAGATAATGGCTTACATAATTTTACTTTTCGCCATATGACCACAATGCAATGATTTAATTATGAATAAACCTTAAGCTAAACTTTATGCACAATTAACAGTAGCTTAATATATAAACCACCAGGCTTCATGCAAGTTAAAAATCAGTAAGTTAAGGAATCATTCATGTTTTAAAAATAACCATTTTAATACCAAAAATTGATATCTATATTTATAAGTATGATGTATTTAAATTTCAAGACAAGTTGGTAATCATTTTAAGCCACTACTCAAACTAAAACAAAGTGCAAAAGATTTCCTGTCTGGCACTAAAAGTACACAGTTACAGCAGTTTTCTCTGAGTATTTATAATACTGCCTGTAGTAAATTTCAAGATGCAAGATTTGCCCTACGGAAATAAAAATATACTGAGTTCTTATGGAGACCATATATGCATTAAACCAGGTCAAAACTATTGACACTTAATCAAATGAAAACGGAAACTTGGTGCTAATATTAAAGAAAAAGAAAAGAACAATACCACTACATAGCAGTGAGATTTGCAACAAACTCTTCAAATCACTTGAATTAATTATCTACGGATTCCAACTACATAGAACAAGACACCTTAGTACATCAGGATACAGAAAATAAATACATTATAATTCTGTTGAAATATCCTACAAATAAAACAACGGAAGACATCAACATGTATTTCTTAAAAGAGCAACATTTGAAGAATTCATTGTAGATGGTGTCCTGATAACTAATAGAACTAGTTCATCCTACTATGAAGGCTACGAATTTCCCTTTGCATAGAGAATGGATGCTGCCTGATACGAAATCTAATTTAAAATATGCAAAATATCAAAAGGACAAAGACTTTACTTAGAGGCCACCGATACTGCAAGACCACAATAACAAGCACGAAAAATCAAAGGCCTTTAACAAGTCACGATAAATGTAATGTATGCTCTTCACTTCACTCATTCGAGAACTGCGGAGTTCTTTTACACAGAATTTTAGCAACCCTGAATATTTATGTTTGAAGCCCACAGCTGACGATAGTCTGAAATCAAATATCATTTTATAGATGAAATAAAACTGAGGTTCAGAAAGATAGCTGGGCCAGAAACAAATCCAAAGTTTCTGACCTAGGAAGTTTGTATATTTGTACACCCCTGACAACAGGGGAAGACGAGAGCCTGCAAAGACAAAAACCTTAAAAAAGTAAACAAAGTTAAAAAACAAAACGAAAAAAGCACAGAATCCTACTACAAGACAAGACCCATTAGGATCTCAGGACACCAACAATCCTGAATCATAAATTAGAAAACGTTAATGTAAAATGAGCTCTGTTTAAAACCGAAGTATGTAATTTCTCATAGAAATAATCCCATCTCAAATGGTTAAACTAAAAAAAGGAGGAGCGGAAGATAAAATGGGTAAATTTTCAGATGCATAAAAAATATGAATGAGAGAAACAGCCATTCTAGATATCTGTGCCTTTTCTGGATTTTATACCTCGATTTCAGAAAATGTTTACACACCCCCTCTCCATCGTCTATACAAACCGGGAAATTACTGGCCATTCTTTGCCAAACGGTAATCCAAAGACTCACATACTTTTCTATCTGGTTTTAAGCTACTGAAAATTAACGTACCCCCTAATTTCCAAAACACTTAATTGTTCCTTGGTTGTATTTCTGATCACCATTGCAAAAACTTGGTCCTGCATAAAGTACTGTTGTGGGAAGAAATTAAAATCAATGCACAAAATGGTGCTTTCGTAACATTTGCAAAACGACTGGGAGTTTTCCATTCCCGCAGACCTCGATTCAACACCTTAAAAGACTAAAGACGAAGCAAATTCGCACACTTCCCCCAAGGCATATGGAGCTCCGAAGCCATCACCCTCCTCCAAAACAGTAACTATCTCCTGCTAAAAGGCCTGCACTGCTCACAGCTCCTCGGAACCGTGGGAGAACTTGGAGTCAGCTCTGGGATGAGAAGGGAAGAGCCTGGATTTGAGTTTCAGGAGAACTAAGTGGCCTGTGTCACTTCACCACGCACGATAACCGGCTGTGAGAGGAAAAGGTCGGAGTAGGGGGAAAGCCTAGCCTAATCTTAAACCCTGAGATCCTGGCTCCTCGCCTGCCACTCTCCAACCCTAATCTGACAGGACGGCAGGTAACGCGTCCCACTTCCCCACCTATCCTCCCACCTACCCCGCATTCGTGCTTAGTCTTACGATTTTGAAGCATCAAAATCACCCCGGCTCCCTAGAGTTCAGGCCACCATCGCTGCCGCCATATTACAGCTTGTGCGGCAAAATGCGTCAGGGAGGGAGGTGTGCGCCCGAGTGGAGAGGGCGGGGGCGGGCAGGGGGAAGGCCGTTTCCCAGGCCCGTGAGGCACGGTTAGAAGGCCTCTGCAGCCGCAAGAGCTGCAAAGCTAGCGTCACGATCTTTGGGGGCCGCCTCTGGCACCTGGCAGCCCCGATACCTCGAGGGGAGGCGGTAAAGTCGGTCTGGGCCTATCGCGTCGGCTCCGCCCCTCTCCTCGGGCCCTTCCCGCTCTCGTACCCCGGCACTGCTGCAAAGGACGCCACCGAAACAACACGGGCCCCGTGCCACCTACTTGCACTAGTACACTCTCCTCTTCCCGGGGTCCAGTCCTTTAAATCGCTTCAAATCTACCGCCGCCAGAAAAGGCGCTAAGGCCAATGACCGCCTCCCTCCCCCCAGTCCCGGCGTGGAGGGAAAGCGTCGCGCCGGAAGTACGTCACGGCGGACCGCATCTTCGGGTGATCCGTCGATCGCGTCATCTCACCCTCCCCGGAGTTCTAGGATTTTGGTGTCTGTTAAATGCCTGGTTTATAGGTAACTTAATGCTTTCTGTGTGAGTTGATTGAGAGCGTTTGAAACCGCCATGTCGTTCGTGAAATGAAGTGCTTCACTTAATAAACATTTATTGATCCTCTGCCAGGGTACTGGGAAGGAGACCCTACCTTCAAGGAGCTTCCAGGTCAGCTTCCAGTTAACGCTATGACACAAGTTCTAAAAAACAGATGAACAAAGTGCTATTTGACAAAAGGAAGAAATTATAAAGGGCATTGACGCTCTTTGTTGTCGTTTTTAAATATTCTCACAGCAGCCCCATGATACAGATTATTATCCTTGTTTCACAGATAAAGAAATTGAGGCTCAGGGAAGATAAGTGCCTCTCTCCCAGACACACTGTTCCTAAATACCAGAGCAAGGCTTTGACTGCAAATCCAGTTCTCCAGGGGAGACCACTATTTTGGGACATATATTGTTATTTAATTGTTTTAACAGGCTAAGAATCCCTAGATTTTTAGAATTAATTCCCCCTGCTATTCAGGGGAGTTGGCGGCAATCATTGTGGAGATATGGGGTGAGTGAGGTTTAAAGGAAACAGCTAAGAGGACTTAGATTTTATTACTGTATGAAAAGAACGTTAAGTTACAATCATTTAAATTTTTCACTCATTTACCTGAGGTAAATTAGTAATTATCAACAGCAGTTGGGCATGTGGTACTCTTAAGCATCTTCACCAATTTTATTAGCTGTAAAACTGAGAGGACAATCCCTGCCACTTTTAAGCCATTGCCTTCATTGCAGGGGAGCAGCAGCGTACTCCTCTTTGAACAGTTCAGAGGTTGTATGAATTTACACTTTGCAGTGAGGAGGGCAATTCTACAATACCTTTAAAAATCCGATTTATACTGAGCACTCTATTAAGATAGTTGGTTTGTTTGACTTTTGTTTGTTCAGAATATATTTTTATTTAGCTATGATATACAGATTTACTTTTTAGATTTCTACTTACTGGTAGAGGTAATGTGTGGCATTGCTGTGACATTGGTGTATTCTCCCTCTTTCTCACCCATTCAGTCAGAGACATCTTTGAGGATATATTACAGATTATACCATAGTTAACATTTTGAAGTGTACAAAGGTGACGTTACTAATCTTGTTCTAGGATATACTATCTTGCTAGAGAGATAGACTTTCATATGAAGTGACTGAAGAATTATTTAACAGTAAAATATTAATAAGTACTTAGATATAGTATACATTATAAATGGTCAGATTTTAGGAGATTCTTGAAAGAAGTTTTGAAGCAGCATTACAAATGTCCATTCAAGGACTGGTGGCTGGTGCTGAACTATAACAAAGTTTTCACTGCTCTTTTCTTAAGAAGAGTTGTTTTGGGGGGAATTCCCTGGTGGTCCAATGGTTAGGACTCAGCACTCTCACTGCTGGGGCCCCAGGTTCAATCCCTGGTTGGGGAACTAAAATCCCATAAGCCATGTGGCACGGCCAAATAAGTTGTTTTGTTCATTTTAATTAAGCATATCACCTTTTCTCAGATGGTTATAGAATGTGATAGTTGTTTTCTTTCTCTAGATGTCCTTACTTGGACAAACGAAAAATTGGCATGCTTTGCTGGGTCTCAAACATGTTGAAATTTCATTGGTCTGTGAAATCCAAAACTTTCCCAAATAGATTTGACATGGATTTATTGCTCCAAGAAGGAAGAGTTTGCAAGTAACAGGAAGTATTATTATCTACGTTAATTTGGTGGCTTAAAGAACAAAGGATTTATTTCTCTCTTACATAATAGATCTGAGGTGAGAGGGCCAGATCAGAGGGCAGCTTTACTCCATATAGTCAGTCAGGACCTTGAGTTCCTTATATATAATTCCAATATGCTCCAGGTCCTTGACATTGCATGATTAGAGTGTATTGCTGGTTTCAGGCGGCAGGAAGGAAAGAGGTTATGTCTTAAGGCCTAAACAAGGAAGTAATACATGCCACTTTGCCTCTAATTCCATCAACAAAAACTTAATTGCAGGGCCAAACCCAATTACAGGGTACTGAGAAATGTAATATTGACATGTGTCCAGAAATAAGACAGGGCCAAACCCAATTACAAGGTACTGAGAAATGTAATATTGACATATGCCACAACTACTGAGCCTGCGCTCTGAAGCCTGTGAGCCACAACTACTGAGCCCGTGTGCCACAACTACTGAAGCCCACGCACCTAGAGCCCATGCTCCACAACGAGAGAAACCACTGCAATGAGAAGCCACAACGAAGAGTAGTCCCTGCTCGCTGCAACTAGAGAAAGCCCGTGCTCAGCAACGAAGACCCAACACAGCCAAAAATAAAATAAATAAATTTATTTTTAAAAAAAGATAGTTATTTGCATAATTAGTTTATGTGACCATTTTGAACTATAAGCACACAAGATTTGCTGTGTTGTTGCTAGTATTTTGAAATACATATAGACTCGCACTTGTAGGTGAACTGTTAGAATCACTTTTATTAACAGATTTAAAGAAAAAAATTTTATAATCATCAAAACGGGGTTTCAAGGGGTGACTTCAGTTAGACCTTAACTTACTTTGTATGCCTTTTTTAAGGGTAGGATTTTAAAATTAAAGTTTAACATATATTCATAAACCGTAAGTATAGCTTCATACATTTTTACAAAGTGAACATACAGGTGTAACCTCCACTAGATTAAGACATAGAGCAATATCAGCATCCCGGAAGCACCCCTCATACCCCCACCCCATAATGCTATCACCCCACCCCTATCAAAGATAATTTCTATTTGGAGCTCCATCAGCATATATTAGTTTTGTCTGTTTTAGAAACTTATATAAATGGAATTATGCATATATATTCATTTGTGACTGGCTTTTTTGCTCAACGTTGTGTTTGTGAGATTATCAATATTGCTGCGTGCAACAATAGTTTGTTATTTCTAATGTCCGTATAGTACTCCATTATATGTGTGTATTAGTTGGGGTTCTCCAAAGAAACAGAAGGAATAGGATATAAATAGGAAGAGAATTATTATGAAGAATTGGCTCACGTGATTATGAGGGCTGAAAAGTCTCACAATCTGCTGTCTGCAAGCTAGAGACCCTGGAAAGCTGGTGGTATAATTCCAGTCCAAGTTCCAGATCCAGGGGAGCTGATGGTGAAAATCTCAGTTCAAGGGCGGAAGACCAATATCCCAGCTTAAGCAGCCAGGCAGGAAGCAGAAGGGGTGAATTCCTCCTTCCTGTGCCTTCTTGTTCTATTAAGGCCCTCCATGAACTGGATAATGCCCACCCACATTGGGGAGGGCAGTCAACTTTACTGAGCCCACCAGTTCAAATGCTAATCTCATCCAGAAACACCCTCACAGACACACCTAAAAATAATGTTTAATCTGGGTAGCCCTTGGTCCAGTCAAGTTGACACATAAAATTGACCATCACAATGGGTATTGAATAATTTATCCATTCTACTTTAGATGGATATTTGTGTTGTTTTTGAGTTTTAGATATTATGAATAAAGTTTTTATGAACATTCTTGAATATGGTATATTGGAGCACATATATTTTGCATGTACGTTGGAAATATACCTAGGAAAGGAATTGTTGGATCTTAGGGTGTGGATAGAATCAGCTTTGGTAGATACTGCAATGAGTTTTCTGAAGTGGTTGTACAATACTTTTGTTGTATGTGCCTTTTTCTTTTTTTTTTTTTTTTTTTTGGTACGGGGGCCTCTCACTGTTGTGGCCTCTCCCGTTGCAGAGCACAGGCTCCGGACGCGCAGGCTCATTGGCCATGGCTCACGGGCCCAGCCGCTCCGCGGCATGTGGGATCCTCCCGGACCAGGGCACAAACCCGTGTCCCCTGCATCGGCAGGTGGACTCTCAATCACTGCACCACCAGGGAAGCCCTGTATGTGCCGTTTGATTCCAATATTAGTGAGAACTCTCATTTGCAAATAAGAGATGCCCAGCTTGAAGTAGTTTAGGTAAAATTGGGAATGTATTGCTTCGTGAAACAAAACTGTTGGACACTGTGGTGGCTTTAAAAACATGTCCGTAAGTTCCTTAATGTGACTTTCTTCCAACGACTAAGGCAAAGTGATAGTTTGTGATTTTTGGAGACTAGGTCATAAAAGCATTTTGATTTCCTCCTTGCTGTGTCTCTTGGATAGGGGAAATCAGCTGCCATGTCTTTAAGACACTCAAGCAGACTATGGAGAGGCACGTGTGGCAAGAAACAGGCTTCCTGGAAAAAGCCATAGAGGAATTGAGGCCTCCTGCCAACAGCCATGTGAGTGAGCCATTTAAAAGCAATCCTCTGGCCTCAGTCAAGCCTTCAAATAACTCCAGTCCTTGTTGACATCTGACTTCAATTACGTTAGAAATTGTGAGCCAGAACTGTTTCGCTAAGCTACTTCTGAATTTCTGATCCACAGAAGCTGTGGGATAATAAATGTTATTTTAATTCATTAAGTTTGGGCATGTATTTTATACAGCAGCGTATAACCAATACAGAGAAGAAAAAATAGATGGAATGTCACGGAACTTCTCTCTTGTCTAATTCTACTTACCTGTTTTTTGGCTTCATTCTCTTGACTGACTCCTTCAAGAGGCTATGTCACATCTTGATAAACGGAGTCTCTGCCAGCTCCAATTATAAAATGCCAGAAAAGTCTTCGATTAGCATTGCAGTGACAGCCCCAAAATTTGTGCCTCCCCTTACAAAGTGAGGGGTGTCACTGGGAAATGTTTGTGCCTCCCCTTACAAAGTAAGGGGTGTCACGGGGAAATGTCTGTCCTGCTAAGAACTACGTTTTCTTGCATCTGAGTAAGCATGTGCAAATACTTCTCATCAGTGGAAAGTGCATGAAAATGATGTGTATTACATCCAGACCAAGATATTTATGAAGTGCTGTGCTTTTCCATGTCATCTCTTCCTGTTTCCATCAGCTGGATCCAGAGTATTTTAAAGGCTTGGGAGATTATTGAAGAAGCCTAGTTTCCTGAATCTCTGTGTGGAGAAAAGTCCTCCACTGACCAGGGATACCCACTGGTTGTAATGTGATGCGATTGAGAAATCAAGTTCTGTAGATTAAGCCATTGATATTTGGCTTTATTCATTACAGCAGACATCATTACCCATCTAATAGGCCAAGGTCCTGAAGCAATACTAGATTTGGTCTAGCCTGGGTCATTTCAGTCTTTGTAGTGTGAAGTATGGAGTCTGATACCAAAAGAGGGGAAGTAGATGGGCTGGACTACTACAATTAACCTACCTTTACTTTAGAACAATGAAAATTTTTGCTTCTACCCATAGATAAATTAATTATTGTTCTAATTTTCTATTATATTGCCAATATTATGTTTAACTTTTTAAAAGTGCATGTCTATTGTCACATATATTTCACAGTAATATAAACAAGTGTATAAATTTGAACATTCTATAGAGGTTTAAAATTTAATAATTGCCCCTAACCCTTTACAATTACATTTCCTTGAGGTATCCAATGATACTCTTCTCTATTCCTATTCTAACATTAAAAAATCCTCATTTAGTATCCTTCCTCCCTCCCTTTGACAAAAATGAGATCACATCACACATATTACATATTATGCTTTCATTTGAATAAAAGTGTAGGGGCTTCCCTGGTGGCGCAGTGGTTGAGTCCACCTGCTGATGCAGGGGACACGGGTTTGTGCCCCAGTCCGGAAGGATCCCACATGCTGCGGAACGGCTGGGCCCGTGGGCCATGGCCGCGGAGCCTGCGCGTCCGGAGCCTGTGCTCTGCAATGGGAGAGGCCACAGCAGTGAGAGGCCCGTGTACCGCAAAAAAAAAAAAAAAAAATCATGAACATCTTTGATATCTATACAGCATTCCATAGTATGGGCATACTATAATTTATCTAGTCATTCTCCTATTGGACATTTCAGTTGTTTCAAGTTTTGGTTAATATAAACTATTGTAATAAACATCCTTTTATGTATATCCTTATATATTGAGGTTTATAAATCTGTAGGAAAGATAGCCAGAGGTGAGATTATTGGGTCACATAATACATACACTTTGGGCCTCTCACTGTTGTGGCTTCTCTGGTTGCGGAGCACAGGCTCTGGACACACAGGCTCAGCGGCGATGGCTAACGGGCCTAGCCGCTCCGCGGCATGTGAGATCTTCCTGGACCAGGGCACGAACCCGTGTCCGCTGCATCGGCAGGCGGACTCTCAAACACTGCACCACCAGGGAAGTCCCTTGAACATTTTTTCACGTGCCTGTGGCCATGGAGTAAGGTCTATTGAAGTCCTTTGCCCATTAAAGAAATCTTTTTGTCATTGGGTTGTAGGAGTTCTTTACATATTCTAAATATTAATCCCTGCAGATACATCAATTGCAATATTTTCTCCCATTCTGTGGGTTGCCTTTTCACTCTGTTGATAGTGTCCTTTGATGCATACAAGTTTTTTTAGTTTGATGAAGTCCAGTTAACCTATTTTTTTCTCTTGGTGCCAATAATTTTGGTGTTATATCCAACAAACACATTTTTTTACTGGCAGAATTACTCCAGGAGAAAAAGCATTCATTAACTTGTGATAAAAAAGATAAACAGTTCCTGTTGTTGGGAAACTGATCTGATGTTCATAGCTAAGCATCAATGTTATTTCAAACTAATCTGGCACAATTTAAAGCATGTTGGCCTCCTGTGGGAATAAGGAATCTCATAGAACATCAAGATCAGACAAATTCACTATGCAACACAAAATACCAAAGATTCCCCTTTTGCTAAATGAATGAATGCTACTTCTTTACCAATTTCAGCTTTATCCCCACTTCGGTCAGCCTTCTCTATAGTTAAAATTTATTAAGGTACCCAATCACAGAATTGCCCTGTTTCCTGACAGCACCCAAGATAGGGCAAACCTCATCTTCCTTAGGCCCTCCCCGAAATTACCCACCAAAGCCCAAATCCTGTAAGAGGTTCTTTCTAACACTCTTTTATTGAGCTGCCAAATGGTTTCCTACAGTGTTCATTTTCCTGAGCTGTAACAAGAAGTCCATCAACTGCAGGTTCCTGGTGGGTTTTGGCTGAAGGGCATTGACATTTACTAAGAGGAAAGTTAGAGCCACCCTTTGTTAACCACTTGTCAGCCCTTGTAAAAGATACTTCTTTGTGACTTAAATCATTAGCTAAAATGAAATTTTATAGCTGTGGATTTAAATTATTACCCTAGTTCTCAGGTGTGATTTGTATATAAATATGTATTTTATGAATGCCCTAGACTGCAGGTAAAGGAAAAAGTCCCTAACAGTGACTAAACAAAAAGGATTTTCTTTTCTTACATGGACAGTGTTTCTAGAGGAAGGCAAGCTGCTGGCATCTGTTTGTTCCTTAGACTTGTCTCCTAATAATTCCACAAACAGGTGAGAAGGAGACAAACAGCCCCTAACAAGTGAAGAAACTGTCCTGTCACTATCATTTAGGCCTTACTGTTGCCAGGAGCTGATCTGGCACTCATAGCTCGGCCTTGGTATTCTGTTGAACATAACAATTGCACAGAATGCCAACATGAAACAAGGTTACTCTCTGACTAATGGGTCAAGACCAAAACAAGACCATTCCGTAATTATACCTGAACTCAGACAAAAACAAGAATATTGTCCAAACTGGGACTTCCCTGGTGGTGCAGTGGTTAAGAATCTGTCTGCCAACGCAGGGGACATGGGTTCGAGCCCTGGTCTGGAAAGATCCCACATGCCACAGAGCAGCTAAGCCCATGTGCCACAACTACTGAGCCTGCGCTCTAGAGCCCATGAGCCACAACTACTGAAGCCTGCGTGCTTAGAGCGTGTGCTCCGCAACAAGAGAAGCCACTGCAAGGAGAAGCCCACGCACTGCAATGAGTAGCCCCCACTCGCTGCAACTAGAGAAAGCCTGCGTGCAGCAGCAAAGACCCAATGCAGCCAAATATAAATAAGTAAATAAATTTATTTAAAAAAAAAGAATATTGTCCAAACCACAAAAAATGACCAAACATCCACTTATCTTGGCTAATATGAGTGAGGGCTGCTTCTTTACCAATTACAGCTTCAACCTCACTTTGTTCTTTCTGCCTTCTAGATAAAGTTTATTAAAATACTCAGTGAAATTCTCACAGCAGCTAATGTATAGAAAAGTCCCTCTTAAACCCCTGAATCACTTAACACAAGGCCAAATACTATAGTAAGTTCTTTCTAACACCATCTTAATTTGACACCGCTTAGGGTGTGTTCTGCTTCATTGCAGCCAACCAGTAATTCCAACTTTAGGTGTATTCCTGGTGGTCTTTGACTGAAGGGCATTGACACAGGTCATGCTGAGTCTCATCCCTATGCTTTTTCTCGCATTTGTTCTGAAACCCCTTCTGTCCTGTGCATTCAGATCGACCTCAGTTTTCATATTTATTACCAGTTGATCTAGTTTCCAACAATCCAAATCAGTGCTACTCCAAGAGTGCTCTGCGATTAGTGGTTGCCTAGGGTGTTAGGGGTGTGGGTGGAGTGACTGCTAAATGGTTACAGAGTTTCTTTTTGGAGTTATAAAAATATTCTAAAATTGATTGTGGTGATGTTCCACAACTCTGAATTAAGAAAAGCCACTGAATTATACACCATAAATGGGTGAATCGTATGGTGTGTAAATAATTTCTCAATAAAGCTCTTAAATTTTTTGTGGTCTGGAACTGGTACCTGCCTACCACTACGCAAGTGCAGAAACTGAGAGAAGTTTGATGCTTTTATAGCATTCGATAGTTAATCCATACACGTTGAACATAAATAAAAATCTGGACGTGTCTTTTCCATGTTTAAGTTTTCAAATTTCACTTTTCTAAGTATTCATTTCTACTGTATATTATAAAAATATCAGTCTTCACGGACTGGGAGAAAACCTCATATAGTTGAGAAACACGTGCCCTAAGTACCTATAACTTCAAGACGTGTGGCCCGAGTGTCTCAATGAGGAACTACAATACCCAGAATTCCTGCCAAATGCGTAAGCGACGTCTGTTCCTCCGACCTCGCCGCGACGTGCCCTTGGGCGTGTAGTGCGTGCTTTTGGTAGAGCACGCTGTGTTCGCCTGGCCTCTTTTCATGGTTTGGGGACGGACACCACGAGAGGTAAGGTGATGTCTTTCGAGGAAAGGCTAAAAACTCTGGGATATGAGGGAGGCGTGAGCGACACAACCCAGCCTGTTGCGTCCCTTGCTGGGAGACGTGGAATAGGCTGGAGTTCTGAGCCCTCGTAACCAGGCTTAACCGCGATCCTTCAGAAAAGTTCTCTGGCGTTGAGGGAAAAACTTGCCCGCAGGTCTCGGCCGGGTGGCGGCGATAGGTTTTCTTTTTGCTCACAGCACATTCTCGGGCCGGGACCCTGGGTTCGGCTGAGAAACGGAGGCTTTCTTCCGGGTATTGGATTTCCCGGAGCGCGGAGGACTAGGGCAGAGCTGATCCCTCTCCCAGCCAGGACCGGGAGACCAAATTCATTCGTTCAGCTTCACTGTGTGCCAAGCGCGGAGGATGCCTGCCATTTGCAAAGGGTGTCCTTGTGTATCCTGCACAGTACCTGTTCACGGCGGGTAACCTATCTCTCATTTATAGTACCAAGGCCCCTCCTTTGGTTAAGTCACTTCCCCAAGGTCACTTAGCTGGGGACTTGACACCTTGGTATTGTAACCAGTGGGTTCTTTCCACTTTCAGATGTGAATAGGCAGGAGACTCTGCTTTGTGCAGAGTTTTTTGTGTATGTGTGTGATCCAAGTCGGCTTGGGTCGGGATGCTGTACAGATTGCCACAAAGTAGTCAATATTGTCTCATCGTTTTTTCTTGGGTACAGACAGTTTGGCCTAGCCATAGGATTCTGAGGCATACTTTTAGTGTTGGTTTGTTGATGTAATGAGGATGTTCAAGTTGAAAGAACTGGGTGGTTGTCTCAGCTTCATTAGTACTAGAGTAGTTTTTTTTAACCTTTTTGAACCTAGCTTTTCTCTGTAAAATGCAAATGATAGCATCTACCTGGCAGGTTAATTGAGAGAATGTAATGGGATAACGTATTTTAAAAGTCCTTTGTAAAATGTTGCAGCAGTGTTAGATGATAGGATTTTAGTCCCAGCTTTTCTAACCATTGTTTCTCAACTAGAAATATAGACATTTATAAATTTTAAAAACAAATTATTCGTTTTCTTTATTGTCTTTGGTTCTCCTGTTGCATCACTACGCAACTACATTACTTGATTTCTTCATATGTCCTGATTGGGCTTTAATCATCTCATTTATTGCTTAAAACCTACTTAAGGTCAATAGTGATTAAACTGTTTGAGTTCTTTTAGTGTACAAGGAGAAAGGAGCAAGAAATTTTCTTGAAAGCAAATATACCAGAAATCATCCCTCTGAAAAAAACATTTTTTATTATGGCTCTGAATTAATGGCTACTCTTCGTAGAAACTATAAAGGCAAAATGTTTATTTATTGCAGTTTTATTCTTCTATTTAAAAAGATGCTTCTTTCTGGTTTGGGATTTTTTTTTTTTTCCCTTCTGCTTTTATAGTCAAATTTGAAAACTTCATGTTAAGTGTCAGATTTATCATTTTTAAAATGGAGTGCGGGGGGCTTCCCTGGTGGCGCAGTGGTTAAGAATCCGCCTGCCAATGCGGGTCATGGGCCTCGAGCCCTGTTGCAGGAAGATCCCACATGCCGCGGAGCAACTAAGCCCGTGTGCCACAACTACTGAGCCTGTGCTCTAGAGCCCGCGAGCCACAACTACTGAAGCCCGTGTGCCACAACTACTGAGCCTGTGCTCTAGAGCCCGCGAGCCACAACTACTGAAGCCCGTGTGCCACAACTACTGAGCCTGTGCTCTAGAGCCCGCGAGCCACAACTACTGAAGCCCGTGTGCCACAACTACTGAGCCTGTGCTCTAGAGCCCGCGAGCCACAACTACTGAAGCCCGTGTGCCACAACTACTGAGCCTGTGCTCTAGAGCCCGCGAGCCACAACTACTGAAGCCCGTGTGCCACAACTACTGAGCCTGTGCTCTAGAGCCCGCGAGCCACAACTACTGAAGCCCGTGTGCCACAACTACTAAAGCCCACGAGTCTAGAGCCCTTGCTCTGCAACAAGAGAAGCCACTGCAATGAGAAGCCTGTGCGCCGCAACAAAGAGTAACCCCCGCTCACCGCAACCAGAGAAAGCCCGCACACAGCAGGAAGACCCAATGCAGCCAAAAATAAATACTAAAATAAAATAAATAAATAAATAAAATAGAGTGTGGAAGGAAACCCCTTTTCCTGGATATTTAGTTGTGGATTAAATCCTGCTCTCAGGTTCAGGCGAAGAACAAAGTGTGTAATTAATGGAGGAAAAGCTTGTTATTTTAATTAGAATTTTGGAATTTGATAGTTATAACTGTGTTAAACTGATTTCTTTACAGAAATTGCATATTGGAATGAGATTTGGAGTCATCATAATGGAAGCAAGCTACATGAAGGAAAAACAGTTATTTTTATACCAGCATATTGCACCTGACTGCTAGTTGCAAATGGTTTTCTTTACGTAAGAAAATTTGTGATATAAATGAAAAGATAGTTCTTTTCCTAGACTGATTGTTTACAATATGCTTCGCCTAAGAGCTATTTGTCCATTCTCCTGGAGAGTGTTTCAGCTTCGACCCTTTAGTTTCGAACCATTACTTAGTCAGATGAATAAGTGTACAGATGAAGAGCAAATATTTGATCTTATTGAAAAAAACAAAGCCATACTTTCAGAAAAGCAAGTGGCATGTGCACTCAGTATGCTTTGGCAGTTTCAAAAGCAGAAGATCAGCTTGTTAAAAAATGTGGAATGTATCAGAAACCATCCCCAATTTCTTACTCTTCATAATTTAGCTACAACTAAAATGGAATTCATGAATGACAATACCTTGGTGAATGTGTTATACATCATACAACAGTAAGTAATGTACTTTTAGATTTTATAGAAATGATTGTAGTTTATTTTTATATTTAATTTTCTAAAAAGCTCTAAACGGGAAAAAATGTTTTTTTCCCTTTTTCCTGATAAGCTAATTTTTTAAATTTTATTTTAATTTTATTTATTTTTGTCGGCATCAGGTCTTCGTTGCTGCGTGCGGGCTTTCTCTAGTTGTGGCGAGCGGGGCTACTCTTCATTACAGTGCGTGGGCTTCTCATTGCAGTGGCTTCTCTTGCTGCGGAGCACAGGCTGTAGGTGAGCAGGCTTCAGTAGTTGCAGCACGGTGGGCTCAGTGGTTATGGCACACGGGTTTAGTTGCTCTGCGGCATCTTCTCGGACCAGGGATCGAACCCGTGTCCCCTGCATTGGCAGGTGGATTCTTAACCACTGAGCCACCAGGGAATTGCCCTGATCATCTAATATTTTAAAGATATGTAGAGGATATTCTTTGATTATGGTAATCATTTCACAGTGTATATACATATCAAAACATTATGCTGTACAACCTAAATATATACAATTTTTGTTAATCATATGTCAATAAGGTTGGGAAAAAATTTAAAAAGAAAAGAAATTTTACATCATTCTCAAGGGAATCCAGCCTTCAGAAGAGCTGGATGTCCTAAATGAAGAATTGAGCAGCTATATAAAGGGAAAAAGGACACAAAAGTTAAAATTAATCTGTTTGTTAGTCTCATTGGTGAAATTATCCAAGGTGCAAGGGCCATTTAAGTAGCTATAGATGTCAGCACTGTACAAAGCAGAGATACAGTTGTTTTTATTAGGGTGTCAGTGTATACAAGAAAGGGGCTTAAGGCTTTACTTATTCTGGGGGGTGGTGTTAGACTAAAAAAGAGTGACATCCCTTTTTTGGTGGTCTTTCTCAGATTTGCAAAGTTTTTTCTCTGAGGTACATGGTGGGATGGGTATGATAATCAGTTTTGTTTTCTCAGTGGTCATATTAGTTTGGAAAATGCTGAATCAGACGAAATTAAACAGATCTTTATTGGACTTCAGAGCATTCAGAGCCTGCAGGACTCTTCAATATACATATGCTAATGTATATTGTGAACCTTTTAGCGGGGATATTTTCCAAACTTACTTATCCACAAAACATTGTGTTGAACACCTCACAAGAACACTGCACAGATGGAGGAATGCTGCTTCATGGTGATTTGCCCCCAAACCGCATTTCTGTGTATCCCTCCTAAGTCATATTTTAGTGAGGAAAGGATTTAAGAGTAAAATATAATTTTGTTTTCAAGTTTTTAAAATAGCATGTAGTTTGATTTTGTTTCATGACTCAACCTGAAAGTCTTTGACTTTTAGGAGACAAAATAACCTAGCCTTAACATTATAAAGATGTTGAAATCGGTTAAAAAGAGATTTTTATATGTACAACATATAATATATATTGCTTAATTATATATAGAAAATATCCATTGTTAGTGAAGGTATATGCTTTGCATTGTTAGTGAAGGAACTGCCATATGCTTCTGGTGGTATAATACGTATCCAGAACTATAAAAATGTCCTCGGACCCAGTAATTTTGCTTCTAAGATTTATCCTAAGAAAGTAACCTGAGATACATGTAAAGATTCTTGGGCTTCCCTGGTGGCGCAGTGGATAAGAATCTGCCTGCCAATGCAGGGAACACAGGTTCCATCCCTGGTCTGGGAAGATCCCACATGCCACGGAGCAACTAAGCCCTTGCGCCACAACTACTGATCCTGTGCTCTAGAGCTGGTGAGCCACAACAACTGAAGCCCACGTGCCTAGAGCCTGTGCTTCGCAACAAGAGAAGCCACCGCAATGAGAAGCCCGCACACCGCAACAAAGAGTAGCCCCCGCTCTCCACAACTAGAGAAAGCCTGCGTGTAGCAATGAAGACCCAAAGCAGCCAAAAATAAATAAATACATAAGTAAATTTTTTAAAAAAAGATTCTTGTATGTGGTTATTCATCCCAACATTGTTATAATATTGAAAAACTAAGATCCTAGTAAGTTGGTGAATGTTTAAATGATAATTTATTCACATAATTAATAGTACACAACCACTAAAAATTATGTTTTGAAGAATATGTAATGATATGGGTAAATGTCCACAATATAATGTTAACTTACTGAAAAAGGCAGGATATAAAAATGTAAAAGAAATATGTATGTCTTTAAGTATGTAGAAAAATAACTGGAAAGAAATGCTCCAAGTTAATGATGGTGGATATTTATGAGTAGCAGAGTTATAAATGATTTTTATTACCCACTTAAAGTTTTTCTTTATTTTACAAACTTTCTCCTATAGAAATATTTTTGCGGTCAGAGCAAAGTAGTACGTGTTAGATGTACTTTTAACATAAAATATATCATTGAACATTTTTATTGTTCAGTGGAGGTCATTGAAATGTACAGATAAAAGGATGAGAAGGGCATGGGATAAAGTATAGGGGTTTATTAGATTGTACCAAGAAATCAGAATATTGAAATGAGACCAGACCAGAAATAAGGACTGATTGTGTAAGAATATAATAACTTGTGGTTTACTTTTGCATTATAATCCTTACTGCATGTATGTTTTTAATAATTTTAAAATGTTTCTGTATAGAAAATTATTTTCTCTTGATTTTATTGAGGTTTGGTTTTGAGGCCCATGACCCGCTAGTTGAAGCACTAGTTACAGAAGCATGGAGAAGACTGGAAAGGCAAGTACTCTGGGTTTTTCAACTAAGGTCAGGGTTGTCCTTTTCAGTGTTAGCACAGTGAAATCTTATAGGGAAAGAATGAGGAGCTGCTGCCTAACTATCAAGCTTCATTAAAAAAATGTATTTAAATTCAGTTTACTTCGAGGGGTTTTTGATCTTGTAAAGTGTGTTTATTTAGCATGGTGAAATCTTGTAGGAAAAGAATGGGGAATGTATTTTTTTCCTTAAGAGAGAAAGAAAAGTATTTCAAATATTCCCTATTTAAGGGTGTGGAATGTAGTGTGCTTTAAACATATATAATTAATCAAAATATAAATAGAGTCACTGCTATTCTTGGACTAGGCTTTCTGAATTTTTCTGAAAGAGTTCTGCTTCAGAAAGAAAAACATTCTGAGTGATAGGCTGTCAGTAAAAACCCTAGATGTTCAGGAGTCATAAAAGGAGAAAGAAGATACCAGTTCAGGAGAAAGGAAAGCTATATAACTGTTTAGCAGCATCTATAGGTACTTGTCTATCACTCCATCTTTATGAAGAGGCAGTGAGCAGAGTCTTAGAAGCTAACAGTGTCTTAGAAGCTTTCAGGTCCACTGCTGTGAATAGTATCAATTCAGATCTCTTTCCTACTTTATACACAGCTATATCTTTAGCATATTGCCATAATCAATAATCATCTAGAACGGGGCATGACCAGAAATACAGCCGCCCCCTCCCCCGTCCCACACCCCACGTTCATGGGGAACCTGGTGCTAAACCATTGGTAGACGACCTACTTCTGGGTGGGGGGTTTCATAGTAGCAGAATAGCTCCCTGCTGTGATCTATTGAAAGTCAGCCCTCAACACAAGGGTTTGTAAAAAAATAAAAAGAGAAACAAAGAAAAAAGAAAGCAAAAAAAGAAATAAAAAAATAATTATTTAGAAAAATGTGAAATTTGTTGAGTATTATGAGTACAGAGAAGCCTATGGTATCCTATACTATACTATTTATGTTTTATAAGAATATATGAGAAGCTCTCCGTTTATAAAACAGCTGAGATAGTAGCAGAGCTCATTTTGGCTATTTATGAAAACTTGGAATATTTAAACCTAGGGGTTCTGGATAGCCAAGGTCCATCATTAGTAGAATAAAGCAAATGTTAGTGAGGAAAGGGAAAATCAAGGTGGGAAAGAGACAGGAGGAAAACCACAGAACAATGCTCCCTCTAAACCAAATAGTAACCTAGGGCAGAAGAGAAACTATAGCTGTTTATTTGTGTTTAGATGAGAGGAGCAGCATAAACTTTACAGCTCCTCCTTTGTAGCAGCATATGTTTAAAGCATAAACAATGGTAAATTCTTACAACTGTAGTCATATAAAGCTCTGTAGGCCTTTGTTGTGTGAGCTGGATTAAATTAAACAAGGTACCCACCAGATCTCTGGGCTTAGAAATTCCACATTCATTTACTGAATGGTGGTTTTAGTTAATCTTATTATCTAAACCTGTCTGTTTTCTCTCTCCATTTTTGCATTCTCTCTACCTGTAACTATCTTTTTGTTGAGGGTAAGGAGAATAATCTTAGTGCTTTCATGAGCAATTCAAACTAGTCTTCCCGCAGTATCCAAGGGCAGTTGGTTCTAGCATCCCCTCAGATATCAAAATCCATGGATGCTCAAGTCCCTTATATAAAATGATGTAATATTGGCATAAAACCTACAGACATCTCCCATCTACTTTAAATCATCTCTTGATTAATTATAATACCTAGTACAATGGAAATGCTATGTAAATAGTTGCTCAGCATGTGGCACATTCAAGTTGTGCTCTTTGGAGCTTTCTGGAATTTGTTTTTTAACTGAATATTTTCGATTTGCTGTTGCTTGAATCCATGGATTTAGAACCCTTGGACACGGAGGGCCGACTCTACTAGGTCTTTGGGGGTTAAATTTGGTCATTGTTGATAATAGCTCAAAACTTTTCTTCAAAGCAGCATTAAATGGTATGTGTATTACTCATCTTGAACAAATCAGTTGTAGAATAGGTGCTTTTTTCATTTTGGTTTTACTATCTACTACTTAAACAATTAAATTACAGATATGCAATTATACTTCCCAGTGAATCAGACATTTCTTTTTAATTTTTCTTAATTTCACAATAGCTCAGGTGATAATGACTTTGTTTTATATGGTGTTTTTTTAATTTGTAGCAATACTTTTATTTTTTTATAATACTAAGTAATAAAATTTTTTAAACCCTAATTTGTATTCCATGTGTAGAATTTCTAATAGAATCATAGAATAAATGTTAATTTCTGATTTTTTTATAGTCATGGTGGCCTATGATGTTAAATTTTTGTTACTGCGGTAACTTAATTAAATGATTTTGCTATAATATCTATGAATTTGTTATATAAATATAATTTGTAATGATTCAAATAGGATAGATTATTATGAATTAACAATATGGTAGATCATAGCAAGAATAATTAGCATACATTTGAAATTCAAATTAAAAACCCTCTTTATTATGGAAGATTTTAAACATTTACTAAAGTAGAGAAATTAGTATAATGAACTCCTTTGTACGCATCATCCAGTGTCAACGATTACCAACGTATAGCAGTCTTGTTTTGTCTAGATCACCTCCAGTTCCCTCCCTACCCTTCAGTATAGTTTAAATTGTGGTATCATTTCATCAGTAAATACCTTAGTATATATTTCTGATAGACAAAAAGCACTCTTTAAAAATATATATATAATCACCATGCCATTTTTTATACCTACGAAAATGAATAATTATTCCTTAAATTCCCTAATAACTGAGTTCAAATTTCCTTGATTGCTCTAAAAAAGGTCTTTTTATAAGGCAGTTTGTTTAAATAAGTATCCAAACAAGGTTTACTGATTACATTTAGTCAAGTTTTTCTCTGCCCTTTTTTTTTTTTTTTTTTGTGGTACGCGGGCCTCTCACTGCCGTGTCCTCCCGCTGCGGAGCACAGGCTCCAGACGCGCAGGCTCAGCGGCCATGGCTCACGGGCCCAGCCGCTCCGCGGCGTGTGGGATCCTCCCGGACCGGCAATGAACTGCGTCCCCTGCATCAGCAGGCAGACTCCCAACCACTGCGCCACCAGGGAAGCCCTCTGCCTTTTTTTTGTAAGTACTCATTTTATTAAAGGATATCATTTAAAATTACACCAATCATAAGTATGCATCTTGATGAATTTTCACATACTGAAAATACACTTATACTTCTGTGTAATAGCACCAAGATCAAGACAAAGAATATCACTAGTTTCCCAGAAGTTTCTTTCATGCTCTCTTCCAATCACTCCCTACCTTCCTGCCCTAAGAGTGACCACTCTCTTGGCTTCTACTACCATAAATTAGTTTTGCTTTTATAAAAATGAAATCCTGGGAATTCCCTGGTGGTCCAGTGGGTAGGACTGGGCACTCTCAACTGTTGTGGCCTAGGTTCAATCCCTGGTTGGGGAACTAAGATCCTGCAAGCCATGCAGCGTGGCCAAAAAACAAAAAGAAAAAAAAGCGAGAAATCATATAGTAAGAACTCTTATACCTAGTGTATTTCACTCAATATATTTTAAAGATTCTTCCATGATATTGCGCTGTTTGTTATTTTTTATTGCTGTATAGTATTCTAGGAATATGTGCAATTTATTCACTGTACTCTTGATGGACATTGAGATTGTTGCTATTTAGCATTTAGTTTTTTGCTGTTACATATTATGCTGCTGTGCAGTTCCTTATGCTTGTCTTTTAGTGAATTCAAAGTCTTTAAAAATCTGTAACAATTCTCCTTCCTGCTCATTTGTCTTGCCATTTACTTGTTGAAGGAATCGAGTCATTTTTCCTATAGGAAAATTCTGAAGTTTTTCAAGCATGATTGTAGTAGAGGTTGTTTTATTTGTTAATATACAACCTTGAGTTGAAATTGTTCTGTCCTCAAAAAATTAATATGTAAATGATTCAAACAATTTCAAGTGTTTTTTTCCCTTTTTAAAATCTTCAAGTAGAATTTGGCTTTTTAACTCTTAGCCTGGGTTACTTTTATAATAATAAATAATCAACATTTTAGAAAAATTCATTTTATAGTAGTAATATATTAGTATTTTTTATTGCTTTTTATTTTATAACTGTGTATTATGTTTTAAGTGAAAATAAATAGTAATGATCCCCTTTGTATATTTACTTTAATAGGTTTGATATTAATATGCTGTCAAAATTTTCCTCTTGCCTGGCAGATCAACATTTATGTTTTAGTCCATTAATGGGAAAAATAGCTGATATTGTAAATAGGAACTTGGAAACGATACAGGACTTAAGGTAAATCTATGTAGGGGCTTTGTGTTATGGTGGAAAGATTCTGGGCTTTGAATGCACACACACTTAGACTTGCTAGTTCCTAACTATGTGACTTTATAATCTCTTGGAAGTTCACTGTCCTCATCTATACAACAGGTATAGTAGTATCTACTGTGCAATGTTACTGTGGGAATTAGAGATGAAATATGTAAAGTATAACACAATGTTGTGAAGATTTGTGATTTTTCCTTACTTGCAAGCTAACATGTTTGCCTACCATCCTTACAACCTCATTTAACCTTAATTACCTCCTGAAAGGCCCTACCTCTAAATATAGTCATATTGCCAGCTAGGGCTTTAACATATAGATTTGGAGTGGGGGGGAACCATAGTTCAGTCTATAGCATACACCAGTGTTCATAGCAGCATTAGTCATAATAGCCAAAGGGTGGAAACAACCTTAATGTCCATCAACAAATGATTGGGCAATCAAAATTTGGTATATACCCACAATGGAATATCATTCAGCCTTAAAAAGGCGGGAAATTCTGATATATGTTACAACATGGATGAACCCTGAAGACATTATGCTAAGTGAAATAAGCTATACACAAAAGTACAAGTATTGTATGATTTCACTTTATATGAGGTACCTAGAGTAGTCAAATTCATAGGAACAAAGTAGAATGGTTGTTGCCAGGAGTTGGGGGAGGGGAGAATGGGGAATTACTGTTTAATCGGTAGTTTTAGTTTGAGAAGATGAAAAAGTCTTGCAGACGGATGGTGGTGTTGGTTGTACAACAGTATGAATGTACTTAATACAACTGAACTGTACACTTAAAAATGTTTAAAATGGTAAATTTTATATATATTTTCACACATATATGAAAGTAGCTTATAAAAGCAGAGACAATAAAAATCACTGTAAAGTAAACTTTTTTAACTTTAAAAAATTATTATAGACCCATTTGAGAATCTAATGAAATCTTTGGACATTTCCCCACTCCAAACTGCAATTACAAATATATATACAATTAAAAAAAATCGTATTCAAAGGGTTCATGATTAAACTAAATAGCAATGCTGGTTTACTAATTAAAGTTAATTGGTACTAACATTAAACATTCTGATTAGAGAAGCCAAAGTATTGTATAACTGGGTTTTTAAAACATAATTTGTTTTATTGAAAGGATTGAAGAAATTTTGAAACAAAAAAATGCAAACAGGCCCCCTATCCTAATGGTTGAGATATTCGTGTCTTTTTTGTAGATTGTTTTATAATTATTATCCCCACGTTTGTTATATATCTTACATTTTGCATTCTTTATTCATTATTAGGTATATTCTTATATTTAGAGTTTCTTGATTTTTGTATCATGTAAGAACTGTCTTTTGAAAGCAGAGACCTCACCTTTGTAATTTTGGTGTCTTCCACAGTGCCTAGAAGATTGATTTATGTTTCTTAAGAGTGTTTATTGAGTGAAGAAATATTCACGTTCAATATTGTCCTACTGTTATATATTAATATTAATGTAGCCTGAAACATTAAAAAATATGAAATCATTAGTGAGAAATATTTTGCCAAGATTTTTACTGGTAAATTACAGATACACAGAGAAAGGAGTAACAAAGCGAAGTCTACTTCCAAAAATATAGAATGAGACTTTCCATGTTGCATTCAATGGGCTGTTGGCCCAGAGTGATTTCTGAGTAAATTTCACTAAAATATTTTCCTTCAAAGCATTTATCTATAGAACGAGATATTATACACACTAAAAAAAAATTATTTCAATTCTTTTTTGCCTAAAGGGGTTTGATTAGTGGGAGATCAGAGTTCAAGTCCCATTAGTATTTAAAAGAAAAATTTTGTTGTATAAAACCTATAATATTTTTATCAGTTCCTTTCCGTTTCTAAGCATTTAGTCTTAGAATTGCTCATTTTTCTTAGATAATGTAAAAATCTTTGCATCTTTTTCCTTTTTCAGGTGCTTGTCTGTTTTAATGGTCAGCATATCTTCTTTAATATCACAGCGTTTTCAAGAGCAACTAGTGAACAAAGCAGAGCAACTTTTTGACACCATAGATTCTTCCCAGGTCAACACTGCAAGAAGAATAGTACAGTTTCTTCGAAATATTAAATATAGTTATTACCCACTATTGGAAAGGTGCAATAAAGTGTTTTTGAGCAATGTGAACCACCTTGATTTGGACTCCATAAGTAAAATACTTAGTCTATACCACTCTCTACAGTTCCATAGTTTTGAATTTACTTTAATGACTAAGAAGAGGCTAACAGAAATGATTCCTCTGTTTGACCACCCAGCTAGCTTTGTAAAATTGTTTGTAACATTAGGACCTGTGGCAGGACCTGAAGAAGAGAAACAGTAAGTTCAGCTAAAAATACTTTACTTTTCTTGTTGAGAATATATAGAGCCTTCAAGCTTAGATCTTGCAGTTCTGAAGTCAGAAAAGTCACTCCACTCAACCGTAGAAGGGAGAATTATCTCTTGTGCTCTGCTCCTTGATTCTTTCTCTGATTTTTCTAATTTACATCTCAAACTCTTAGTCTCCTACTGCTTTGAATGGGGACCAATAATCCCCTGGTGGCCAACACAGCAATGGATGTGGGAGAACATCATTTAAGTGCTATTCTCCCTTCTTAGGCCAGGTGACTGGCTTTGCACAGAGAGATAAGACTCCCCCATCCCCAGTACAGAGTGTGGAATATTCAGAATTATAGTAGTCCTAACGATGGACCATTTTATGCTTTGGTGTCTTCAAATTCATCATCAAAAGCATTTATTATGCACATTGGTATATGTTCCCAGTGTCAGGTTTGAGTGATTTTGGTCTGATTCCTATCTTTAAGAATTTCTAGTTTTGCCACATTTTTTTTTTTAACATCTTTATTGGAGTATAATTGCTTTACAATGGTGTGTTAGTTTCTGCTGTATAACAAAGTGAATCAGCTATGCATATACATATATCCTCATATCTCCTCCCTCTTGTGTCTCTCCCCGCCCCCCCCATCCCACCCCTCTAGGTGGACACAAAGCACCGATCTCCCTGTGCTATGCGGCTGCTTCCCACTAGCTAGCTATTTTACATTTGGTAGTGTATACATGTCCATGCCACTCTCTCACTTCGTCCCAGCTTACCCTTCCCTCTCCCCGTGTCCTCAAGTCCATTCTCTATGTCTGTTTTGCCAGATTTGATGTAGATAGAAATATTTGGGCTATAAAGATGAGCAAATATTAAATTAATACATGATTACTAGATATGAGCAAACAAATAAGTGTGATTCGTAGATTCAGTTGAGCAGGGGTTCCAGGAGTTACATAATAGAGGTATCTGCCTCATTTCTGTTAGCAAAGACTTCATGGAGAGTTTTATTTTTAAGAGTTCTTTGAATTATATGAAGAAATTTAAGGGTACATTTTAAGAGACTATCAACATGGAAACAAGATGATTATTAAAAAACTTTTATTGGAATCTTTCTCTTTTTTTGTCACCATGCACTGTTAAAATCTTTTATGCCAAGGCAGTACAAAAGTTGAATTTAATTGAGTCCCTACCTTCAAGGAATTTTTATTCCACTTGAGAGTGCAGAAATACATAATTGAAATATGTAAATAGCATGACACTTCAACATAGTTTATGAGTAACTACTAAAATTAGTGATATAGATAGTAACTACTGTGGGCAGACAGAAAAGTGAGAAAGACGTGGACTAAAATGGTTGGGAAAAGCTATGGGGAGAAGCTGGGTTTGAAATGTTTGATAAGGTTGGTGAAAAGGATGGTGTGGAACTATGTAGGATGAATAGAAAATTAATTTATCTTGCTTTCTTTAGACTTCATTTTTAGGCTTGCCTTCTAAATTATTCTAAAAGACACACTTACATACTTTTATTACTGGATTACTTTGGATGATTTCAAAATGGACCATCTTTGTAAATTTTCAGTTTATAATGTTACAGTAAGTAGTTAGTATATAAGATTTCTGTTAATATGCAGGTATACTGACTTCCTGGTCAGATCTTATTCAGTTTTAAAAAATTGGGGTAGAGTTGAAATATCAATTGTTAGTTCCTTAGCTCTCTAGCTAAAGTTCCTTAGCTCTCTAGCTAAGGTTTACAATGTTAGAATTATTAATTGACCAATTAATTTAAAAACATTTTATCTATATTTTTATGAGATAGTTTAGGATTATACTGAGGCCTTAACTACTTTGAAGAAAACAATGTATTTTTCTTTATTTAATAGTATTTTGTATTATCCCCAGTTATGTGGGGAGAAAATTAGAATTATATATTGAATTCAGTTTTTGTTTCTATTATTTTCTATTTCTTACCTAAGAACTTATTTTTTAAAAAAATTTGTAAGCTAATCATCAGTTTTTCAACATAAAAATATTTTTCTTTGCTTCTAGACTTAAATCAACCATATGGTTGATGTCAGAGGAGTTGACTGGCCAGCAAGCCCTGGCAGTGATGGGAGCAATGGAAGAGATGGAAAGCAGAAATTCACGTCTGATTAAAAAGTAATCTTTTCTGAAATTCATGGTGTTAAGTTTAGTTGACATTCATAAGTTGCTATTTTTTTTTTTGAGAAAAAAACTTATGTTTTTTTCCTGTAATCTTGGTTTTGAAGAACTACGGAATTAACATTTAAGTCATTGTTTATTTTCTAAATAATTTATTTTTCAAAATAGAGATTGTTAAATAGTTTATAGCATATTTCATTTCATTTGCTGCTGTTGTTATTCTCAAGCAGAGGATATAATCTAGGAAAGTGGAGAGCATAGAGCAGAACTGACTTTAAAAGGACAGTTTTTGCAGAACAGTTAACATCTATATGAACTTGAATTGTTTCACACTACAGTTGTTACCTTGAAATCATACTGCCATATATTGCCTTTTTTGTTAACTCGACATTTAAGAAGAGACAAAAATACATGGTTCAGTTTGTGTATATTTATCTTTTCATTATCATAATATTATATATTCCTTTAAAAGATATTCCTTCTACCCTAATTTTTCCAACTTATTGTCTCTTCGCATTTCCCATTGCTTTAAGCATCTCTGTTAGAGGACCAGTGGATTTAAGGAAGAAAATTAAATCAGTTTTACATTTCTATCATCTTGAGACAGTTCTTCAAGAACAGAAAACCTTGTGTCATTCATTGCTGTTTCTCCAGCACAGAGCATGTCTGGCATGAAACAGCTCCTCAGTAAAAGTTTAATAAAAGTACATGAATGAACTGGTTATAATACATGTTTTATCATTCTTTTTAGAATTGCTTCAATTCTGTATAAACATTTGGATAACTATAAACCAGTAGAGTTATTGAGGATAACTCAAGCGTTGATTTTTCTACATTTTCAAAGTAAAGAGCTTTTTGTGAAACTCAGAGAATTGCTGCTTAGGTAAGATTAAAATAGATGTGTTTAAGTCTTTCACTATTGTTTTTTTTATTTCTTTATTTCACTGTTTGTTTTCTTTATGTATAGAGTTGTTGGAAGTTTTTTTTTGTTTTTTTTTGTTTTTGCGGTACGTGGGCCTCTCACTGTTGTGGCCTCTCCCGTTGCGGAGCACAGGCTCCAGACACGCAGGCTCAGCGGCCATGGCTCACGGGCCCAGCCGCTCCGTGACATGTGAGATCTTTCTGGACCGGGGCACGAACCCATGTCCCCTGCATCGGCAGGCAGACTCTCAACCACTGCGCCACGAGGGAAGCCCAGAGTTGTTTGAAGTTTTGAAAGCAGAAATGGGTAGGTTATAAAAAATGTTAAATACACTCGTCTCCCCGCCATGCCCATTTTGCTAGTGCTTGTGCTTGATATATTTTGAAATGGAAATGAGGTCAGTGGGGTGATGAGTTCCCTAGGACGTGAATACACAAAGCCAAGCCATTCTCCTTTCCTGCTGGGATGGAATAACCATGAAAAGATTGGAGCTGCTGAAGAAGGCAAAACTCCATTTGGGAGTGCTCACGTTTGGGGGCCTTTAGTCTGCTTAGTTGCCTGTTTTAAGGCATATTAAGTTTTTAAATTCGAAATTTTAAAAGTAAAATATGTGGGGGTAATGTTAGTGAAAAAGTGTTTTCATACAGATTTTCCCTTTATAATTTTAAAATTTCTGCATTTCTATGGATATAGCATTCATATTTCAACTAAGAAGTTATTCAGTTTTCCATTGACTTTGCATTATGCTAAAATGGAGTTTTCCATTAAAAATTTTTATTTTAAGGATCAGAATAATGAATGAAATTAAAAGCAGATTAACCTTTTTCCCCTCCATTTTTCCATACTAGTTTGCTTTCTTACTGTGGTTTTTGAAAGACCAGGCATGGGGCTCTATGCTGTAATCGAAAGAGTGACATATAATTGAAAATGATTTTTACTATAAGGTGATATCCATTTTCACAGGCCCAGCCGCTCCGCGGCATGTGGGATCTTCCCAGACCGGGGCACGAACCCGTGTCCCCTGCATCGGCAGGTGGACTCTCAACCGCTGCGCCACCAGGGAAGTCCAAGTTTAGTAATTCTGAGCAGCGAGAGCCCTTACATACCTCTGTAATTTAAAATTTTAACCCTTCCCCCTCTTCAGTGTAGATTGTGTGAAAGAACACAATCTGATTAAAATAGTTTACATAAGCGTTTGTATAAATAGCTCCTGAAACCATTTGGGGAATCCAGGGAGTTCATGTGCTGGAATACTATGTTCTTTTTTAAAAAATATATTGAAATATAATCTACATAAAATATACATATCCCCTCCACATTACCCTACTCCTTCCTCCTTACGCCTCCTTCCCCAGGTTAGCTACTATCCCTGCTTTTACTGCAGAGATTAGTTTTGCCTGTTCAGTGCCTGGCTTCTTTTGTTTAATATTTTATTTATGAGGTTTACCTCATAATGTTTTTGCTGTATACTCTAGTAAGAATGTAACAATTTTGTTTTAGTCTGTTCTAATGTTGACAGATATTTATTTCCACTTTTTGGCTATTGTAAATATTCCTGTTATGATACGTATTCTCACATGTATCTTTTAGTGAACATATGTGTGCCTTTCTGTGGATATTTACCAAGGAGTATGATTGTTGGTTTGTAGGTTATACATATGTTCATCTTCAGTAGATCCTGCTAAACAGTTTTCTATTTTTTTTTTTTCTTTTCTTTTTTTAACAGTTCTCTGACTAGGGGTTGAACCTGGGCCACAGTACCGAAAGCCCACAATCCTAACCACTAGTCCACCAGGGAACTCTAAAATAGTTTTCTAAAGTGACTGTGCCAGTTTATATTACCACTAGCAAAATGTGAGCATTCCTGTTACTCCATATCCTCACCAACACTTGGTATTTTTTTATTTTCTAATTTTAGCCTTGGTGGTGGATTTGTGGTAGTATTGTAAACACAATTGCATATGTAAGTTTTGGAATTTGAGGAACCACCATAAGGAAAAACATGAATGGAGGTTGGCAGGTTTGTGTCTGTAGGGGGTTTATTTTCAGACAAGTATCACAAGATTGGCAAATACTGAGAGTTCCTATCCCTTGGGTCAATTCTGCAAACAGATATAGCTCTTGGGGACTTTCTTTTTTTTATATAAAATAGTATAGTAACTTTTTCTGGTTATAAGAATAAAATAGTCATTTAGTACTTATTGAGTACCTACTTTGTGTCAGGCAATGGACCAAATATTATATGAAAATCATTTTGAGATCCTTTTGTACTTCATAAGCATGATGATTGGGCGTTCACGCTATTGCGTGAGATGTGCCTCCCTCAAACCTGTTATGATGTCAACATGTGACCCATCTGATGTGGAAAAAAAATCATTTTGAAAACAGAGAAAAGTATAAAGAAGAAAATAAAAATCATTTATAAGCCCTTTCATCTACGATCAACAGTTTTGTTTATTTCCTTGTGGTATATACTTACATTTTATATCTGTATCTATATCTATATGCTTTCTTTTTCCATAGTTGAGAGTCATGAACGTGCAGCTTTGTATTCTTCCTTCTCCAACCCCCACACTTAACCTTAACAGCATTTCCTATATCATTTAAAACTATTTGTAAATGTTTTTAGTGATTGGATATTACCCATCGTATGATTTGTACCATAATTCTCTTAACTATTCCCCATCATTGGGTATGTAGACTGTTTTCAAATTTTAGCCACATAAAAAATACGATTAATAACATAACATAAATCTTTCCCTGCATTTTAGATTATTTTCTTAGGCTAGTTTACTAGACAGAGATTGATCATGACAAATGATATAATTACTTTTTTTTTTCTTTTTTTTTGCGGTACGCGGGCCTCTCACTGTTGTGGCCTCTCCCGTTGCGGAGCACAGGCTCCGGACGCGCAGGCTCAGCGGCCATGGCTCACGGGCCCAGCCGCTCCGCGGCACGTGGGATCTTCCCGGACCGGGGCACAAACCCGTGTCCCCTGCATCGGCAGGCAGACTCTCAACCACTGCGCCACCAGGGAAGCCCTATAATTACTTTTAAAGTTCTTAAGCTACTACTAAATTACTTTCCAGAAAGTTTGCACCAACTTTTTAAGTTTACTGTTAGTGAATGAGAAAGCCTGTATCAATGCACCCCTGCTAGCATTGAACATTATCATTATTTTAATATGCTAACTTAATATTTTTAAAAGTAACTCAATTTTGTTTTAATTTATATTTGATTATCTCTTCCAACACTTCTAACCCTAAAGATTCTTTAAAAGCTCCCAGTTTTTAATTTGTATTTTAACAACTGCTGTCCTGGTGGTAGGGCTTTTACCATAGGGGTTTGGGAAAGGAGGAGTGGAGGATGGCGTCAATTGGATGCGCTGTTATCCTGTTTTTGTTTTTTTAAAGCTGGGCTTCGGGCCTTCCCTGGTGGCGCAGTGGTCGAGAGTCCGCCTGCCGATGCAGGGGACGCGGGTTCGTGCCCTGGTCCGGGAGGATCCCATATGCTGCGGAGCGGCTGGGCCCGTGAGCCATCGCCGCTGAGCCTGCGCGTCCGGTGAAGAAAGAAGGGAATCACTATTACTGAGTGGTCACGCTTTGCCTGTTCTAGGTCAAGCTCCTGACAGGTCACATCAGAAATTCAGTCCAAGTTCCATCTCCAGCTGCAGCACTGCAGACATTGTTCTGACACTGATGTTTTGTTTGTCAGGGTCTATGGTTTTATTTTTGCATAAAAAATTGGGGCAGTGCTTTAGAACATCTTAAGGCTTCCCTTAGTAATCCTTTAAGAGGCTGTCATCTTTGAAATTATCCAACCCTTCTTAAATTAAATTATATTTTAAGCCTATCACACCTATTAATTGTAATAATAATTATATATTCATATTTTAATACTTATATGTATATTGGTTTTTTTGCTGATGTATTAATTTTGTTCTTTTCATTTTTCCCTCTTTATAGTTATTTGAAAGTCAGTGTCATACCTAGTGAGATTTCCCTCCTGGTTTGTGCTCTTTCGATGCTTCCTTCTCCTCACTTAGACGAAGCGAAGATATCTCAAATTGAAGCAGTTTTACCACAGTGTGACCTAAATGACCTGAATAGTTTTGCCACATCTGTTTTAAGATGTATTCAGTATGATCCCATGTATCGGAATAATACTCCTGGGAAACAGTTGAAACTACTTCAAAAACTAGATCACTACGGTCGTCAGAGACTACAAAAATGCAGCAGTTTGAATCTGTTATGGGAAGAAGTTAAATCTCTAAAAGGAGACTGGTTTGCTGATTCACTTCTTGAAGAAACTGTTGTTATCTTACAGCGTTTGATGGATGAAATTAATTACATAAATGTTGCAGGGATTGCATCTTTTATTTCTAGAACTAACTACCTCAGTACTTCGCTACTTGATAGGATAGCCTCAGTGGTCCTTCAGCAGAATGAAAAGGTGAAATTGAAATGTTTGTTACACATTAGTTTTATATAGTTGTCAACTTCTAGAAGAATAAATGTTTATCATAAGTACTTTGAGAACTTGATTGGAATTTGAAGTTTAAAAATTAAGCTCTAGTGGGAATTCCCTGGTGGTCCAGTGGTTAGGACTCTGCACTTTCACTGCTGAGGGCCTGGGTTCAATCCCTGGTTAGGGAACTAAGATCCCATAAGCCACGGGGCGCGGCCAAAAAAAAAAAAATTAAGCTCTAGTTTCTGGTTCAGCAGTTTGTCGTTCCTCCCCTTAAAACCCCTTCCTCCAGCAGTGCAGATTTGGGGAGATCAGCTGTCATCTTTTGGTGTATTACAAATATTGTTAAGATCAGTCAAAATTCATTGACTAGAAGGAAATTCTTAAAATGATAGTTGTATAAGGATAAAGAAGATGAATGATTTTTGTTTTCTTTTTCTTGTTTTCTATAATCCTGTGATAGTTACTTTTACTATTTAAAAACTATTCAAAAGAGTGAGATAAGTGTGAAAACTGAGAAAATTATAAGATCTCCACTGACTTCAATATTCTTGAATTGCCAGTGTGTCTTACACATTTATTTCTGGAACTTGTAAAATGCTGCTTTTTGGATTATGTGAGAAGACAGTCACTTACAAAATCTATTATCAGGATATGGCTTTTACTTAGAAGACATTATTTCTAATAAGTGAAAATAAAAGTCTGTAGTGCCTGTCAGTTATTAAGTATTGGATGAATGAATAAAAAAGAAAAAGAAGGAAAGAAAGAAAAATGAATTATTATTATAAACTAAGAAACTTCTTAATTACATTATATTATGAGTCTATAAAATGTGCTGGTATCATGGAAATTAGTGACACTTTTCTTGTCATTTTAATGACTAAGGAATTCTGGAACAGGATTTTACACAAAACAAAATCAATCTGTAGCTTATCTGATTTATTTTTCCTGCATTAATATTTAGAGTTACTAGAAATTAGTGGTGGAATTAAATAAATTATAGCAAGGTAGAAAACTTAATAAACAGAATGATACATGTGTCATTTAACTGTGGGCATGTTCATTTAACTATAGGCATGTTAGATAAAGACTTCTGCTTAAGATAATAATTAGGCTAAATTTTGCTTTGTTTTGCTGAAGTTGAAGCAATAACTTTTTTGTTCTATTTTTACAGATTCATCCTTTTGCAATCCTTGCTATTATTCTTCCATTCAGCGCCCTGAACTATGATCCACCTCAAAGGGATGAATTTTTCGGAACTTGCCTTCAACACCTTAATTCTTACTTAAGTAGGTATATTGTTTGGTAATACATTGATGAGGAGGTTGGGGATACTGTTGCTGCTACTCTAATACATATTCCTTTTTAAAGGATAGTGATAATAGCCATGAGTTTTATACCTTCAAAAAATATTTTGGATCCATTTTTTAAACTTTTTTATTATGAAAAATGTCAAACTTACATTAAAAAGTGAAAGAATTGAACAAGTAGCACCTATAAACTCACTGGTTAGATTCAGTGGTTCACATTTTATCATATTTGCTTTACTGTTTGTTTCTCTTGCTCTCTTGTTTTTTTTCTAAGCCATTTCAAAGTAAGTTGTAGGCACTGTGACTCTTTACCCCTAATTGCTTAGGCATATACCTCCTAAGAATAATGATCTCCTACATCACCACAACCCTGTTAATCACACCTAAGAATATTAATAGTCCCCTAATACCTAATACACAATCCATTTTAAAATCTCTCTCATTCTCAAAGTACCTTATTTAGAGTGGTTATTTTGGACCCAGGATTCAATCAAGGTTCACTCATTCCATTAAGTTATCTCTTTGGTATCTTATGGTCTAGAATATTCTCTGGTTTTTGTTTTTTGTTGTTTGTTTTTTGCTCTGCATTGACTTAAGAGAAAGATTTTTTGTTATCTAAGTTTTCTTTTTTTAAAAATAAATTTATTTTTTATTTATTTTTGGCTGTGTTGGGTCTTTGTTGCTGCGTGCGGGCTTTCTCTAGTTGTGGCGAGCAGGGGCTACTCTTAGTTGTGGTGCGCGGGCTTCTCATGGCGGTGGCTTCTCTTGTTGAGGAGCATGGGCTCTAGGTGTGGGGGCTTTAGTAGTTGCAGCATGTGGGCTCAGTAGTTGTGGCTTGTAGGCTTTAGTAGTTGTGGCATGTGGACTCAGTAGTTGTGGCTCACGGGCTCTAGAGCACAGGCTCAGTAGTTGTGGTGCATGGGCTTAGTTGCTCCGCGGCATGTGGGATCTTCCCGGACCAGGGCTTGAACCTGTGTCCCCTGCACTGTCGGGTGGATTCTTAACCACTGCCCCACCAGGGATGTCCCTAAATTTTCAAATACACAGTAAAATTGAAAGAACAATGTAACAAACATCTGTGTACTGTATACCCACAATGTAGCTTTTGAATAATGATTAACATTTTGCCACATTTGCTGTGTGTGTGTGTGTGTGTGTGTGTGTGTATGATGAACCACTTGAAGTGTCAGCCCTAAATACTTCAGGTTATAAGGACATTCTTCTATGTTAGCACAATACCAGTATCACACTTAAGAAAGTGAACAAGTACCACCTTCTACCTACTCAGTCCATAATAAAAATTTCCCAATTGTCACCCAATTTTTTTTGATAAATTTTTTAAAGAAACCAACGTTGAGTTGTTATGTCACTTTCTCCTAACCTTTTTTTTCTTGATGTTTATTTTTTGCAATAGAGATTGGCCATTTATTGTGGGTTGTGCCACATTCTGCATTTGTCTGAGTGCTTGCTTTTAACTTGCTCCTCCATCTCCTGTGCTCCTAGTAAACTGGAAGTTAGTTATAGATGCTTGATTAGATTCAGATTAAACATTTTCAGCAATAAATGCCTTTATGTGGTGCTGTATACGTGATATTTGTATCATTTCTGGAGACATGTAACATTTGATTGTTGTCAATTTTAAAAGTTTGTTCATTTTTTAAATAGAAAATAAATATTTCTTAAGGTCCTATGTAGATGTTTATTAATTGTCAGAAAGGTTGCTGCTCTGGTGCTGATTATTATGTGTCTCTTTAAAAAGTCTAAATAGTGTTTCAGTGCCAGAAAAAAGTGGAGTAGAAATACTCCTTTCTACTGTTGGTCTTAGCAGAAGCAGTACGTGAGGGTAGCGGAGGCAGGAAATTATTTTTTTCTTTTCATTCTTTATTTTGGTCCTGAATTGTATTTCTTTCTGTTTGGCCTTAAAGAAAAAGGTTTTAATGCTGCTTCTCTTCTCAGACCCACATGTCTCACTTGTCAATATAGTGTGTTTTAGAAGTGAAATGTCTGGCTCAGTAGTTACTGCCTTTTCAGTCAACATTCACCAAGTACTTATTGTCAGGCAGTCTTTAGTCACTGGAGATATAGGAGAGAATAAAAACAGGTAGACTCTACCATTGTTGATTTTACTTTCTGATGGGGTGAAACTGGCATAGACAATAAACAAATACATAAGGTGAAATGGTGATAAGTATTTAAGACCACTAGAGCAGGGTAGGTGTGTAGGATGGAGGATAGTGAGGTGGGCTGGATGGAGCGAGGAGGTGTTATTGACCATGGATTGAATGAAGTGAGACCCCATTCAGGATGATGTGTCAAAAAATCTAAACAGGGCTTCCCTGGTGCCGCAGTGGTTGAGAGTCCGCCTGCCGATGCAGGGGACATGGGTTCGTGCCCCGGTCTGGGAAGATCCCACATGCTGCAGAGCGGCTGGGCCCGTGAGCCATGGCCGCTGAGCCTGCACGTCCGGAGCCTGTGCTCCGCAACGGGAGAGGCCACAGTAGTGAGAGGCCCACGTACCGCAAAAAAAAAACAAACTAAACAATCATCATCAAAAAATCTAGAAACAATAAATGCCAGAGAGGGTGTGGAGAAAAGGGAACCCTCCTGCACTGTTGGTGGGAGTGTAAATTGATACAGCCACTATGGAGAACACTATGGAGGTTCCTTGAAAAACTAAACATAGAACTACCATATGACCCAGCAATCCCACTACTGGGCATATACCCTGAGAAAACCATAATTCAAAAAGAGTCATTTATCACAGTGTTCATTGCAGCACTATTTACAGTAGCCAGGACATGGAAGCAACCTAAATGTCCATCGTCAGATGAATGGATAAAGAAGATGTTACACATATATACAATGGAATATTAGCCATAAAAAGGAACGAAATTGAGTTATCTGTAGTGAAGTGGATGGACCTAGAGTCTGTCATACAGAGTGAAGTAAGTCAGAAAGAGAAAAACAAATACCGTATGCTAATTCATATATATGGAATTTTAAAAAGCGGTACTGATGAACCTAGTGGCAGGGCAGGAATAAAGGTGCAGGCGCAGAGAATGGACTTGAGGGCACGGGGGGGGGCGGCGGTTAGAGGAGGCTAGGACATAGAGAGCAGCATTGACATATATACACTGTCAAATGTAAAATAGATAGCTAGTGGGAAGCTGCTGCATCACGCAGGGTGATCAGCTTGGTGCTTTGTGATGACCTAGAGGGGTGGGATAGGGAAGGTGGGAGGGAAGCTCAAGAGGGAGGGGATATGGGGATATATGTATACATATGGTTGATTCACTTTGTTGTACAGCAGAAACTAACACAACATTGTAAAGCAATTATACTCCGGTAAAGATGTGAAAAAAAAAAAAGAGAGGTTGACTCATGTCCATAGGTGGGGAAGAGAATCCCAGGGTAAAGAAAAGCAAGTGCAAAAGGCCCTGAGGTGAGAACATGCTTGGTTTCTTTCGGGAACAGCAGATTCAGTGTGGCAGGAGTGGAATGCGGGAGACTGAGTTGGTAGGAGAAGAGGTTGGAGAGACAGCCAGAGACCATCTTCCGCAGAGCTTTTTGCTCTGCCTGGAGAGTAAGAAATTCCTATTCTGTCATCCAAGCAACAAATACTTACCTGGGAGCTTCCACGTCCAGTATAAGGTGTTAGGCTCTATATTAGGGCAGGAATTGTTTCTCTAGGCTTGTAGACCTCTAGTTAGGCTGTGTGAGACCAGTATAAATATATTAATTATGTCAGTATGATGCTCATGGGCTTTGCTACATTTTTGTGGGGTCTATATGCTAGATAGTGTCTAACCATGTCTATTTTTGTGTGTCTCTAATAGACAAAATGGGACCGATATGTATGTGTTTATTCATGTATGGGTGTATACATGTGTGGCATTCATATATACCCCCTTTTAGTAATACAACTATATATAGAAAGATGAGACTTGAAACTGAAAGGTGAGACTTTGAATGTGCTCTCCTGGTTGTTCAGTTGTGTGTCAACAATCAGAAAGAAATGAAAATACATTCTTTTTTTTTTTTCCTTCAAATAAAGGATACAAGAGATGAGAGTTTGAGAAGTACAGCTTTGATTTTTTTTTAAGACTTACTGGGAAAATGTTTGGAAAATTCTTGGAGACCTGTATAAGCAAAATTCTAATGGAATAATACTTTTCTTTATTTTGAATAAACATTAGTTTTGACAGATCAATTTTGCTGGTGGAGATCATCGCTATTAACCTTGTTTGTGACTTGATCCTGCTTTATTAAATAAACTCAGCAAAACATTGAAAAGATTTAACATCTTTTTTTGTCCTTTGTAAGAACATTGCTGCTAATAGCACATTTTAGAGGACCCCTTCCCTCTCATCAGAAATGTCTCTTGGGAGAGAAAGACAAATACCATACGATATCACTTATATGTGGAATCCAAAATATGATACAAACAAACTTATTGACTAAATGGAAACAGACTCACAACATAGAAAACAAACTTATGGTTACCAAAGGGGAAAGGGGGTGGGGGAGGGATAAATTAGGAGTTTAGGATTAGCAGATACAAACAATTGATACTATATGTAAAGTAGATAAACAAGTTCCTACTGTATACCACAGGGAACTACATTCAATGTCCTGTAATAAACCATAATGGAAAGGAGTATGAAAAAGAGAATATATATATGTATATGTATAACTGAATCACTTTGCTGTATACCAGAAACTAACACAACATTGTAAATCAACTATACTTCAATAAAAATTAAAAAAAGAAAATATCTCTTGGATGAAGCAAATCCGGTAAATAACCTCAAGCCTTATCTCTGAGTGACTTACCGTGTTGCTGGCTGACAGGTAAGGGAGGAGGTACTGAGTGAGACCTGAGCTTCCTATATGTCTGTATCCAGCCTGGGGGTCTGAGAGCCCTAGAGAGTAGCACAAGACTGTGGTGCAGACTCCAGAGCTGGACTCTCCAAGTTAAATCTCACCCTCCACTTGCTAACCATGTGGCTTGGGGCAAGTCATTAAACTTCTCTGTGCTTCAGTACACTCAGTTTATAAAACGGAGATAATAATCATTCCTACTTTACACTGAAGTGAGGTTTAAATGAGTTAATATTTGTAAAGTGCTTAGATTCTGCACACATTCTGAGCGATATTATCAGTATATAGAGACTGGGATCACTTATTTTTACATACTCCACTGACCCTTTCTTTGTTTTCAGTCTTTCTCTTTTCAAGGCAATTTTAAAGACTTTTAATGGAAGTATAATAATAACACAGAAATGTGTACATATTCTTAGTATATATATAGTATGTGAATTTATACAAATTGAATCAGCCAAGGAATCAGTACCCAGATCAAGAAATAGAATATTAGCATAGTACCCTTCTCCCTGGCCCTCATTCCCATTCTTCACCCACCCAGAGGTAACCAATTTACCACTATCTGGACTTGTGACAGTATAGATTAATTTTGTCAAGGTTGTGTTTATATTATTTTTTTAAAACCTGGTTTTACCTGAATAAAGTATATATTACGTATATGTGAAGCAGCTGTACATTTTAATTTTTTTTTAATCTTGTTCTAGGTATATTGGATCCTCTCAAGTTAGTGTTTCTTGGTTACTCTTTGGCTACACGTGAATATTTTTCAGAAGATCTACTGAAGGCAATTTTTAACATCAGATTCTTAGCCAAATTAGATTCTCAACTTGAACGTATGTATATATATATATATATATATTTTTTTATTGTTTAGGAGTATTTTATTCACGTGGGTGATAAATGTATGATTTTTCTTTAATTATGTGTTAAACTATACATATAGATTTTATGCATTTTTTTCTGTATGTAAATTTCATAAGCGAAAAAAGTTAAAAATAATGTGATAAGATACATAAAAACACTTTCAAAGAAAAACTGCTGTATACTTGTTAAACATTATTATTAAAAAACAATAAACTTTTTGCTTTACAACAAGCAAGCGTAATATATTTTTTACTTTAATAAATTATCACTTGTATTTTATATCCAAGTTTCAGCTCTACCTACATACTAAAGCATTTAAATGTTAATACTGGGGGTTTTTTCTGTTTATAAAAGTATTTCCTGATTATTGTAGAAAATTTAGATTATAGAACAGTATAAAATAGAAAATAAAAGATTATTCATAATCTTACCACCAAGTGAAACTACCGCTTTTAATGTTTTGGAGTATTTCTTTTCTGTCTCCTGCCCTTATATGTATGTTTATATACCTATATATATTTTAAAACAAAATTTGAATTATACATATGTTCACTTTTGTCTGTTGCTTTTGTCATTGAACTATATTTTGAACAATTTTCCATGCCATTAAATATTTTTTGATGTCATGATTTTTTAGTCTATAGAATCTGCCATTATAAGGAAGTAATAAAATTTGTTAGCATGTAGGTTGTTTCCAATTCTTCATTACTATAAATAATGATTATTATACATGAGTCATTGCCCTCATCTTTGTTTCCTTGGGATAGATTGCTAAATGTGGAATATTAGGTCAATGAATATTCTTTAGTAGTATTTTTTAAAATGTAGTTTTTTTGTTTTTATTTATTTATTTTTGGCTGCTTTGGTTCTTCATTGTTGCGCACGGCTTTCTCTAGTTGCGATGAGCAGGGCTACTATTGGTTGCGGTGTGCGGGCTTCTCATTGCAGTGGCTTCTCTTGTTGCGGAGCACGGGCTCTAGGCGCGCGGGCTTCAGTAGTTGTGGCACTGGGCTCAGTAGTTGTGGTTTGTGGGCTCTAGAGCGCAGGCTCAGTTGTTGTGGCGCATGGACTTAGTTGCTCCGTGGCATGTGGGATTTTCCTGGACCAGGGCTCGAACCCATGTCCCCTTCATTGGCAGGCGGATTCTTAACTACTGCGCCACCAGGGGAGCCCCTAAAATGTAGTTTTAATATTCATAATTAGTGAAAAACATAGGTGTTTGTCCTAATCATCCCACTGAATGTAATAATTTAAAAATATAAAGCATGTGTATGCAAATGAAATGATTTTGTAATATGAGAATAAAAGTTACAACCATTATGAGGATAAATGAATGTGAAAAATGAATCGTCTTTGCTAAGTTCATGCTATCAAAGTCTATTAATGTATTTTTTTAATTTCAGTTTTATGTTCATCTCTAAATATGAAGGTCCAATTTCGTCTTATGGAATTAAATAGAGCGGTCTGCTTGGAATGTCCTGAATATCAGATTCCATGGTTTCATGACCGCTTCTGTCAACAGCAGTATAAAAAAGGTTTGAATTTTGTTTGGGTCAGAAAGTAAAGCTTAATTCTAAAGTACATTATTAGGTAGTGCACTGTTTTTATTGTTAAACCTAACCATGACACCAGAGTTCCTAAGAGTGCCATAACTTGTTTAATGGAACCATTTTGTAGAGAAATTTGTGTTGTAAGTATTTCTTAATATTTAGGACACTAAACCTCTTTTGGTAGAGAGCCAAAGAACTTGTGCTGAATTTAGTGTTATTGCAGGTGGTATTACAATACATGGAAAGTCTTGTTGGAAATATTATGGGATGATTTTCATTCAAAAGCTGATTATTTTAAGTGAACTAATTATTTTTATTTTCCTGAAGATTTTGGCAGTATGAATGGAGCACAACAGCAGATTTATAAAATGTTAGCAGAGGTACTAGGAGGAATCAATTTTGTAAAAGCCTCTGTTCTTACACCTTATTACTACACAATAGGTAAGTCTTTGGTAGGTTATTAGCTACTTTCAGAAAGCCAAACTAAACAGAATCATCTCATCAACTGGAATTTTTAAACTTTTAAAAAATTTTTTTGTTATCTTGGAAATTTTCAGGAAATTCCCTGGTGATCCAGTGGTTAGGACTCTGCACTTCCACTGAAGGGGGTATGGCTTCAATCCCTGGTTGGGGAACTAGATTATATCCCAAGCCCATTGTATTGCCAACTCATATTTGTACCTCACGTTGTCAAGAGGCTTATTTTTATGTGAAAATATATATAGATCATTAAAAATAAGATTTAATTGGTAATATTTGTATATAAGGATATGGTATAATTAAGACAATACAGTAGTATGATTAAGAACTAAGGATTGGAAGAAAACACTCATTTATATGATACGTAATACATGCTTATAGAAAAACCAGAAAGGACAGATAACAAAAAGGAAAATCACCCATGATACAAACACTCTTTACTTTTGGTGTCTATGTTTTTCCTTCTGACTTTTTTTTCATTTTTAATGACATTTGCTGTTTTCTTTCTAATTTTACAAGCAATACATGTTCATGTGTGCAAGCAATATGTACTTTAAAAAGTTCTGACTTTTTAAAAACCAAAATGGCTTATTTTATAGTGTTTGTAGCTTTGTTTATATGTTGTGAATATTTTTCTATGCCAACAAATATACATTATTTTTAGTGACTGCATAATATTTCATTGAATGACTATGCTGTGATTTATTAAGGTTTTTTGCTGGTATGTGCATCTTTCAAACAATGCTGTAATTTCATATGACAACAACAGTAATTGATACACTTACATATTATTAGGTTACATATTAATTATGTGTTAGATATTATGTGTTTTATATATAATAAACTTATTATGTCCCTATAAGTTTTGCAAATTATTCTATTTTATAGATAAGGAAACTGAGGCCCAGAGACATTGTTGTTTGCCCAAGGTTATGTAGCTGGCAGATGGCAAAGCCAGGATGACCTAGGCATTCTAGCTCCAGAATTCATTTTCTTTATGAGAAAAGTATATTTCACGTTCGATAATTAACTTGAAGATGCTTCAGTGCCCCAGTTTCCCTTATATATAAAGAATAGGTAATTAAACCTACTCTTTCTTCCTTATCATTCATTGTTTCTTTTTTCATTTTTCTTGGTTTAAATACATTTTTATGATTGTTTTTATTATGTAAAAATTTCATACATATTCAAGAATAGAATAGTATAATGAACCCTCATCCAGCATTAAAAATTATTAATACTCACTAATCAGAGTCCCACCTGATCTTTTTCAAGCAAATCACAGATAATATATCATTTTAGAATGTATATCTAAAAGGATATATAACCACAGTGCCATCATTTTCACCTCTACAACTATTCGTAATAATTTCTTAATATTATATAGCTTGTCAACGTTCAAGTGTCTCAATTTTCTTTTATATGTTTTATTTTACTGTTTGTTGGACTTTTCCAGTTGAAACCCTGTGGTGTCATTCAACATGCTCCTGCATCCCCTATTTTTTCTGTAAACCAGTAGTTAGATATAGAGGCTTGATTAGATTCAGGTTAGCTTAGGAGTGGCAGTGGTCATTTTTTGGGCCAGCTTTTTCATAGGTCGTATGTGCTTCTTACTGCATCTTATCAGAAGACATACAATTCTGGTTGTCCCCTTTTTATTATATTAAGATTCATCAGTGTGTTTATATGTTGTCAGCTTATCCGTTAGGAAGCTTTCCCACAGCTTTTCACCTACTGATTTTAGCAGCTATTAAAATTGTCTAAATGCATTATTCATCAAGGGTGGAAAAGTAGTGATATTCTACATCTGTCATTCTGCATTTATTAGTTGGAATTTGTCTAAAAAGAACTTTCCTATGTCAACTGTTTAGTTACCCTATGTACAGTTCATACAGGAAAGACAGGATACATGCTTCAATCTTTGTCTTTACTAATTTTCGGATGAGTTGGTTTAGCTTCCTCCAATTGTGACCAAGAAATTTAAGGGGATTAAAATAAAACTGTAATGTGATTTGGCTTAGTGCAGTGCTAAATATAGCCCCCATGCTAAATAATAGTTTAGTAATACTTGCTGGTTGATTTTTTATTCATTGATTTTCAAAGAGAGGTGATCTTGGACTAGATCATATATATAAAATAAGCTGGATAGGGACTTCCCTGGCAGTCCATTGGTTAAGACTCCAAGCTTCCACTGCAGGGGGCATGGGTTCAATCCCTGGTCGGGGAACTAAGATCCTGCATGCTGCGTGGTATGGCCAAAATAAATAAATAAATGAAATAAGTTGGATAATTAGGGAGGTACCTCATTCTTCATGTTTGTGTGTGTGTGTCTTTATATACATGTATAAATATTTAAAATATATCTTAAAATTTTACCTATAAGAATTTACCTAATTCATATTGTTGGTTCCTGTACTTTCTTATAGATTTTGAGTGTATCTTGGATAAAAGGAAAAAACCTATTCCGTATGGAAGCCATAATACAACTTTGGGAAAACTACCAAAAATACGCTCGGAATTAAATACTCAAATAGCTGGATCAAGACTGCCACCAGGAGCTGAAAAGTACCTTTCTTAGTTTCAGATTTTGTTATCTAAATGTTAAATTTGGCACGATTTAATGAACTCACCTATCAAGGATTATTTATAGTAGAATCTGCTCCTCATGTATCTCATGCATGCTACCCACATACCTTTGCTTTTCTTGTGCTTTCTGCTTTAATCTCCATCCTTCATTGTCCAAAGCCTAGCAATATCTAAAGCACTAACCTTCAAGTTGTCCTCAGTGGAAATAAATAGTGTCTTCTTCTTTGGACCTCCCATGCCTCTCTACTTTTCGGATAGCACATAGCTGCTTCCTACACTGCATTACAGTTACATACTATGTATCATATGTTCTTTGTTAAACTATAAAGTGTGTCCTTTTATTTTTGTATCCCTCACAGTGCCTTACATATGGTAGGTGCATAATAAATACGTATTGGACAAAGAAACAAATAGATGAAAGCATGCAGATACTTACTATAATTTGGTTTAATTCTAATGAATCGGATTACTTGTCATTAATTACTAATTTAAGTAGAAAAATAACTTAGTATACTCATTTATTCATTTGGCGGTTTTTAGTTTATAAAGATGCACCCTTGTTCCTGAAAGGCTTATAATTTTTCAGTTTCTCAATTTCAGAAGTAAATATTTATTTTCATCTTATGTAGGATAGCTTTGGAATTTTTGGATTCAAGAGCATTTTGTAGAAACATCCCTCATTTAAAAGGAAAATCTGCTATGAAAAAACGACACTTGGAAATTTTGGGCTATCATGTAATTCAGGTATGAAATACTTATGTAATATTAGCCTTTAAAAAACCCAGAGACACTGGCTTTACACGTGTCCCCTTTTAAGGTGAAAGTTGTAGAATTACCTTTTTTTTTAATATTAAAAAAAGCTATATTAAAATCTCTGAAATAGAACACCCTCTGTTTTTTTTTAAGAATAGTAAATAAAAATAATTTTAAAAATTGTCTCTAGAAGATCTCTTGATTTTTATATTCCTCTTACAATAAAGAGAGGCACTATGGAGATGGATGGAGTGATAAGAGAAAAAGGCTAGTGTATAAATATAAGAAAGGCACATGGGAAAAAATGTCGATTGTTGGTATTGTAGGAACAGGAGGATGAAAGGAGCTGTGAAGCAGAAAAGGGTCTTCCAGGTGTTGTCAAGAAGAAGGCAACCTTCCAAATAGGGTTCAAAGGCTATGCTTATGTAAACTAATGTCTTAGGGTTCCTATAGCTCTTCTCAGTATTCTTAGAGGTCTTCCCTGATGTTTTTTGCTGCTGCTTTTGATCTTTCATTCAGACTACATTACTTATTTTACAGATCCCTCATTTTGAATGGAACTCTATGGCACTGTCAACAAAGAATGCTCGAATGGACTACCTGAGAGAACGGATATTTGGAGAAGGCAAATCATCATCATAGTTTTTACTGAAAATTAGTTATCATGGTGTGTCATATTTGGACTTATTTTAATTAAGTGGCTTGATTCAATTAAAAATTAATGTAGAATTGATTTCTAGGTCAATTAATACCTATTAAAATAAACACATTTTACAGTGGACTACTTTCTCTACTATCTAGTTGGGAAATTGTTTAAAATTCTTAATATAAAAGACATGTAGCTTTTAAGAAACTTAAGTAGTTTACAGTTCATTCTTTGAGTACATACTATGTGGCAGGAACTATATTATTTTATTATTTTTAATTTTTTTAAAATTTAAATGAGACCCATTTATTATACTCCTTAAATAGCATTTCCAAAGTTTTCTTACAGCATACAATCTTTTATATAATGCATAGGATTCTTGTTATATCTTGAAGCATGAGGAAAGGTTTTTGCTATTTTAAACATTTTTAGAAAATGCAGATGTACATATTTCATTCTCCAATTTCATTTGTAGTAGAAAACAAGTGTAAAGTTACCTCAACAATGCAAAGGAAAGGATTAGTAAACTCAGATTTAGGAAGCTTCTTTACAGTTGATTGAGACAGATTAACAAAAGGAATAATCTGTTCAATTTAAGATTTAATTTCTTAGAAAATGGTTTTAAGCTCTGATCATTACATTGAAGATTCAATAACTTTGGGGTTTTGATTCCCATTGCTAATCTCTTGGACAATAACATAGTGAATAATTTCTACATGAATCTGTATAGCCTTTTTAAAAACAATAAATTAAAGCCCTATTATCCAAACAGACCACCTCCCTATCTATTATGGTTTTTCACCTTGTTTATAGCTTAGACAGTTTGAAGAGATTTAACCGTGTTGCTAGGCAACTAGCTCCTGAAGCATAACGTATTTCTTTCAACATTCCAGCCCATTCTTTTTTATCATCTTCATACCTGATGGAGAAAAAGAAAGCAATCAGTAAGTTGTTTTTAAGTAGGTAGTTCTATAGATTTCCCTGTGTTGAATATACAAATGTTGTTCTCCGAGAAAACCCTACTGGCTTTTACCCAGAGGAGGATGCACCTGACTTGCAGACTAACAAACACTTGAATTCCTCCAAAAGTACGCATTCTCTGAGCATATGCCCATATTACTGGCATGGTATTTAATCTGGATGCTTAGGCAGTTAAGCCTTCTGCGGGAATCAGATACCGTCCAGAGATGACGGGTAACAGACAGGCAATTAATCTTTCACCTTTGGACTGCTAAAGATGGCTGGTCCCCATGAGTCAAGGTCACCAAAGAGTAAGAACTGGGAAGAGCAGGGACTGTTAGTCACTTTGATTATGATTTCAGCTGTTCCCATACACTAGTGCTCAGCATGGTACATGACACTAGTGGTCACTCTGTAAGAAGCCATTCTCTTTATTGTCCTGTGTGAGTACTACTCTTACACTTGACATTAGGTAAGAACTGGTTGTCCCCTCTGAATATTCAGGGTTATAAAGATACAGACAACTTGGGTTCCTTTGAGACCTGTGTGCTTTTCCTCTGCCTGATGCCTGGAATGCCATCTCTGCATGAGAAACTCCTAAACACTGTTTCCTTTCTGAAGCCTTTCTCACCTTCCTCAAGCAGTTTGTTGTTTTCTCTTCATTTCTCACAGTGTCCTTTGTATGGTATCCGTTATAACAATTATCCTTCTATTTTAATTTTTTCCCCTATATTTATGTCCTCAACAAGCTCAAAAGTACATATATCTTATTCACATTGCTATCTTCCCTCCTCCAGAAGCTATCAGTACTTGGCATGTAGGAAATACTCCCAAATCATTCTACAAGGAGTGAGTAAGATTTAAAATAATTTTAAAATTAGCTGATGCCTATCTGACTTACATCAGTGGTCCAAATTTAACAGCTGTACAGCTGTACTGTGCACTGAGTGATTTTTATGTAGGGAAAAGTAGACAAAAAATATTTTACCACTAATCAGGAAAAGAACCTTGATTATCTATATAAAATTTGGAGCAACAAATTAAAAGATAAAGAACAGTTTTAAATGATCTAATGAAAAAGTGACCACATTTAAGCAATAGGAGGTTGAGGTTAAATGAGGCCTAAAAGCATTTGCTTCCTGGCAGTTATATTTTTTACTTTCAGCTTGGTCAGTCCTACATAATGGAATGATTTCAAGAAAACATATGAGAAATGGAAATTATTTTTTACATCACAGTAAGAAGGTCTATAGATTTAGAATGTAGTACACTGTTATTTTCATCTCTGCATGTGTGAATTCACTAGGAAGTTGAGGGCAAGTGGGTAGCCACTTCTCTGTAGGTCAGTGGCTTTCAACTTATCGCATATCAAAGTCACCTGGAGGGCTTGTTAGAACACAGTTTGCTGGCCCCTACCTCCAGAGGTTCAGTAGGTCTGCGGGGTGAGGACTAAAGATTTGCACAAGTACTCAGGTGGTGCTGATGCTGCCTTGGGAACCACTGCAGATCATTGGTTCTCAAACTTAACTCGCAAATTGGAACTACCTGGAGACATTTAAAATGTTGATGCCTGGGTCCCACCCCTAGAGATTGACTTTTTTGAAGTTCCCAAAGTGATTCTAATATGCAGCAAGGTTTGAGAATTATTGCCCCAGATTTTATTACCTAAATGGAAAATACCAGTACCTAAAGTTAAAATTTTACAGCCAAGCAGATGATGATGAATGCCCCCTCCTCTTGCCTTTCCCAAATCCAGTGATTCTGAAGTTTGTCTGCACATTAGAATCATCTGGGGATCTTTTGGAAGTTCCAAAGCCCAAACTAAATCCCAGGTCAATTAAGTTACAATCTATAGAGGGGAACAGAGGCAGCGTCAGTGCTTTTTGAAGTTCCCGAGGTGATTCCAATGAGCAAGCAGTTTTGAGAAGCACTGCTTAATCACAAAAATAAACCATAATGAGAATCCCTTCTGCTAAAATTACCAGGAGATGCTGTACTTTCCTTTTCCTGCAGTATTCTGTTGAAGCAACTTGGCTTTTTTTTTTTTTTGCGGTATGCAGGCCTCTCACTATTGTGGCCTCTCCCATTGCGGCGGAGCACAGGCTCTGGACGCGCAGGCTCAGCGGCCATGGCTCACGGGCCCAGCCGCTCGGCGGCATGTGGGATCCCCCTGGGCCGGGGCACAAACCCATGTCCCCTGCATTGGAAGGCGGACTCTCAACACTGTGCCATCAGGGAAGCCTGCAACTTGGCTTTTGATCACCATTAGGATCCAGAGTGGCTCATGTGGTGTTCAGCTGAAAGCACCATTCCTTAACATAAGTGTTTCTCAAGGCTTGCTGCATGTTAGAATCACCTGGAAGGTTTTAAGAACTAGTGATGCCCAGGCCCTGCCTGCAGAAACTGATTTAATTGGTCTGCATGAAGGCCCAGGCACTGGTATATTTTAAAAGCAGCCAGGGGACTTCCCTGGTGGTCCAGTGGTTAAGACACCACGCTCCCAATGCAGGGGGCGTGGATTCAATCCCTGGTCAGGGAAGTAAGATTCCACATGCCGCGCAGTGCGGCCAAAAAATAAATAAAAGCAGCCAGGGTCAAGAATCACTGCCTATTCACTCTTAGTACCCATCCCCATTTTCCAAAAACCCTAACCTTCCCAGCCCTCCATTATTTCATATTTTTTTCTGCTGCTTTCCAGTCTTTTCCCATCTCATCCTCTTGCTAGGTCTAACCTCTTCCGCTGGAAATTTCCAGTTTCTTTATCTTCTTCCCTCTTTTTTGGAGGAAGAAAGGTCATAGTTAACTTCCTTTATTTTTTAAATAAATTTATTTATTTTATTTATTTATTTTTGGCTGCATCGGGTCTTTGTTGCTGTGCGCAGGCTTTCTCTAGTTTTGGCGAGCAGGGGCTACTGTTTGCTGCGGTGCATGGGCTTCTCATTGTGGTGGCTTCTCTTGTTGCGGAGCACAGGCTCTAGGTGCATGGGCTTCAGTAGTTGTGGATCGCGGGCTCTAGAGCACAGGCTCAGTAGTTGTGGCGCATGGGCTTAGTTGCCCCATGGCATGTGGGATCTTCCCGGACCAGGGATCGAACCCGTGTCCCCTGCACTGTCAGGCGGATTCTTATCCACTGCGCCACAAGGCAAGTCCCAGTTAACTTCCTTTTATAGCCACTTTTTCTTGCCCCCTACACAGTTAGTTACTGTTACAGCAACATAAGGAAATGATGTCTGATGCACAAAATAATTGTTTGGTTAAGCTGCCAGCCTTTCAGCCTTCCAGTTTACCAGCTGGGAATAAGGCATGTACTGGTTCAGGTATAGAACAAATGTTACCTACTTTTCACTCTCAGGCTCAGTGTTATGCCTTCACTGATCACTCTTCCAAAGCTGTACTCATACACTTAAATGTGTAAGCAAATCACCCACTAATCTTGTTAAAATTAAGATTCAGATTGAGTAGGTCTGGGTTGGGGCTTGGGATTCCGCATTTCTAAGAAGCTCGCAGGAGATGCCAACACAGCTGGTCCACAGACCATACTTCGAGTACCAAGGTTCTGGACAATCTGGTGACAGGCCAGGTAAGGGTATCCAGACTTGGGAGTGGGGCTGGCCTTTAAACTGACAGGTAAAGCGTAAGTCTGGCAGTTTCTGGATGAGTATACAGCATGAACTCATGCTCACCTCAGGCAACTGAGATTTACCTCCTGTAAACTTAGATCAGCAAGCATGGTGCCTGGGCTGAAGACAGCACATGTGGTGACCTGATAGTGACCAGACGTCTGCACACTGTATGCCCTGCCCCAGCTATGTTACTATGTGACTTTCTTCCATGACACAAGTTACACTTCCGCTCTCAAGACTTCTGGATACACTGGTCCTCTACGTGACATTCACTGCATTAGAAACTATGGTAAACTACACACACACACACACACACCTTTTTAAATACATTCATTTTAAGCTTAACTGTAAAATAGTTCAATTGAGTAACAACTGCAAGTGTTATACTTGGGAGACCTACCCAGCACCTATCTTGGAGGTCAAGTGGATTGCTACTTTTCACTTTTCTAAAAAGCTTTTATAACTGAATCCTCAGAAAATTGGAAAAATACTTAAATTAGATTCAAAATAGAGTTCATGAATCATGGAAAACTCAAGAGTTTAAGTGTTTATTCCAGACTCTGTCTTCTTAGGAAATAAAGTACTCTCTGGGAGAAAGGTAAGTGGTTTGGAAGCCTTTGCTCTACTGGATGCCTAGAGCGTTCATTTCACTTTTAAAGCTGGAAGGGAGCTTAAAGGATCAGTTGTCCAACTCTCAATTTCTGATTAATAGGCCCCGATAAGTTCTTTCCCAAGCTCACAGCTAACTAGAAGCAGTACTTGATTAAGTAAGTGGCAATGTGTAAAAGTTCAACAGGTTCAAAGAGTGTTTAGTTTACTATCAAGAAGTAGCATACAGGGCTTCCCTGGTGGTGCAGTGGTTGAGAGTCTGCCTGCCGATGCAGGGGACACGGGAAGATCCCATGTGCCGTGGAGCGGCTGGGCCCGTGAGCCATGGCCGCTGAGCCTGCGCATTTTGGGAAAGTCTGGCTTCCTATTCAAAATTATTTTATCTTATTTGATTTAATATTTGGTTCAGAAAATTGGGGTGAAGAAAACTTACTTCCATATGTCATTGACTTCAGTGGGTGCAAATTCTTTAGACTCCAGCTGAATCATGGCAAAACCACCAATGGCATACAGGGATCCAGCCAGGCTGACCAAACCGATGGAACTTCTTTCTTGGGGAAATTCAGTCATTACTTCCCACCTAGTAATTATTGAAGATACAGTTAATGTAAAACTTTAAAAAATGCCAAATGTATTTACCGAACAATTATAGGAAATTATAATTAAAAACTTCAAGTAGCATAAACATCCAAAATTAGAAGATTAAATTTGCTACTGGAAAATATCTAAATATTCCTTTATTTGAAAGATGTAACCAAATTAGATTTTAAAGCCCTCAATATGTCAATCCAAGAATACTTCACCTTCATTAGTTAGCACCTTCAGCAGTGGTTATCAAACTGTATGCCATAAATAGTGGAGCTTTGAGGGACTTCCCTGGCGGTCCAGTGGTTAAGACTCTGTGCTTCCCCTGCAGCGGGCACGGGTTCAATCCCTGGTTGGAAAACTAAGATCCCACATGCTGTGCAGTGTGGCCAAAAAAAAAAAAAATAGTGGAGTTTTGGGGGGAAGTTCTAGGGCTCCTAGGCCCTACTGTGTTGGATTTCATTTGAATGCTAATACGAATTTTTAAAAACTGATCTCCATAGTGTCTCAAGAAATCTCCAAACCCTTTTTTTTTTTTTTTCCGGTACGCAGTCCTCTCATGCCTCTTCTCCCCATGTCCTAATTGGAAAGCTTAATTTTTATCCAAAGTTAGAAATTAAAACATATAGTGATTCATATTCTGTAGTAAGAGATGGCAGCTTACTTATTGGTGGTGAGGTCAAAAGCTTCAACTGAAGCTGAAAGACCATCTTCAGTGACACCTCCAGCAATCACAATTTTGCCTTTATGAACTGCCACTCCAAACATGGAACGAGGGGTTTTCATTGGAGCCAGATCTTTCCAGTCTCCTCTTTTGGGGTTGTAGGTAAACATCCTGTTTGTACACTTTCTGTAAACATAAAATACAACAAAATGGTCCTTTTAGAAGCTTGCTTTTTTGAAAGAAGCAACTTCACTAATCACTTACCTTTGCTTCTCGTTTGAAATATGTAGTATAATGAGGATCAGGAAAATTCTTAATCTGAACATATATCACCAAGCAAAGGACAATTCCAAATATGAGGACTAAAGCTATTTTAAATCTTAATTACACTACTGGAAGGTAGGGTCCTTTACTTTTGGCAATTGCCTAGAGGCCCAGGCAGAGTAGATTTTAATCCTATCTGCTACTAAATTCAATACACAATAGAGTTAACAAAAATTCATAAACCCTTTATTGTGCCTCAGTAACAAAGACGTTTATTCATTTCATTATCTGAATATCCTAAGAATGAATCAGTTAACTTAAGAAATAACTAGGTGTGAATGTACCTATTTTAAATGTAACTGCAATATGATGGCTCATTTTATTTTAGTCTACCACTAATATACCAATGCATTTTAAGAAATCTGGGACTAAAGATTAGACAACTAGTCATCTGAGCTGATGGGTAATGAAAACAATTTTGTATGCTAAATGGTACCAGAAAAACCTGGACTTACCTGAATTATCCTTCTTAGTATGTTGTTATGATTCCATAATTTACTGATGGGAGTTCGAATTCCAAATAAGAATTGATTAAGTGGATATATTTGGTAAAGCCAAAAAGCAACCAAACAAAATCTCAACTTTTTGTGAGGACAATTTTTTTTAGTTTTATAAAAGACCAGATATCTGGAGTAGAAGCATTTCCTCTAATATATGACTATGAGTATTATCTTAAAACTCCTCCATAAGAACACGATCCAAAATCATGTTCTTCAAATGCAGTGGCGATAACTAGTATAATTCAGTGCTTATTTTAGGTAATGACTCTTTTCAAAGTTCTTGACTTTGGCATTTGTCAAGCAATGTTCTGGGTTTTTTTGTTTGTTTGTTTGTTTTTAAAGGGAACTTTATTTATTTATGGCTGCATTGGGTCTTCGTTGCTGCGCGGGCTTTCTTTAGTTGCAGCGAGCAGGAGTTACTCTTCGTTGCTGTGCACGGGCTTCTCACGTGGTGGCTTCTCTTGTTTCAGAGCACGGGCTCCAGGCACGTGGGCTTCAGTAGCTGTGGCACGGGGGCTCAGTAGTTGTGGCGCACGGGCCTAGTTGCTCTGCAGCATGTGGGATCTTCCCGGACCAGGGCTCGAACCCGTGTCCCCTGCATTGGCAGGTGGACTCAACCACTGTGCCACCAGGGAAGCCCGCAATGTTGTTTTGGTTAATCATATTTTCAAGATTAATGTATTCTTACTGACAAGACCTGCATGCTTCTTACTGACACATCAATTTCCTAGTTACTAATACTACTTGAAGGAAACAATTTAAATCATTTGGCAGAGTCACTATGTTTCCAGTCATAACACTGCTTAATACAGATTTTCCATTCTATTACTCAGGAAAAATGTTCCAAACAAGATTTTGCTCTGAGTGTGTTTATAATATGGCCTTCCTTTAAATGTTTATTTGATGGGAATATCTGGCATTAAGGAGGACATCAAAATTTCAGAATATATTATCTTTGAATATGGACAGACTGTATAAAAACCCTTTGCTTTTAAAAATCATATTTTCTGTAATATATGTCATTTTAATTGAGTAATAGTCATTAACTATTAACTGCACAACATACAGTTCTTTAATTCTAGTACATTTCCATATTTTACTCTCCTTTCCTGCTTTGCCCTTAAATTCTTAATTCTGACTCCCTTTCCAGGATTGGGCATCTCTTGAACAAACTGGGTAAATGATACAAGCCAAATTAGGCAGAGTTTTCAGGGGCAGGAAATTTGTTCTCACTATTGAAGCTAAAAATCTTCATTTTACCAGACAGGCTACTGGCTTAACTGACTGACTTCTGGAGCACTCTAAACTCACTTCTCCCTTGGGGGTATAAGATCTCTTTCCTAATTACCTATCCCTTGAGAAGTACCTAGAAAGCAAGTTATATGAAACTTCATCCTCTTTTTCTCATAAGAGATTGGGTGCTACTGGGTATATCAGGTATATCTATTCTGTTTGATCAGTGCCTGCTTGTGACCAGTTGTTAAATATTTTGAATATCACCTGTCCAGGAGTAAATAAGTGAAACATTGCTGAGGAAAGAACTGCCCCCTTTTCAGTCCCCAGTCACCAGTTTCAAACTCAACTATCTAAATTCTCTCTGATGAATGTAAAGTACAAATCCATGATTTTTAAGCACTATTGTTTTAATAGTTATATTTAAAATATTATATTAAAGAGATACACTTAATTTGTATCTACTTATGGCTAAATGAATAAAAAGCCCACTGGTTTTAATGTAGTAAAATATAATTATAAATTAGCCAAATAAAAGGCTTGATTATGTTCCTAAATGCTGCTTTTCCACTGTAAGAATGCTTATGATGGAGATATTATGTTTGTTCTTAGCAATATGCTGGGCATACAGAAATTGACTTTAGCAACTTTAAAACTGTATACAGTTTTCCTTCATCAATCATTTTAAATATCCTCCAATAGCTTTTTGAAATTTTACTTTCAAAATGTTATGGGTGAGAACCAAGTCCTATTTCAGCGTGTAGATTCAAGTGAAAACAGGAAGGAACCCTTGTAATAAAAAAATCACTTGGATATAAACCATAAGGAGATGTCAGGGTACTTACTTGTCATCTGTCTTTCCTCCGAGACAATATATCATCCCCTTATGTGAAATCACACTATGGCCATAGACTTTGATAGGAAGTTTTTTAACTTCATTCCATTTGGCTGCCCTAAAATCAGAAGATAGAATTTATATGCTTTCAGTGAACTTCAGTTTCTAAAATTATGATTTTGATATAGGCACTCATATACCTGAATGCTTAGGAAACGAGAATGTCATGCCAACTTACACGGGATCATAGCACAATACTGAATCCAGTGAAGCCTCTGTTTGAAGGTCTTTGCCTGCAACTACATAGATTTTGTCATCTACTTCTCCCAGACCGAAGAGACACCTGGCTGAAGGCAGAGGTGGAAGTCCAACCCACTCAGATGCTACATTATCAAGCTGAAAGAAAGAATATATGAGGAATTGTGGAGCTTGTTACAGATGTACCAAAAAATATGCTATACTTTGTTGTTTAGAATTCATTGAGATAGTCAAAGTTCTCAAAAGTAAAACTACAACCCCAAAAGGATCATATTTTACCTTTGAATTACTGAGAAAAATAAGAAAAGCTACTTGGCCTACCAAAATAGCTAAAAGTACTCAAACCTGCAGAACTTGAAGAAAGAGAAAATAAAATAGTCACCGGAGATGAGTTAAGAACTGTGAGATTTCTTGTTAAATTTTCTTCCCATGTTGCCTTGTTCAGGTTTGAACAAGGACTCATAATACTTTTAGGATACTGGGGAAAAAGAGGGTCACAGTATGTGACTGAACCCCGCATGCTATATTTAACATGCTCCCAAGCTGGCGCCCGGGACAGCTGGACCTGTCGCTCAGTTCACAGACAGCTGGGGCACTAGGCATTATTTTTCTTTCCTTCAACATTTTTAGGTTCTCCATGCTTCACTTTATTACTTCGGATATAGGCAGGTGTTATAGCCTATAACTTCCTAGCCTTTTTCAGGGAGTCATTTAAAATACCCTTCTCTCTCTCTCGCGTTTATATTAGGAAGTAACTTTGCTTTTTTTTGCTACTGCCAGTTCTACAAGCCTAAGACAGCGCTCCAAGAGCCCACGCTCTGGGATAGGTGATTCTGATATGGCTGGCATCAGCTTTAGCACTTACTATTGGTAATTTTAAGATTTTCCACTTTGCATTTTAGGACACCAAAGCACAAGAAAACTGCTTTCTGAGGGTGCACATTCACAGATTTGTTGTCCTCTCTAGTGCTACTTCTATGCAGTCGAAGAAAAAGGAATAAAACCCAGAATAATTGGATACCAAGGATAGATGCAGATATTAAAGTCTGTGGTATAGGGAGGGGTCCCTATGGAAGCCTATCTCTATCTGGTCTAGTAACCGTGGTTAAAGCAAAGTACTATTTAAAACTAGCAGAGATGACCGGTTTGATCCCCACACATACACTGTTAGTTTGCAGTCACAAATTTCAACATCCAGACTGTGATCACTAATGTTTTCTTTTTTTCTTTTTTTTTTGCGGTACGCGGGCCTCTCACTGCTGCGGCCTCTCCCGTTGCGGAGCACAGGCTCCGGACGCGCAGGCTCAGCGGCCATGGCTCACGGGTCCAGCCGCTCCGCGGCACGTGGGATCTTCCCGGACGGGGGCACGAACCCGTGTCCCCTGCATCGGCAGGCGGACTCTCAACCACTGCGCCACCAGGGAAACCCTGTTTTCAAATTTCTTGAAAAAAAATTATTTATCAATAAAGTGGTATGTAGTATAGTACCAGTAATAATGAGCATTTATGGAGTTTTTACTCTGTGATAGGCTTCATACTAAATGCTTGACACAGATAATCTCATCTAGTCCTCCAGGATAGGGACTTTTATTTTCTCCATTTTACATATGAGGAAACTGAGGTACAGAAAGTTTAAATAATTTGCACAAACTCACAGAGCTTTTAAGTGATACTTGATGCAAGCTATACAAATTCATAGTTTGTCTTTTTATAATGGGAACAGCAGCCATCATGATCCCAAACCGGAGGGTTTACAGCCCACACTACACAATACTGTCTACATACCCATACTACCCTGGATAGGGCACTTCCTACAGCAGATGAGACAGCAGACTGCCTGCCAGGCTTTTTTACAGATGAGCTGTCAAGCTATTTAACCTCTCTGGCTTCAGTTTTCTCACCCTTAAAATTAGAGTTTGGACCTAGATTACTTTAAGATGTGGTGTTCAAAGATTTGATGAAACTATTAAGTCTATGGAAAAAACTGGCTCTTACCTAGGTAAAAAAATTCTCATAATCTAATTCTAGTATACAATCAAAGGTCATATGAATCCTAACTTAATACATTTTAAACAGAGGTGACCAAGCAGAAAATACAAAGCCTGAGATTCTCATACATATATTTTCTTGTGAGTCATAACCCTCTTTTACAGTCAGGTGTTTTTATCCTGGCATCTTGTCCCACTATTTGTGCCTTTTAGAAGGAGCAAGGCATGGGAAATGACAGGGAGTCGACCCTTTCAACTTTGTATAACCTTTTGTAGCCAAAAGGAACAACATCAAGCAGGTTTCAGAAATGAGAGGCTGTGTCAATAAAAGCAAGGGCAGTAACAGGATGGAAGAGAATAAAGATAAGGCTATTAAGTATTCTTTGGGTCTATGATTTCCAGGTATCTGTCTGTATTTTGATGTCATTTTTACTTCCTAGATAAAATTATTGCCTTTTCAATTGAATTTACCCTTCCTGAAATTTATCTGAATTTAAAATTAGGGCTTAGGAAATTTTCTGGCCCACATTCAAATACTTATAAAAATAAAATAGAAGCTGTAATCATATTTCATAGTTAACATTCTTTAATGGAACTTGGAAAATTAAGAACCGTGATTAACATGTATTATTACATTTTTCAAGATTAGAAAAAGCTGGTTAAAGAGTGTGCGTTAGGGCTTCCCTGGTGGTGCAGTGGTTGAAAGTCTGCCTGCCGATTCAGGGGACACGGGTTCATGCCCCGGTCAGGGAAGATCCCACATGCCACGGAGCGGCTGGGCCCGTGAGCCATGGCCGCTGAGCCTGCGCGTCTGGAGCCTGTGCTCCGCAACGGGAGAGGCCGCAACAGTGAGAGGCCCACGTACGGCAAAAAAAAAAAAAAAAAAAGTGTGCTTTATAAATGCACCGTATGTTACACACTTTGAAAGCATTCAGTGACTGTGGTATGACATTCTACACATGCTTATCTTTGGCCTTTCCAACTCAAGTGCCCATAAACCCCAGGCCATAAGTAGCCATGACCTAAACAAACTCTTTTGAACTATCTGTAAGCTACAAAGTACTGGTACTGACATTACTAAAGATGAAGGTTAAGCCACTGACTCCTTCATAAACTGGTAAATATAATGTGTTGATAATATGAAACGAACTCCTTTCAAACAAACTACAAAGAGTGTTAGTTTAGGAGGGTGTGTTTTCTTGGAAACTTCTATGGTTTCATAATACAGATTAAGTTGCCAATATGTCTAAGTACAACTCTGATCCAAATAAATTTGATCATTTATCATAAATATTTCTAAATACAATTAATCCAAATGAGTGACACTTGTGTAGACAGTGTTTCCTAGAAGGTAATCCAAAGCATGTAAAATATGTATACAAGTTCTTTTCATTTTCAACAAAAGTATATTTTAGGCAGTAACCATAAATAAGAGATGAAATGCTACCTCCAGGAACTTCAAATCAGTTCAAGGAAACTTGGAAGAAGGTAGAAAATCTGATCAATTATAACATTTTGTAATGTGTAAAGTACTTTGATTTGGGGAAATACAGTAACCTGTTTTTCAGAAAGAGGACACAAGATTAAATTTCGTTTTTACTAAAATACTGGACTTTAAAGGGTTACAGTCACAATCAACTATAAACATGACATTTTGGGTAAAAGTGCATAAAGAAAATTGTGAGCCATCACTTATACATTAATTAGAACCTCATTCTTTTCCAAAACGTTTATTAAATATTAATAGAACCTCATTCTTTACCAAAACGTTTATTAAATATTAACAAGCAGTTAACTGATTCAAATATTTGTCCGCCCTCCAAGTAATGAAAATTCAAGGGACTGGAATAGCACATCAAGAAGAATAAAATACAAGCAACCTGAATAATTCACAAGTCAGCTAACTAGATGGTGACTAACAGCCTTTCCTTTATGTCTCTACATATATGAAAATATCCTTTCTTACCTGGAAGAAGTACGACTGTAGAGGTTGATCTTTATTTTCTTCATCCACATAGAGGCCTCCTACCACGTACACCTGATTTTGCTGGGTAACAATGCTGGAATGATTTCTGGGGATCTGCTCAGCCAGTGCAGTAAGGTAGCATTCATTTTCCGTGGGATCATAAGCTACTGCAGCTGTGTCATTAACCAAGAGGATGAGGTCTTTGACAAACATTCCATGCCTGGGAATATCGTTCAGGTAACCAGGAAGTAAATCTTCATCACCAACATCACCATTCACCTCACTAGCCCCAGCCTTCTCTGTGTTTTTGCTAGGTTCTGGGAGTTTGCCTGCAAAGGCATCTTTGAGAACTTTGATTTTTTTCTGGAGTTCTGGGTTGCTTTTAATTATATCATCTTTCTCAACACGATCTTTAAAATATTTTTCTGTCATAAGGCGAAAACGGATACAATCAAACACTTCGCTAAGGTTTTTAACCCTGTTTTCTTTGTCTGTTCGCACCCATTTCATCACTGCCTCAAATACAGCTTCTTCCTTTTCTACATTTAGGCTGTCATTGGAAATGACTGAGATCAGCTCCTGTGGAGACAGTTGCATGAAGTCCTCTTCCTTACAAATCTGTAGAAAGCGATCAGACACAAATTCACGGGCAGAGATGGCAAGTCTCGGGCAGTCAAGAAGAAGTCCTAATCTTAGGATAGCTAGACAGTTACCAGGAGCGAGTCTTTTCTGAAGATAAGAAACGCAGACAGTGAACACGGAGGGGATCTGAAAGCGGCTGGCCAATGCAAAAATATCTTGCACATTTCCGTCGTTGAGATCAATACTGGCAGAGTACAGGTACTTAATGATTAAATCCAGTACAGCAGGATCCACATTATCTAGTACTACCTCCTTTTTTTTTGCCTCATCAATTTCAGATAAAAAATACTCACGGAAGTAAGGACTACAAGCTGACAAAATCAATCTGTGGCAAGGAAGATTTTTGTCACCTGCTTTCAGTGTGCAATCGATGAATTTCTTCTCATCCAGGAGATCTTTTAGACCATCCTGAAGAAGGGTGGATTGGTAAAGCCGCAGTTCCTCTGCAAGTTCCCGCTGGGAATCCATTTTGTGAGTAACCTGGGTAAGGAAGGGGACACTAAGGCCTTAGCTCCTCACAGCACACAGGTCTAGCAGTAAAAAGGCAGATCAGTGTGCTTTGCCCAGCCTGAAGCCTTTGCAATTTAATCCCACCAGCTAAATATAGATACCAACTCTAACAAGGGAATTTAGGAGAGCTAGTTTGGAAAGAAGAGTTCTTGCAGCTGTTACAGATTGAAAGGAACAACTGGAACTTTTAATCACTAAGGACACAGCTAAGAAACAAGAGATTTAAATGAAGTGGAAAGCTTTAAAATACATAAAGCATTAGAAGATATGCTAATAAAGGCTACCGCAAGAAAATGTTTATTAAACTAACAGAACACTGAATCATAAAAATGAGTCAGTCCGCTAAAAATGGTCTAGTGGCAAGCTACTTGGCTATCTGAATTAATGATGCAAAGTTCAAGAATATGAGCTGAGTTCATTTGGATACTCATAAGCAAGATCCCCTTTCCAATAACTGCTACAAATTTTTATTTTCTACTCAAAACAGTGGGATATATAATCTTCTTTTAGAAGTAGGAAACAAAGACTTCTACTTAGGTACTATAATTATAGATTTTTTTTGGAAAAAAAACCTTTAAAATAATAATATCCCCCCATCATGATTGAAAATAAATGCAGAGAAACTGCTATTTTCTAAGACATTCCAAATTATCGGTATTTTTAAGTGGAAAAACTATAATTAGTATTGAATTAAATTATGAAATTATTTGTTCACACCCTGCCTTGCTCTACAAAGGATTTGATGTGGCAAACATTAAGACAAGAAAAAAAAAAGGTTAAAAGTCGGCCCTAGGGAAAGAAAAAATCTACACACATACAGTAATGATCACTAAAGATATTCTGTGGTTTTGTGTTGATCTTTCATTAAATAAAAATTTAAAAAATAGAACAGATGTATTGTAACCCCATGAGAACAATGTAATCAATAGAACATAGCAAAATCAGGATGAAGTGCTACATTCCTGGTATAATTTGAAAAACAGGCTTTATATACACACAAAAAAAGTATATGACTAGAATCATAATTTAAGTTGTTGATTATAATAGAACACACCATATTAATTATGGGATGCAGAAAGCATGACTTGAAAAAAAATTGATCCTCTGTTTACATACAAATAGCATCATATACTTCTTCATGAAATATTTTATTACAGAATTATATTCTCACATTTTTAAAAACTCAGTGGGGCTGTAAAAATCCTGTAATTTCAAAGGTTGGTATTCTTAAACATGCTCAAAAGAACATAAGCTCCATAAAGACAGGGATTTGGGGGAGGTTTGTTTTGCTCAATGCTATAGCCACAGGGCCTCACGGGTCCTCCATAAATGTTTGTTGAGTGAATCAATGAATGCTCCCAGATCAGGGAATTATGTATTTTTAAACTTCAAGGTCTCCATCCATCAGTAAAAGTTTTTTCCCTTATTTTACATCACGGTGAAGTCAATGGTACTGTCAGCTGCCAAAACAACAGCTGAAAGAAGAGCTCATTGACTCTTTCCATTTATAGAGGCCACTAAAGGTTTTAACACACTAGAAAAAACCTACAGCTGCTCCCTTGTTTAAACAATAAATGACTCATTTCTCTTTACACGTAACACCTAACATCTGAAAAGATTAATGAGTCAGATGCAAACACAGTGTTTTGACGTTTTGAGATTATTCCTCACTAATTGGCAATTTTATAGTCTGTTTTGCTTGAAAAACTATTGAAACAATATTCCTAGCTGCATTTTTTTGACCTGTACACATTTTTCAAGCAACATTTTCCCCCAATATAGGTTATTATAACCCCATCCCTTAAAAATGTAAAAATCCTTTCCTATTTAAATGAAGAAACCAATTTATAGCTTTTGTTCATTGATCTTTATTAAACTCAGGTTAGCCCTTGGTTGTACTATGTGTCTATGGTTGTACATACAGTTGCATCTTATTTTAAATGATTTTACACACTCACTTTTTTCACTCTAGAAAAAGCGGGTTAATGTTTTGACAAAAGTTCCTTACAAAGTTTCTTTATACTGAAGCAGTGGCAAAAAACACTTATGCAAGAGAGGTCACCAAATCTTACCTGACCAAGAAATCAGAAAATAATATCATATTTTTGAAAACTTCAAAGAAGTTTCAATGAATGCAAACAAAGAGCAAGTCAACAAATAAACTATTTATTTAAAAACTATTTAAAACTATTTTCTTACAAAATAAATGTATTCTTGCCAAAACGATATTGAAATTATTTCCAAAATAGTGCCCAAAACTTTACATAGGGGTTGATATCCTCCAAAGTTAGCTAAAATTTTTAGTTTTTACATAAATGGTTACCTAAAAATGACAAGCTTAAGGTTTCTAATTTATATGAGAGTTGGCTTACCTTTGGAGCTATGTGATAAATATATTTAAACCAGATTTTTATAACTAAAAAAGCAGCATTTTGATTACTCCATAAGAATAGTCTTATGCTTTTAGATAACACTTTCAAAACATTTAATGGTGCTGCATAAATTCTTTGTTAAACTCAACATGATACAGTCTTTTAATATCCACAGACTAATAATTTACAAGTATTAGTTACAAAATAAACATACTTACAACAAACCAGATACATTTTGATTACAATTTCAAATATAATTTTTAGAAGACTGGCAATAAAATCTTCGACAAATGAGTTTTTCCTTAATCATTAAAAAAAACTCTCTGAAAAGCTTTTTCTGTAAATGTAAAAACTATGCCACGCCTTATAGCAGGCGACTAGTATCTTTAATCTTGAGATATCTTTAAATAGAAACCCAGCTCAACTCAAGATCAACTCATTACTTCCCAAAGTCCCTGTAGGGTGAATCCATCCTTCAATTTCTCTATTGCAAGCCCCAGTTCTTCTGAAAACACAGGTTCACGATCTTGTTGCTTTTTGGGAGATAAGAGGATGAGATGGGAATAGAGAAGGTGGGCAAGGAAGAGGAAAAAAAAAACAAAAAATAGGTTTCACATAAGTTTGTGAATACTAAATACTGGAATATAGAAAATTTTTTTCATATACTATAGGTAAAATATCCTTACCTTATTGCCATCAGCAAAATAAGCCTATAAGACAAGGAAAATTATATTTCACATACTTGATATATAATAGGTTAACAGGCCAAGGAACAGGTAATTAATTTACAGAACAATTCTGTAACTAACTGTATTTTATATTCTGTTACTGTGTGTCTAATGGTTTTCTCACCTATCTTTACAAGGCTGGTAGCAGAATTCACTTCTTCTGTCAATCATTTATGTCTTCAAGAGTTACGCTTTAAGCGCTAAAAATGTGCTTTGTAATTGGTGTATAACTAGCATTGTTAACTTGAAAGGAGATACAAAGAATGACTAAGCAGCTATAAAATTTCACCCCTACTTTTGGTTTAGAAGAAGATGCTGGCAAAACAAAACAAAGCAATCAGTGCTTCAATGTGTCAGCAAAAGCATATACTGAGGCAGTAGTAGTTTATTATTAACTATCTTATACTTATTTCACACTTTGCTTAAAAACTTTCATTCCCAGAGAGATAGTCTAGTCAGATTCATAGACCACAGTACATAGAAAGTATTATTATTATTTTGGCTATTAATTAAATAGTACAAATTTGGAAACAAGAAAGTTTACTGTTCAAATAGAAATCCATTTTAAGATAATATACCTATAAACTGAAAGGAGGGAGGTCCATCTCATAAAGATTACTTATGGAAAGTACAGACTTTAAATTAATTAAATTAACTATATTTAATATATTCTGTTATCTTAAAGTGTGAAAAAACTTTTCACACATCTGAAATCCTCTGAATAAGTATGTTCTCAAACTATTTCCCAGTTTGGTAATTTAAAAGTATTTTCATACACACACAAAAATCCCTAACCTGAAAAAAAAACTACTCTCCAACTCATGTTTAAGACATTCTAAAAAGTCTCAAGTTCTATGCTATTTTACACACTTAAAGCATTATTTAATTAAACACGACTCAGATTAAAAAAAAAATCACAAGAAATTTAGTAGCTCTTCTTTGTGATGCTCACCACAAAAGCATCTGTGTGATCATCAGAGTCTATTTCTACATCATCTTGAATTTGTTCAACTGTCAGAGCTTCAAGGGACTGTGGCTGAAAATCAGCAGATGTTAAAAAAAGAAAAAAGAAAAAGAAAATCAGTTAAATCAGATGTTAAAATGTATCAGAGACAATATTAATCAAATAAATAATTTTAGTAAAATGTGCTGTGAGAATTGTAAATACCTGTAAAAGGATATCACAGTTACCAACCACTCAAGTCTTACAAAAATCACTGCATAATTTATATTCTATTAAAACTAACATGAATAATAAAATGAGTCAGTTAAACCCAAGCTTTTAAATCTGAAGTCAATATCATCAAAAGATTTAAAATGACAAATTTACACAAACTTAATATGATACTTAGAAATATCCATCAAGAAAAACACTCTCATTGGATTTTATCTGATTTTCTGGTAGTTAAAAACTATCTGTTAGTTTAAGTTTAAAAAAACTAACTTTTGTATAATAGCAAGTTTTAAATTTTCCTCAAAATAGTCATTAAATAGAATTTGTGAAAAAGGAAATTTGTGAAAAAGAAGAACTAAGATTTGTATGGAATACTCTAAAGGTGAAGCAGAATAAATACAGTGCTGGTATCTATTAATTCATTTTTCAAATATTTGAATATCTTTAGTGTATGAGGTACCATGCTGGTACTACCAAAGGTTTAAAGTCTCTGCCCTTACCAGAAAAGGTGTGTAATCTAGTGGGAATGGAGTGAAGGACAAAACACAATTATAAATAACTAAATATCAGGTTGAACTATATGAAATTGCCATTTTAGTAAAAAATGGTCAAATATTAATAATATCATATAGTTCAACCTACAAAAAATAGCTGTAACAAATGCAATATCTATTATAATAGAAGAGTTTGGAGACAGCACAACTTCTGGCTTGTGCATGCCAGAAACTTTCATGAAGAAAAAGCTGGCACGTGATCTAGGGCTTTTAGGATGAGGATGATTTTCATAGGTGGGATTAGGGGAAAGGGTATTTCTGACAGAGGGGATCAGTATCAGCAAAGGTGAGAAACCACAGGATATAGCCGAAGAAGATGAATAATCCAATATCCTGGACAGACAGAAGGAGCTACACAGAATATTGTACTGAATAATGCCAAGGAGTATCATTCACACTGGAGTCTACGTGAACAATGTTCTCTGGGCAGTGCACAGCCTACAGAACCAGACACTGTGGCTGTGCAGATAAGGTGGGAAAGGTAGACTGAAGTTTACTGAAATTTTTTAATACCAGCTCAGAGAATGTGGACTACTTATAAGGTAATTGGTGGGGTAAAGTTGATGGTCGAAGTGTACTGCTGACAAGAGGTGACCTGATGCCCTAGTCCGAGGACAGCTGGTGTTTCAACCATGTTCAGAGCTCTGTGACTGCGTACAAGTAAATTAACCTATCTAAGCCTCAGTCTCCTTAACTGTGAGATACGGCTAATAATAATGATGATGATACACTTTATAGTGTTTTTAGGAGGATTAAACAAGATGAGGCATATAAAGTTCTTAGAGCAGTGAACAGCAAAGAGTAGGCATTCAACATAGCCATTCAACAACTATGAATATTCACTAAGAGCCTATTATGTGCTAGTTTTGATTGCTGGAGATATAATAATTAAAGAAAATAGATAAAAATCCCTAACTTCATGGAGATTATTTATAGTGAAGGAGACTGATTAGTGTTAACCAAAAATAAAGCAAGCAAGTGAGCAAACAAGCAGAACAAGGGATAAAAAAGTGACGGGGGTTGGTGTTTTAGATGGATAGTCCAAAGACCTCCCTGAAGAAGTGGCTTTGGAGTAAGGACTTATATGTGGTGACAAAACAAGCTACTATGGCTGGTTATTATTATGTACTGAGGGCCAAAGAAGGGGAAAAGAAGAGAAATGAAAGGTAGAGACAGAATGGGTAGGAGAACTAACATATTGTCTCCAATGTGCCAGCCACTTTACAGACATGATCAATAACTTTGTAAGAGAGATTACCTTCATTTTATAATGTGAAAACTGAAGCTCAAATTTGCCTAGGATCACAAATAAATGGTGAAATTGGGATTGAAGTCAGGTTTGTCAGGTTCCAAGGACCATGCTTGTTCTATAACATTATTCTACAAGCAAAAGTAGCAAAGGAAACTGCAGTTTGAATAGAAAGAAAGGGATAGGAAAAGGGAAGAGACTGGTACAACTGACTGAATGTGTAAAGTAAGATAATGAGAAAAATAAAAAAGGAAAACCCCAGAGTTTTGAGCACATCTGACTTTGACAATGTTAAAAATAAATAAGTAGTGAATAAATAAATAGATAAATCAGCAAGATACTGCTTTTGAGAAAAATGACAAGATTTTAGGTATGCCAAGTTTGAGATACTCAACCATGTCCTAGTGTAACTTACTGACTTGGAAAATTATTAATTAAATTACTAAGATTAACTTTTTTTTTTTTTTTGCGGTACACGGGCCTCTCACTGTTGTGGCCTCTCCCGTGGCGGAGCACAGGCTCCAGAAGCGCAGGCTCAGCGGCCATGGCTCACGGGCCCAGCCGCTCCGCGGCATGTGGGATCTTCCAGGACCAGGGCATGAACCCGTGTCCCCTGCATTGGCAGGCGGACTCTCAACCACTGCGCCACCAGGGAAGACCCTAAGATAAACTTTTAAATGAGAAATTCAATTCATGTTATTTGGAATGCTCATCTATGTGAAAATATTCAAGAAATATTTGGAACCCTGGTAAGCTTACAGAGTATGCCAAGATCAGAAAGATTTGGGAGTCATCTACAGAAGTACAACTTGAAGAAACTGGAGGAGGAGGTGATATTACTGAGGAATATACAGAGAAGGTAGAGTGAAAGGGAGAATGCTGAAAGAAGTGCAGGTTGGGAAGAAAGCAGAAAATGATGGTTAAGGAGACGAAATAGAGTGTATGTACAATATGGCGTCAACAATCCAGAGACAAGTTTCAGCTGGAAGGGGAAAGGGATATATATGGAATTTGACAGGGAGACAAACAAAGTCTGTCTCCCTGTCTTAAGTATATGGAGCACAACGAGGTTGAAGTCAGAGGGTATGAATTTGTACTTAGCTGTCCAGTCCTACTTCTTGATCTTCCTGGTCACCTGCTGTAGTCCAAGAGCAGGAAGAGAGACAGATAATATATGTGATATGGCTCAACATGCTGAGTATTGGCAGGGACACTGATGAAAGAGTGGGTGGCAGGGACACTAGCAATAGAGTGTACGGTGAGGGCCCCAGGACAAGAACAGATAGCAAGGGAAGGTGTGACAGAGCGCCTCTGGCAAGGGTACCACTGTCAGAGCAGACGGCGAGGAGTCTCTAATGAAGTGGCTGGTGAGGACAACAGTGAAACACCAGATGACAAGGGGCCCAGCCGCAGAGGCTGAAGAGTAAACCCAAAAGACAGCTGATGTACCTGGAGAGTGGGACTGGTGCAGAAACCAGAAGTCGTGAGGAAGGCAAAGAGCAGACATGTGGGCATGATATTCAAAATTTTTCACAACTGACATGGAAGAGGATCTGATGAATAGGAACAGACACAGGCCATATTAGTGGAGCAGCCTCCTGGAGGTCCTATATTGTGGGTCATTGGGGGAAGGGAATGGTGTCTGTGAGGCCTGTAAGGTTTAACCAAATGCTAATGGCTGGCTGAAGTAAAATAAAAATAAAGTTGAAATAAAATAAAAATAAAGAGTGGGGGCTTCCCTGGTGGCGCAGTGGTTGAGAGTCCGCCTGCCGATGCAGGGGACACGGGTTTGTGCCCCGGTCTGGGAAGATCCCACATGCCGCGGAGCGGCTGGGCCCGTGAGCCATGGCCGCTGGGCCTGTGTGTCCGGAGCCTGTGCTCCACGGCGGGAGAGGCCACAACAGTGAGAGGCCCGTGTACCGCAAAAAAAAATAAAAATAAAAATAAAGAGTGGGAGATTCAAATCTCTACATCAGAAGAGCCTTGCATATGGGGACATCTTGGATAGGCTGCTACCTAGACGGGCAGGAATGAATGGTGAAGCAGCCAGGGACAAAACAGGTGGTAGGCACAAATTAGCATTGGCCATACTCACTGAGCAGAGCCTGTATATTCATCATTTTAAACATAGTTTAAAATTAAATTGTACACAATGTGTGTATATCTGAATTTTATAGATTGTGTAAAGGCAATTGAGCAAATTCTGTATATCACACACTGAACAAATTACCTTTTCTTCCATCTCATAATCCACTCCAAATATAGGACTGGTAGAATAGACTTTGTGAAGTGAATTAATTTCCTTAACTGATTCTTGTAGTTTTTCCACAGGATCTATTTTAAAGCCAAGAACATATCCTCCGCTCTGTAAGAGAAAATAATGAAAAAATGAAAAGTCTGAGAAACAGTATTTACAGTATATGATAAACTACAGCTCTAACTGTGCTTACTTCAGAGCACAATATGTAGGCTGATTTTATTTTTTATTTTATTTTTTTGCGGTATGCGGGCCTCTCACTGCTGTGGCCTCTCCCGTTGTGGAGCACAGGCTCCGGATGCGCAGGCTCAGCGGCCATGGCTCACGGGCCCAGCCGCTCTGCGGCATGTGGGATCTTCCCAGACCGGGGCACGAACTCGTGTCCCCTGCATCAGCAGGCGGACTCTCAACCACTGCGCCACCAGGGAAGCCCTGTAGGCTGATTTTTTTAAATTAAAATTTTTATTATGAAAACTTCCAGCATATACAAAAATAGAAGAGTACAATAAATGTCCATGTAGCCATCATCCAGCTTCAACAAGTAACAACATATGGCCAGCTCTGTTCCATATGTAACCTCCCCATCCCCTAAATCTCCTCCCCTCATCCACTCAGGATTATTTTGAAATATATCCAGATATCACATAATTTCATCTGTAAGTATCAAAGCTAATATTTCAAGATTAAAAAAAATATGCCATAGATTGTGAAGGCCAAGGGAACTGAGTTTTTCCTGAGCTAGACCTTGAAAAGGAATAGACTATATATTAAAATAAAAAAGGGAATGGCATACCTGAGGCTATCTCCTTGTAGAATTAGGAAAGAAACTTGCCCATGACAGTTTGTTGGAGAAGAAGTGTTAAAAAATTAAGTACCCATATGGTGATGGTTGAGAGCATACACGTTAGTGTTCAAATCCTGGTTTTACAACACTACATATGATGTATGGTTTACATCATACAACTAGCTGTATGATGCTGGGGAAAGGAGTGAGTAGACATTCATATTTAAATTTAGAATTTAGAAGAGAAAAATCTCTTTTTAAAAAAAATTTATTAAAACACATAAATGCAAAAACCAGGCATAATGGGGCGTAGCAGTCTATAATTAGATACAGTATAATCTGAGTTTGATGGTATAAAATCTCAAATAGGGTGTGTTTATCTGTATAGACCTGTGTTGCTCAAAGACAGTCTTATGAATCAGTCAGACCTGGAATCAAAACCTAGCCCTATCACTTACTGTTATTAGACCATGGGCAAGGTTTCTAACTTCTCCAAGTCTCAGTTTCCTTGAATAAAAAATGGGGAAAAAATAGTAACTGTATCATAGGGTTGTGTAAAGATTGAAACAATGTCATGACTGTAATCATAATTAATATGTCTGCCCAAAAGAGAAATATAAGCAGGATTCTTCCCATGGGGACAATTACTATATGACTTCAAACTCAAACTCTTCATATAATCTCATGTTACAGCTAATACTCTTCTTGGATATAAACTGGTTACTATAAAAATAAAACTAAAAATATAGACTGTCACATAGTTTTTTAAATCTATTAAAGATTAATAAAAATATAAAGTATCTTACCTGCTGAGAGCTTTCTATGACAAGAGCTAAACCAAATTTTGAATCTCTAATCTTTATTGACCGCTAGATATAAAACGAAAAAAAAAAAAGCTTGTTTTTATTATCTGATAGTAGTGACATTTTAACACGTTTTTCAACTTTTACACAGTAACTACTTTTCATAGTCTGAAGAACAGAACTCTTCCTCTTTCCTTTTTCCTTACACTCCTATAGAGATCAATTAAATGAAAAATTTCATACTGGAAATAGGTGGCAAATTTGTAAGGCAACACAAAGATGACATCTCTGAAATATGTACAAAATTCTGACTTAAATGTCCCCTGCTTCAGGGAGTCCACAACTTTTCTGAATATTTTAAACCAAAGGCCAGCAATCCTTTAGTTATGGAGAGCCAGTGTCTTTTGTGGCTCCTACGGCTGGGTTAGTTTTTAAAAGTCCCATGTGCCTGACGTAGAGAATGGACTTGAGGACATGGGAAGGGGGAAGGGTAAGCTGGGATGAAGTGAGAGAGTGGCATGGACATATATACACTACGAAATGTAAAATAGATAGCTAGTGGGAAGCAGCCGCATAGCACAGGGAGATCAGCTCAGGGAGATCAGCTCGGTGCTTTGTGACCACCTAGAGGGGTGGGATAGGGAGGGTGGGAGGGAGACGCAAGAGGGAGGGGATATGGGGATATATGTGTACGTATAGCTGATTCACTTTGTTATACAGCAGAAACTAACACAACAATGTAAAGCAATTATACTCCAATAAAGATGTTAAAAAAAATGTTGCATGTGCCTTCTGTTTCTTACACAATAAATGACTAAATTCTGAAAGAACCTCCACTGCATTTATTGAAAAAAAAAAGTATTGGCATTCATCACTGGGCATCAAAGAAGGCTAGGATAGGTCAAATATAATTAACTCAACTGGTAAGTGTGACATGAGGGTGAAGCGTGGCTAGTGGATGAGCAGTGATACCAGTGGCCTGGGAGAAGGGTAGAGGGGCAGAAGCATAATGACATGCAGGACCTGTAGAAAGTGAAACAAAACGTACTTGCTGGCAGGGTTAGAGAGAACCCTGGAGGATCTAACATTATAACCAGCAGACCAAAAGTCCAAGAAGGATAATAATCTGTGGTAGGTGACTGTGTATCATACTTCCAGACAGATGGGCATTGGAAGTTGAGAAAAAGAGACAAAGAGAGACACAGACAGACAGACAGCCTAAATGGTAATTGTTATGAAAACCTGGGCTTCCATCTAGACTACTTCACACCCTGCCAGGAGTACACACAGTCCTGGTTAAGAACCATAGAACACTGGCATCCTGCTTATGAATAGGTAATATAACCAGGTAACTGTGGATGACACATGCTGGTAAGATAGAAACTGGCAAGAAGATACATATATAAATATACATCTATAGGAAGGGAGTCAGGACAATGGCTGAGGCCCAGAGCTGAAGTTAGAACGTGACTGCCCAGTGACAGGTTGTGATGATATCAGATTGCAAGTTGTTTGGGCCAGGCTGAATTCATTCCAGAATCCGTATTTGGCAACGGTATTCTTAAATAACGAAAAGTATCCTACTTGGAGAACAGAAATCACAAAGTTGTTTACTACTCAGTAATTATTCAGCATAATAGACATTGATATGTAAATGCAATATAAAACAGCAACGAACAATACAAACATCAACTTATCAAATACCTATGTAGACTCTGTCACATATTTCCAGCTACACTTATAAATTCTCGTATTTCTTTAGATGGCCAGAAATAATTTTTTTCCTATCAGATCCTATGATTTTCTGTTTAACGTGTTGTTTTTCTCCACCAGACTGAAAGCTCCTTAAAGGCAGAAACTGCGTACTGGTTCATGAGTTTCATCACTGAGCATAGAGTAGGTGCTCAGTATTTGGCAAATGAATGATCAAATATTTTAAAGTAACTCAGGAATCAAACAATTTAGCAAAAGATAGACTTGGGAATATTTTGCAAAGAATCATCTTTCCCATAGGTTAAGAGGTCTCTTTAAAAAATGACATTTTCCAGATATCACATACATTGTATCTAATACTCAATAAATATTTATTAATGAAACTATTTAGTCTTAAGACTACTTATATTCTGTAATAAGGGTGATTATCATAGGATAGCCTCACAGGATCCTCATTAACTATTTTTATGTTCCATCTAATTTGCACTAGGGTCCAATAAGTAGGGTTTTTTAAAAATGTATAAGATGAAATTCTTCAGATTATTGGAGTTTACTACTTGTTTCACTGAATCACATACTTACCATGAAAGCAGCAGCAGAGTAAAAAGAACCGTCTTCATTTACCCCCCAACAAACTGGTCTCAGGTGTATTAGTTCTTATTCTAAATTTTAACAGCTTTAATTTAAGCTAAAACCATTATGACTAAAAACCATCTTGATTCCTTTCACTGAACTTGTAGTATGAATCCAGCTTATAGTACATGCTGTATCCAAATACAATAAAAACTATTCATTCACAGAATTAATGAATTCGCTCTGGCTTTAAAAGGGTTTGAGCAGAAAGTAGCAAGACAGCCATAAAGTGTGTGGGTCAGTGAGCTGAAGCCATGCCAAAGAACCACTAATACTTGCCTCCTGGAAAGGTTATGGAAAACTTTAGTAGCTAAAAGCCCTTTGAATAAAATCTAAGAAAAATCACCTTAATCTGTATGATAACTATTAAAATTTTTAGACTCCAGTATATTTCTCTCTTAATAGCAAGTTGATAATGGTGCCGTTTCCCTTGAATGGAAGTACAATTGGGTCTTTTCTGATTATCAACATTTAAAAAGTACGCTCTCAGCTAAACTGTTGCCACTAAGGAGAGAGAAAACTCATCTAATCCCAAAAGTCCTATTAACTGTTGAACAGAAATTATTTATTCTACATTAAAATAAGGTCATCAAAATGCATGCACTTACAATTTGCAGATATGGTATACTGACATTAAAACTGTCATTCATATTTGCATGCCACACGATTCTCACATTGGTAATAAAAAAAGTTCCTAAATTTCCCTGTAAAAGAGAGTGATGAGAGAGGCATCAACAATCATGTCTGAATACTTACTCTTTATTTTCTAAACACGAGAATAATTCTGATTCTCACAGCAGCATAAAATACCAGAAATGAGTATTATGGGTAGTTATTCAGATGGGGAGCTGTCTATATCCTATAGAATATTTATCATAGTTTAAAACTAGAACTTTTCAAGTGTGCAAAGTTTATTTACAATTTAAGCTTATGATTCCATGTTTAGCAAGAGCTCTTCAATCAAATGCTACACCTTTGCCACACTGGTTATCAGTCGAATCTAGGTTGTAACACCCACAAAGGCTGGAAACTATTCTTAGTAAGAGACAAATTATTCTCTAGAAATTGATTTTTTTCTTATTCCAACTATTAGTTGCTTGTATGTTTCCTCTGGTCATAATTTCAAGAGGAAATGAAAAGTTACAATCATGGATGTAGGAGTCACCAAATGAGTTATATGTTTAATTCCATAAAGACTGGATTAAAAGGCTTCCATGACTGTCCATCCTATAACTCTCCTCAATCAGCCTAAGTTATCATGATGTGGAGGGTAGTGTGGTATGGGGGAAGAGCGTGGCTGTGGGACAGAATAGATGTGGAAGTCACTTAATTCTTTAGGGCCTGAGTTTTTCATCTGTAAGTGAATAGAGACTGGACTAGATGACCTTTAAGGCCCATTCCAGCTCTAAGTCTACACATAACAAATGTTGATAAAAAGAGCATTAAAACCATACAAATATGAAAATCAGAATATTATGTATATCAAGAGCTATGTTAATTAAGAGCTCTAATGCTTATTTTAACAGTTAAATAAATATACAAACCCAATCATAAATGGAAAAATGATTACCAAAGAAAGCACTGCCCCAAAAGGTTCATTAGTTCTTTGCATGGTACCTGATCACTGGATAAATTCCATACTCCATTGATTTTATCATATACATGTTCTCGTGGTAGTAATCTTAGTTGCTTATTTTGAATTAGTGCACTTCTCAATTTAAAATCACGATACATTTTAGAAGTTTCATATGCTCTATAAAAAAGAACAAAAGACTAATCCAAACTGAAAATGTGATTTTCTTAGATTATGTTTACTTATCTACAAAAATACACAGTTATATACTCAAATAGTTACTAAGGTACATTAAAAATTTTTTCTTCTCATTAAGTTTTGGTGATTATAGTCTTTTGTACTGTATTTGTCATTTCAGTGTAGTATTTACAAATTTTATCTCAGTACCTATATTTAAGATGTCTAATTTTTAAAAAATTTATTTTATTTAATCTATTTTTGGCTGTGTTGGGTCTTTGTTGCTGCATGCGGACTTTATCTCGTTGAGGTGAGCAGGGGCTACTCTTCATTGCGGTGCACGTGCTTCTCACTGCGGTGGCTTCTCTTGTTGCAGAGCACAGGCTCTAGGCACGTGGGCTTCAGTAGTTATGGCATGTGGCTCAGTAGTTGTGGCTCACGGGCCCTAGAGAGCAGGCTCAGTAGTTGTAGCACATGGGCTTAGTTGCTCCGTGGCATGTGGGATCTTCCCAGACCAGGGATCAAACCTGTGTCCCCTGCATTGGCAGGCAGATTCTTAACCACTGTACCACCAGGAAAGTCCCTAGATGTCTAATTTTTAAGTCAATATATATAGTATGGCACAAATGAGAGGAAGCAGATTTTTTTTCTTTAAGCTGAAGAACAATGCTTGCAAAAACAGACATGGAAATTAATTTTTCTATCAAAAAGCTTCCCTTCATTTCTCTGTTTTAGTTAAAGGTACCATTATTCTTTTGATATAAGACTGCAACTACTTTTCTCACTGAAACCTGAAAACATTATGCTCACATCTACCTTTATACAGAAAATTAGAATGAATCTGTACCAACTCCAAAAGATACCCTAGGACAGTGTATGTATTTGTGTGTGTGTATGTATGTAATAAAATTGCTATAACTTTGTTTTCTTTCCATGTCTCCCTATTGATAAATAATAAACACAGAAGAAAATTCTGATTAAATTTTGGTTAATTCTAATTTTAACTCCGCAAAAATACAGGTTAATTTACCCTTTTAATAAAACTAAAGGGTTTTCTTTGCCTGAATAACTTTCAAAATCATTTATATAAATTATAATATGTATTGTTAAACTTCTGATTTTTACATTAATTAATCTTCTAGTATATAAATTATGAAAGAGCAGGATTTGAGCATTTGACTATAAATCTTAATTTCCTTTAGGGTGGTAATCATCAATATTTAACCAGTGGAAAAAAATGGAAACTATTCATGTTATAAATTGTTTTGGAGGGAACACATAACATTTTTATACTATTAAAGAAAAGTAGCTTCTCTGTTCCCTTCATACTCCATTTCATATTACTTCTCTAAGTAAACTGAAATAAAAAGATAAGAATTAGGTATATGCCTAAGAGAGCTTAAAAAAATATGTTTTCTCACAAAAACTTGTACACAAATGCTCACAGCAGCATTATTCCTAACAGCTAAGAAGTGGAAACAACCCAAATGTCTATCAGCTGATGAGTGGATAAACAAAATATGTATCTATACAATGGAATCTTATTCAGCTATAAAAAGGAATGACGTACTGATATACGCTACAACATGTAGCATGCTTGAAAACATTACATAAGTGAAAGAAGTCAGACATAAAATGCCACTATATTGTATGATTTCATTTATATGAAATGCTCAGAATAGGCAAATCCAGAGACAGAAAGTAAATCAGTGGTTGCCAGGGGACCATGGGAATGAGGGAATGGGAAGTGACTACTATGGGGGTTTCTTTTTTGGAGTGATGGAAATATTCTGGAATTGAGTAGTGGTGAATATACAACACTACCAAACTGTAAACTTAAAAATGGTAAATTTTATCTTATGTGAGTTATATCTCCAAGAAAAGCAAACAATTATATAGATTAAAAAAACATCAACATAATTAAAAAATAAAATAACAACTAGGAAAGAAATAAATTTGCAACATACATGACAGATAGGAGTAAAATTAAGAAATTTACAACAGAAAACTATACATAGCCAACAAATATGAAAACTTTCAACATCACTAGTAATAAAAGAAATTCATATTAAAACAATGGTATATATACATACTATATATATCTGTGTGTATAAGTTTTTGTGTGTGTGGTTTTTTTTTTTTTGGCCTGTCATCTTAGCCAAACTTTAAAAAAAATCATAGTACTTAGGGCTGGTTAAAAAAAAAAAAAAGAGCTGGGGTAGTAAAAAGAGAATAAGAAAACAAAAAATCAAACAACCACAAAACAACAAAAAATTTCTCTTTAGAGAAATTACCCAATCATGCCTTCTACTGTTAGAAAAATAACCTTAATTCCTTAACTGAATTATTCAACTTGGTTATCCACATTGAACGAATTCTCTATTTCATTTTTAACTACCTTGGTAGCTAATTTAATAGACTCTTCAGCAGTTTTATGTGTTTTATAAATACCTTCAAAGTGTTTATTAAATGGTAATGCTACATGTTCTATGTATCTTCAGGATGTTTGCAATAGAGCTTGGAGGAAGACAGCACCACATGTTGAAATTTTACCCTCTAAACCTTTATATCATAGAATTACCTTAAAAATATTCAATAATCTATAAAGTATTACCATACCTGTGTACTGCAATCACAGAAGTAAAAAGTCTAGGACTTCCAGGAACCAAATTTGTAAATATAAACTCAAAACGAGTACTGTTACATTTTGTTAGTATATAAAGAGCTTCAGTTTGGCCTCGTAATTTCTGTAAAGACAAATTTATTTAAAGCTTCAGATTTTAAGAGCAATTTCTCATTTATAGTAAAAACAAACATCAACCTCAAATATCTACTGTTTCTTCACTATATATATTTCAATAAGATTTTTCAGACTTACAGAATTAGCAGTCCTTGTTGTAATATTCAATATGCAGTTGTAACCAATAGCTAAAATTTAAAAGCAAAGAATTTAAAGAACATGGTACAATAAATTGAGGGAAAAAACTATATATACAGAACTTTTAAGTTTAAAAAATTAAATATATATAAAAATACAATTAATATTTTTTTATGAAATATCTACAAATTTAAGTTAAATAATTAAAAGGACTAGAAAGATAATTCTGCCTCTTTTGAACAAAAATATTCTCAACATGGGGAAAAAGGAGGTTTGCTTCTCTAAAACCTATACAGTATTATTTACTAAAAATCTTAGCACCACAACATCAAGAGAAAAAGTCTAGCTGGAAAATCTACGATACCTTTAAAAAACAAATGAAACAAATTTAACACAATGAAAGATTGTACTTTTATTAGAATTTAATCTCCCTTCTTTGGTATTACTTGAAACAGGTTATAGCAAGTTTCAAAGTAAAGTAAAAAATGAAACCAAAAATCATTCAGTGTATATGTCCAAGAGACAAAATGGACAGACTGAAAAAAACATTCCTTTTGTATTATGAGGCAGTCTGTGGTTAGTCTAGGGTTTCTTAAGCTTTTATCAATTAAAGTTTTTCACATATTTCATAGTATAGCTTCTGCTGGTGTCAAGAGCCACTGTGCAAGTTTACTTGACAAATTATTTTTTTTTCTTTCATGCTAACAAAGATACTTACAAAGATTGACTCTGAGTAATGCCAAAGAGTGCCAGATAATTCTTAAATTTGTTACTAAGAGTCTACCTAAAAGCAAACAAACAGAAAAATAAATTACCTTAAATAAGGACCCATTTTTGCAGTATAGAATGAGATGGACATGAAACTTCTGGCCCAGTACCAACAGCAACACCCACAGATGTTTTTCATACAGTTATTAATTGAAAATACTTATTGCGCATATCCATTCTAGGTAAGGTATACAATGTGTGATTCAGAATCTCAGAGAAACAAAATCTGATAGTTACTGAAAAAATACAGGTATTCACTGCCAACACCTTGGTTTGACTCAACTGACAGAGGAGAAAACTTTGTACTGTTTTTTTTTTTTTTCTCAGTAGAAGCTGTTCTGGGTGTCCCAGTAGGTTATATGCGTCCAATTGAGTATGAGTACAGGACAGTATAATTATTAAGCCATTCAGTGAAATCACACTTCTCAAAGAACTCTCATATATATATGAATCCCTGCCATTTGAGCAGTCTCTTAGCAGTTCTCATTTAAATGAGCCATATACTCATATACCCAGTTTTTTTGCTGTGAGCAAACTTTTTCCTCATATGAAGTTATGGCTAGGCTGAAGTCTGTTTAAGGCTTATGCTTTTCATTCTTAGCCTCAAACTGATGTTCTTACACTGAAATATGTACTGTTAGATAAACTTCATTTCTCAAAGTATGTCCTATGAAATAGTAGTCCCTATAGATGCTCCAAGAAAAAAAAAAGTCAAGTAAATCTGTGCATGGTAAACTATGTGTCTTAGAAGTTTGTAATACAATTAGCATATGAGGATAGTTTTGAAATATCTTGAACTAGTATCTTGAACTAAGTTAACTCTCTTAACTTTAACACATTTCTTCAGCAAATTATAACAATGGAATTCTTTTGATGAGTTATCTATAGCCATGTCATACTCCTTCCTCCCTGAAAAAACCCCTAGAATATCCAAAATCAGAGAAACTAAGCCTGTGTGAATGCTGGAGTGAGATGGGATAGGAGGTCCTAAAAACTAAGGAAGGCGTTATCAAGAGAAACTGTGGAACATTACATGGTATGTTTGACAAATAGTAAGTCACCCAGCATGGCTAGAGTGTAAAGTTCCCACAAGATCACAGAGGACTAGACCTGCATCTATCAGTCAGGGTCAAACAGAAAAGAGATGGCTCACTTAAATTAGGATAACTGGGGTTTATTTACAGAAGGACTTATTACAATGGTATGGGGTGGGGCATCAGGAACCATAATTGACATATAATGCTGTTTCATATCTTATTCTCCAGCTAATATAACTTAACGTTTGTAATTTAAACCAGAAATATAAAATACATTGGAAATATACTCACCTTTATCCCCATTATTTCCTTTGGTGTCTTCAATTGAATCTAAACAATCAATAAGGACTTCTCCAGGTCTTGTTTTCATTTGTCTAAAATAAATATAAAGGCTTTAATTTTTTAGCTACAACTATACCCGCTTACCATCTAGTGAGGGAGAGAAAAGGCATATGCATATAAAACAGACAAAAGTATAAATAATACAGTACCAAATGCTCAGGCATTTGAAAATAAGGTTTTCAAGAACTTAAAGAACCTGGAGATCAAGTGGGGCCTGGAGTGACCAGGGACATGGAGAGAAGTCAGAACTAAAGGAGAGGTAGGATTTGGAGAAACAAAAGAGAGAGAGGAGAACCTATGATTAAGGACCAGAAATAAGAAATGATAAGAGAATGTAGGAAGACTGGCCTGGCTGGGGAAGAAGGTACATGTTGAGAGGTAGTGAAAAATACAGTAGGATAGGTAAGAAGGAACCAGATTATGGATAACCTAGTATGTCAGTCAGATAGATATGGGTTTTATCCTGTGGACAGTGGAGAAGCCCCAGAGGTTTCTGAGTAAAGCAAAGGAGTCATGCAGTTATGGAAGGAACAGATTAAAGTAAAGCAACATTTGGACTTGGTACACAATCAGATAAAGGAGACAAAAGGAAATAAAGAATGAAGAATAGGTTGCTGACTGATAGAATGTAATCTAGAGTGCCGAAAGAAAAGAAAAGAAAAGAAAAACCTAGCAGAATATGTGGTAGAGCCTTCTAACACATTCTCGATAAAACCAACTCAATTACCTACTGGAAATACAGACATGATCATATACTTCACTGTTGAAAAGCCATATTACCCCACTACCTAGATGATGAAGTCCAAAATCCTCAACTGAATATTTCACAATCTAGCTAATCTACCTTTCTATTTGCACCTCCTTTCTCTACCTGCCAGACCCTGCTTCTAGCCAATGAGATTTATACCTCTAAGACTCTAAATCTAATTTTTTTTTTCTTTTCTTCCTTTTCATTTTTCTGGAATACTCTCCTCCTGTATACCCTAGCAAGGCCCTGACCATTCATCAAGGCTCAATTCAAATATTATTTTTTCTTTGAGGCCTTCCCTAGGAAGAATGAACTTTTCTGTTTCTATGGTCCTCCAGCTTTTTGTTCATTTTTTCCATGACAGTATTTACCACATTTTTTATAGTTAGTTGTTTACATCTATCTCCTGCAGTAGAATGGGGGTGGGGTGGGGGAAGGGTCTCATTTCCTATTATTTTTGTATCTTTAGCTATCAGCACAGTCACCAGTACATAGTAAGCATCTGATAAATGTTTAATAAACTGAAAATGTTCATGAAATGAATCTTTGCTTAAGAACCCTCCAAGAATAGCAGGAAAAGTCAAAGAATGTGTGCAATATGTAACCGTTGCTTATAACTTTACAAATTCCCTTCCCTCACAACGCCTTAAAGGATCCAAGACCATATCAGTATTATATATCTAGCCACAGCTAAGCCTGGAAAATTAATATTTCATTTTTTCCACCTAAGAAAGTTCTGTTCATAATAAAAAATCATGCGAATTGGCTAAGAAGCTCCAAACCATCAACCCAAGAACCTTAGCTTTACTGTTTTCCAACACTTACTATCCCAATGGGCACTTTTTTCCTGGACTGCCGGCAGGAGGTTTCTAACTATTCTCTTTAAAACATGAAAATTTCCAAAAACAGGGCTTCTGTTTGAGAGGCTCCAAAAGAGGGTTCCTTCTTCCTGTTGGTGATTTAGATGAATAACTAGAAACGAAGCTTACCACGGAAATAAAGTCTGCATGGTCAGGGATTTTGGAGAATGCTTACTCTCACTTCCCTCGGAGACTCAAGCTTTAGAACAGTGAAGTCATTTTTCTAAGGGCCCACAATGTGTGTTCTTATTCTAGACCTAGTTTCTGAACCCTCGTTTCCAGAGTCCCTGCTCCACATTCCTTCCACCTTACGAAACTGGCACCGCAAGCTCACTGGGTTGTACTGGACGCCCAAGCCCAAGGTGGTCCCTGCAGTGTTTGGGCTCAGCTTCCGACATGTCCCCCGGGTCAAGACGCGACCGGGGATCGTAAGGGACCGAAACTGCGTACAATCTAGACGCGCTCCGGCTGTGGCGCCTGGGGAGGGCCGCTGGGCCTCGGACAGTCTGGGGTCTCCTGAGGTGAGGACAGCAGACGCCAACCTCCTCCCACCCTCGCGAGGGTCTTAGGCTCCGCCCGCGGGTCGGGAAATCGCGCCGCGGCGCCCTCTATAGGCTCCCGGCCACTGGGGAATCTTGGCGACTCACTGCGAGGACACGTCGAAGCGGACATCCCGGTCCTCCCAAAGCGCATCCAGCACCGACATGGTGACCGCGGCGGCGGCCTAACGGCGTCTCGCCGGCTCCAAGACAACGGGCCGCCCCTGGCACGACGTCTACGGCGGGCGCCGAGACCCAAACTTCCTCGAGGTAGTGTGCGCGCTTTCCCGGCCCTGTGGTGTAGTTAAGCGGATTTGAGGCTCCAGGCAGGTTTCCGTGCCTCAGAGAAGCAGAACTGGCCCCGGCTCAGGAGCGGGTGCTTGACTTCTGAGTGACCTTCCGCACCTCCAGACTCGCCTTCTTAAGCCGTTCCTCCCCACCCACCCCCTTCCGTTCCTCTCCCTACACTGTCGGGAAATTTAGCCTTAGGGACTTACCAGGCGGTTCACTAGTTAGGACTCCGCGCTTCCACTACTGGTGGCCTTGGTTCCATCCCTGGTGGGCCAACTAAGATCCCGCAAGCCGCGTGGTGCGGTCTGAAAAAAGAAAGAGAGAAATGTAGACTTAAAACTCGAAATTCCTCGTCTGGCTCTGCCTCCTCCGGCCCAGCACACCTCATGCCGTCCTCGCGCCTTCTGCTTGCTCTCCAACCAGGCAGGGCTCAGCACCTTTGGAGGGCGCCCCCTTTCTCTGTCTGAACTCTCGTTCTCCAGATCTCTACCTGGCCCGTCCTTTGTCACTTAAGCCTCAGCTCAAAAGTGAACTAAAGCGGTCCTTAACCTTTCTTCTCTCGCTCTGCTGTGAGTACCTTGAGGACAGAGTTCCCTTTGAACCCACGCGAGCACAGAGTAGGCATTCGGTAAGTACTTTTCGAATGTATCAAAGTGCCGTCCTTCCCTCAGTTCATGACAGTTCTCTAAATCAATGGTTCCGAGTGTGGTCCGGGGACTCCAGGAGGTCCTCAAGATCCTTGCAGGGCGCCCACAAGGTCCAAATGTATTTTTAATAATACTATTTGTCTTTTTAATTCTCAGTCTCCCTTTGAGTGTACAGAGGAGTTTTTTAGAAGCCACATGATGTGAAATTGAATGTGAAAGAGATATGAGAAAACAGCTGTCTTAATATCAAGATGGATGTTAAAAAAGATTTGCAAAAAGGTAAAACAATGTTACTCTTCTCACAATTTTTTGAAAATATAATTTTTAAAATGTAATATATGTTAATATATAATGAGGTTATTTTTACTTTTAAATGAATTAAGTGAATTTTTAAACATATCAATAAATATCAATAGCTATAACCCATATAAACAAAAACTCTTTCAGATCCTCAATGATATTTTTAAGGGTGTAAAGGGGTCCTGGGATCAAAAGTTTGATCACTTTAAATTATCTGGCACCCTGGTGTGTCAGGCTTTGTTCCAAATACTGGGTATATTCATATGAAAGGCATGAGGAATTTTTCTCGGTTGACGAAGGTAATGGAGACAAAGGAACATGTGGTGGACGCAGACTAAAGTGGCCCCCATTGAGTCATGCCCTTGTATTATCCCATCCCCTTGGATGTGAGCAGAACCTGTGACTTTCATCCAGCTAATAAAATATAGCAAAGATGATGGGATGTAAAAGTGACGGGATATCCTTCCCATGTTTATACTATGTTAAATAAGGCTGGATCTCAGCTGGCTGGAGCAAGAGAGACTCTCCTGCTTGCCTTGAAGAAGCCACCTGCTATGACACCGCCTTTAGGGCCAGCAGTCTCACGTCCTATAGGTGCAAGGAGCTGAAATCTGCCAACAACCTGAATGAGCTTGGAAGCAGATCTTTCCCCAGTAAAACTTCTGATGAGGCCTTAGCCCCAGGAAGTATCTGGATTGCAGCCTGGTTGTGACCCTAAGCAGAAAACCCAGGTAAGTCATGCTTGGACTTCTGATCTACAAAAACAGGGAGATAATAAATGTCTGTAGTTTTAAGCTGCGGTCATTTGTTATATGCTGCAATAGAAAACTAAGACAGAGATTGGTATCAGGAGTGGTGTGCTACTCTAACAAATAGCAGAGGCTATTAGACCCAGCAAAATTCTGCTGGTGGGAAGCAGGCTGATAAAATTACTCACCTGTTGGGAATTCCCTGGTGGTCCAGTGGTTAGGACTTGGCGCTTTCACTGCCAGGGCCTGAGTTTGATCCCTGGTTGCGGAACTAAAGATCCTGCAAGCTGCAAGGTGTGGCCAAAAAAAAAAAAAAAAAAAAAAAAAAAATTACTCGCCTGTAAACATGTGCTACATTTCATGAAAAAGCAAGGATAACTCAGAGGATCTGAGCACCATGGAAGATTATTCCCAGATCTTAAACCTTAAGCAGTAAAAACCCAACATTTGCGCAGATGGATGTCAGAATTGTTATATGGCAGTGGCTCATTTGTACCTTCCATTTCCCCCCTGTTGAACTGGAATGTCTCTAACTGTTCTCCTATGCCAGTCCCACCATTGTATGATGGGAGTGTTGGGAGCACTGATCTCTTTAGTTTCACAGGTCACTAAGGGGAATTGTGCTTCAAGGAACTGCACTTAGTGAATTATAGCCAGGAGCCTCATTTGCTCAGATGTAAATGATTTAGATGATGAGATCTTGGATTTTGAGCTGATGCTGTAATGTGATGAGAGGGGAACCTGGGGACGGAGTACACAGTTTTGTTTTGTTTTTTTTCCTTTGGGAGAGGCATGAATTGTTCAGGGCTATAGGCAGAATTCCAGGTGGCCTCTAAGATTCCCACCCATGGTGTACATATCTTATGTAATCCCCTCCCCTTGATTGTGGAAGAATCTATGTATAGGATATGAGTCTTGTGGTTAGATTATGTTGTATGGCAAAGATGAAAGAGTTTTGCAGATGCGATTAATGCCCTTTGAATTAGTCAAAAGGGAGACTATCCTTGGTGGGCCTGAACTTATCAGGTGAGCCCTTAAAAGAGATTTTCTTGCTGGCTTTGATGAAATAGTGTCCAAGTTATGAGAGAGCCACATGTCTAGGAACTGAGGGCAGCCTTTAAGAGCTGAGAGCCAGCAAGAAAACGATAACTCCAGTCATCCAACCACAAGGAACCAATTCTGCTAAGGAACCTGAATGAGCTTGGAAGGGGACCCCAAACCTCAGATGAGATCACATCCCTGCAGACACCTTGATTCCAGGTAAGCAAAGAACTCAGCCCAGACTCTTGACCCACAGAAAACACTGTGAGACAATAAGTTTGTATTGCTTTTAATCTGAGATGGTGATAATTTATTACAACAACATTAAATTAATGCCCTGACATCACAGTAGGACCTTTGAAACAAAGACTGAAATGACTATTTTTCAGTGCTTTTAACTGGGCCTTCATATACTTTGTTTCCCAGACTTTTTTTTCTCCTGCATTTGTAAGTAAAGTTTTGTGTGTGTGTATGTGTTTTTACGTTTTAAATCAATTTTATTGAGGTATGATTTACATATAATAAAATATACCCATTTTAGATGAATTTTGACAAGTATATACATCCACGTAACCACTTCCATAATGAAGCTACAGAACATTTCCGTCACCCCAAAAAGTTTTTTCATGCCCCTTTGCAGTCAACTTCAGGTTCCAGAAACCATTTGTTTGCTTTCTGTCACTGCAGATTTTTTTCATTATTTTTGTTGTGGTACAATATATGTATATATATAACATTAAAAGTGCCATATTGTAAATTGATTTTGTGTGTTCTAGGATTTTATATAAATGGTGTAATAAATTACATACTATAGGGCTTCCCTGGTGGCACAGTGGTTAAGAATCCACCTGCCAGTGCAGGGGGCACAGGTTCGAGCCCTGGTCCTGGAAGATCCCACATGCTGCGTAGCATCTAAGCCCGTGCACCACAACTACTGAGCCTGCGCTCTAGAGCCTGCAAGCCACAACTATTGAAGCCTGCGTGCCTAGAGCCTGTGCTCTGCAACAGGAGAAACCACCGCAATGAGAAGCCTGCACACTGCAATGAAGAGTAGCCCCCGCTCACTGCAACTAGAGAAAGCCCACACACAGCAACGAAGACCCAATGCAGACAAAAATAAATAAATAAAATTATTTTAAAAATTATATACTATATATACTCTTCTGTATCTGGCTTCTTTCATTTTGCAGAATGTTTTGAGGTTCATCCATATTGATACATGTATCAGTAATTTGCTCCTTTTTACTGCTGTCTTATTTTGCATTCTATGGATAAACTGCAGTTTGTTTCACATGTTGGACATTTGGGTCATTTCCAGTTATCATTAATAAAGTTGCCAATAGCAATAATGCATAAGTCTTTTTGTGGATATAGATTTTAATTTCTTTTGAGTAAATTCCTAGGAGTGGAATTACTGGGTCATATGGTAGGTGTATTTTTTTTTTCTTTTTTTTTGCGGTATGCGGGCCTCTCACTGCTGTGGCCTCTCCTGTTGCGGAGCACAGGCTCCGGACGCGCAGGCTCAGCAGCCATGGCCCAAGGGCCCAGCCGCTCCGCGGCACGTGGGATCCTCCCGGACCGGGGCATGAACCTGCGTCCCCTGCATCGGCAGGCGGATTCTCAACCACTGCACCACCAGGAAGCCCTGTAGGTGTATTTTAAACTGCCATCTGTTTTGCATAACAGTTGTACCATTTTACATTCCCACCAACAATGTATCTCCATCATTTGTCAATCTGTTCAATTTTGCCATTCCATTGGGTATGTAGTGGTACCTCATTGTGGTTTTAATATGTATTTCCCTGATGACTAATGGTATTAATCATCTTTTCGTGTGCTGATTGAACATTTGTAAATCCTTTTTGTAAATTGTCTGTTTATGTCATTTCACATTTTTTAACAGGTTGTTTGGTTTTGTATTATTGAATTTTGTAAGAGCAAAGTCCTTTGTTAGATATGTGTATTGAGAATATCTTCTCTCAGTCTCTGGTTTGCCTTTCCATTTCTTAACTTTTTTCTTCCAAAGAGCAGAAGTGTTTAGTTCTTAATGTTAATGAAGTTTAATTGATCATTTTTTCTTTACTATTTAATATTTTCTGTGTACTGAGAAATCTTCCTCAACCTGAGATCACAACAGTTTTCTTCTAGAGGTCTTAACAGTTTTAGATTTTCATTATGTATATGATCTGTTTCAGGTTAATTTTAATGTATGATATGAGGAAAGGTAGAGGTTCATTTTTGTCCCTCATGAGATTCCTTTATTTTCTATATGAATATTCAGTTGTTCTAGCACCACCTTTTTTGTTGAAGTATAGTTGATATACAATATTATTGGGTTGGCACAAAAGTGCCTTTTAAGTAAAAATAAAAGACACATTTTTCATTTTCACCAAGAATTTTATTGAACAACATATTCACCGTTTTGTTCCACTACCTTCTGCCATTTTTCAGGCAACTTCATAGTTCTGTCTTCACAAAACTTTTTATCTTTTTGAGCAAAGAACTCTTCCAGGTGCCTTTTACAGTTTTCCAGGGAATTGAAATTTTTTCCATTAAGAGAATTTTGTAAAGACCGAAATAAATGGAAACCCGAAGGTGTAATGTCTCATGAATACGGCGGATGAATCAGAACTTCGCAGCCAAGCTGTAACAGTTTTTGCCTGGCCATCAAAGAAACATGCAGTCTTGTGTTACCTGATGGATGATGTGTTTTCTGTTGACTAATTCTGGATGCTTTTCATCGAGTGCTGCTTTCAGTTGGTCTAGTTGGGAGCAGTACTTGTTGGAATTAATCATTCGGTTTTCGGGAAGGAGCTCATAATAGAGGATTCCCTTCCAATCTCACCATATACATAACGTCACCTTCTTTGGATGAAGACCGACCTTTGGTGTGGTTGGTGGTGGTTCATTTCGCTTGCCCCACGATCTCTTCTATTCCACATTATTGTACAGTATCCACTTTTCATCGCCCATCACAATTTGTTTTAAAAACGGAACGTTTTCTTTACATTTAAGTAGAGAATCGCATGCGTAAATACGGTCAAGAAGGTTTTTTTTTTTTTTTTTGCTTAACTTATGTGGAACCCAAACATCAAAGCGATTAACATAGCCAAGCTGGTACAAATGATTTTCAGCACTTGATTTGGGTATTTTGAGTAGGTCGACTCTCTCCCGCGTGGTATAACATTGCTTGTTCTCAGTTAATGTCTCGATTTGATCGCTGTCAACTTCAGCTGGTCTACCGACCGTGGAGCACTGTCCAGCAAGAAATCTCCAGCATGAAACTTCGCAAACCACTTTTGACATGTTCGATCAGTCGCAGCATCTTCTCCATACACTGCACAATTTTTTTTTTGCGTTTCAGTTGCGTTTTTACCTTTCTTGTAAAATAATAAAGCATAATATGCCAGAAACGTTGCTTTTTCCCCCTCCATCTTCCGTATTAAAATGGCTACACAAAAATTCATCAATTTTGATAAGTTCTTTTTCAAAATGCATGCTGATATGACAGCTGTCACATACAATCTAACAAAATTGTTTCGAATGAAGTTAAAGACAACTAAGTGCTACTAGAGCCATCTTGCGGAAAAAACCGAAAGAACCTTTTGGCCAACCCAATATATAAGTTACGGGTGTATAATATAGTGATTCATAATTTTTAAAGGTTATACTCCATTTATAGTTATTATAAAATATTGGCTATATTCCCTATGTTATACAATATATCCTTGTAGCTTATTTTATACATAATAGTTTGTACCTCTTAATCCTCCACCTCTATATTGCCCTTCTTCCCTTCCCTCTCCCCGCTGTTAACCACTAGTTTGTTCTCTATATCTGTGAGTCTGCTTCTTTTTTGTTGTATTCACTAGTTTGTTGTATTTTTTAGATTCCCCATATAAGTGATATCATACAGTGTTTGTCTTTCTTTGTCTGAAGTCTATCCATGTTGCTGCAAATGCAAAATTTCATTCTTTTTTATGGCTGACTAGTATTCAATTGTATATATATATACCACATCATATACATATATTTGGCTGCACTGGGTCTTAGTTGCGGCATGCAGGATCTTCATTGCCATGTGCAGGATCTTTAGTTGTGGCATGGGAACTCTTAGTTGTGGTATACATGTGGGATCTAGTCCCCTGACCAGGGATCGAACCTGGTCCCCCTATATTGGGAGCACGGAGTCTTAACCACTGGACCACCAGGGAAGTCTCTACCACATTATCTTTATCCATTCATCTGTTGACAGACACTCAGGTTGCTTCCATATCTTGGCAATTATAAATAATGCTGCTATGAATATTGGGGCAAATGTATCTTTTCAAATTAGTGTTTTTGTGGCTTTTTTTGGTTAGATACTCAGGAGTGGAATTGCTGGGTCATATGGTAGTTCTACTTTTAGTTTTTTGAGAAACCTCCATACTGTTTTCTCCAGTGGCTGCACTAATGTACATTCTCACCAACAGTGTACAAGGGTTCCCTTTTCTCCACATCCTCACCAACTTTTGTTATTTGTGTTCTTTTTGATGATGGCCATCCTGACAGGTGTGAGGTGATATTGTGGTTTTGATTTGCATTTGTCGGATAAGTAGTGATGTTGAGCATCTTTTCATGTGCCTGTTGGCCATCTGCATTTCCTCTTTGGAAAAATGTCTATTTATGTCTTCTATTTTTTAATCAGGTTGTTTGTTTTTTGATGTTGAGATGTATGAGCTGTTTATATATTTTGGATAGTAACCCCTAATTGGTCATATCATTTGCAAATATTTTCTCCCATTCAGTAGGTTGTCTTTTTGTTTTTGTGATAGTTTCCTTTGCTATGCACAAGCTTTTAAGTCTAATTAGGTCCCATATGTTTATTTTTGCTTTAGGAGACAAAACTATTGCTATGATTTATGTCGAAGAGTGTTCTGCCTGTTTTCCTCTAGGAGTTTTATGGTTTCGGTCTTACATTTAGGTCTCATACATTTTGAGTTTATTTTTGTGTATGGTGTTAGAGAATGTTCTAATTTCATTTTTTTTTTTACTTGATATAGGTAATTTTATTTAATTAATTTATTTTCTCACATCTTTATTGGAGTATAAGTGCTTTACAATGTTGTGTTAGTTTCTGCTGTACAACAAAGTGAATCAGCTGTATGTATACATATATACCGATATCCCCTCCCTCTTGAGCCTCCCTCCTACCCTCCCTATCCTACCCCTCTAGGTCGTCACAAAGCATCGAGTTGATCCCCTTGTGCTATGCAGCAGCTTCCCACTAGCCATCAATTTTACATTTGGTAGTGTATATATGTCAATGCTACTCTCTCACTTCATCCCAGCTTCCCCTTCCCGCTCTGTGCCCTCAAGTCCGTTCTCTACATCTGCATCTTTATTCCTGCCCTGCCACTAGGTTCATCAGTACCACTTTTTAAAATTCCCTATATATGTGTTAGCATACAGCATTTGTTTTTCTTTTTCTGACTTACTTCACTCTGTATGACAGACTCTAGGTCCTCACTACAGATAACTCAATTTTGTTCCTTTTTATGGTTGAGTAATATTCCATTGTATATATGTGCAACATCTTTATCCATTCATTTGTTGATGGACATTTAGGTTGCTTCCATGTCCTGGCTGTTGTAAATAGTGTTGCAATGAATATCGGGGTACATGTCTCTTTTTGAATTATGGTTTTCTCAGGGTATATCCCCAGTAGTGGGATTGCTGGTTCATACAGTAGTTCTATTTTTACTTTTTTAAGGAATCTCCGTAGTGGCTGTTTCAATTTACATTTCCACCAACAGTGCAGGAGTGTTCCCTTTTCTCCACACCCTCTCCAACATTTATTGTTTGTAGATTTTTTGATGATAGCCATTCTGACTGGTGTGAGGTGATACCTCATTGTGCTTTTGATTTGCATTTCTCTAGTGATTAGTGATGTTGATAATCTTTTCATGTATTTGTTGGCCATCTGTATGTCTTCTTTAGAGAAATGTCTATTTAGGTCTTCCACCCATTTTTGGATGAGGTTGTTTGTTTTTGTGATATTGAGCTGCATGACCTGCTTGTATATTATGGAGATTAATCCTTTGGCAGTTGCTTCGTTTGAAAATATTTTCTCCCATTCTGAGGGTTGTCATTTTGTCTTGTTTATGGTTTCCTTTCCTGTGCAAAATCTTTTAAGTTTCATTAGGTTCCATTTGTTTATTTTTGTTTTTATTTCCATTACTCTAGGAGGTGGGTCAAAAAGGATCTTGCTGTGATTTATGTCAAAGAGTGTTCTGCCTATGTTTTCCTCTAAGTTTTATAGTGTCTGGCCTTACATTTACGTCTTTAATCCATTCTGAGTTTACTTTTGTGTATGGTGTTAGGGAGTGATCTAATCTCATTCTTTTCCCCAGCACCACTTGTTGAAGAGGCTGTCTTTTCTCCATTGCATATTCTTGCCTTCTTTGTCAAAGGTAAGGTGACCATACGTGTGTGGGTTTATTTCTGGGCTTTCTATCTTGTTCCATTGATCTATATTTCTGTTTTTGTGCCAGTACCATACTGTCTTGATTACTGTAGCTTTGTAGTATAGTCTGAAGTCAGGGAGCCTGATTCCTCCAGCTCCATTTTTCTTTCTTAAGATTGCTTTGGCTATTCGGGGTGCTTTGTGTTTCCATATAAATTGTAAAATTTCTTGTCCTAGTTCTGTGAAAAATGCCATTGGTAATTTGATAGGGATTGCATTGAACCTGTAGATTGCTTTGGGTAGTATAGTCATTTTCACAATATTGATTCTTCCAATCCAGGAGCATGGTATGTCTCTTTCATCACTGTTTTATAGTTTTCTGAGTACAAGACTTTCACCTCCTTAGGTAGGTTTATTCCTAGGTATTTTATTCTCTTTGTTGCGATGGTAAATGGGAGTGTTTCCTTAATTTCTCTTTCTGATTTTTCGTTTTTAGTGTATAGGAATGCAACAGTTTTCTGTGCATTAATTTTGTATCCTGCAACCTTACCAAATTCATTGATTAGTTCTAGTAGTTTTCTGGTGGCATCTTTAGGATTTTCTATGTATAGTATCATATCATTGTCAAACGGTGACAGTTTTACTTCTTCTTTTCCAGTTTGTATTCCTTTTCTTTCTTTTTATTCTCTGATTGCTGTGGCTAAGACTTCCAATACTATGTTGCATAATAGTGGTGAGAGTGTACACCTTTGTCTTGTTCTTGATCTTAGAGGAGAGGAAATTCTTTCAGTTTTTCACCATTGAGACTGAGGCTTGCTGTGGGTTTGTTGTATATGGCTTTTCTTATGTTCAGGTAGGTTCCCTCTGTGCCCACTTTCTGGAGAGTTTTTACATAAATGGGTGTTGAATTTTGTCAAAAGATTTTTCTGCATCTATTGAGATGATCATATGGTTTTTATTCTTTGATTTGTAAATATCATGTATCACATTGATTGTTTTGCATATATTGAAGAATTCTTGCATTCCTGGGATAAATCCCACTTGATCATGGTGTATGATCCTTTTAATGTGTTGTTGGATTCTGTTTGCTAGTATTTTGTTGAGGATTTTTGCATCAATGTTCATCAGTGATATTGATCTATAATTTTCTTTTTTTGTAGTATCTTTGTCTGGTTTTGGTATCACGGTGATAGTGGCCTCGTAGAACATGTTTGGGAGTGTTCCTCCCTCTGCAAGCTTTTGCAAGAGTTTGAGAAGGATAGGTGTTAACTCTTCTCTAAATGTTTGATAGAATTTGCCTGTGAAGCCATCTGGTGCTGGACTTTTGTTTGTTGGAAGATTTTTAATTACAGTTTCAGTTTCATTACTTGTGATTGATCTGCTTATATTTTCTGATTCTTCCAGGTTCCATCTTGGAAAGTTGTACTTTTCCAAGTATTTGTCCGTTTCTTCGAGGTTGTCCATTTTGTTGGCATATAGTTGCTTGAAGTAGTCTCTTATGATCTTTTGTATTTCTGCGATGTCAGTTGTAGTCTCTCCTTTTTCATTTCTAATTTTATTGATTTAAGTCCTCTCCCTTTTTTTGTTGATGAGTCTGGCTAAAGGCTTATAAAGTTTGTTTATCTTCTCAAAGCACCAACTTTTAGTTTTATTGATCTTTGCTATTGTTTTCTTCATTTCTGTTGCATTTATCTCTGCTCTGAACTCTATGATTTCTTTCCTTCTACCAACTTTGGGTTTTCTTTGTTCTTCTTTTTCTGGTTGCTTTAGGTGTAAGTTTAGATTGTTTATTTGTAATTTTTCTTGTTTCTTGAGGTGAGCTTGAATTGCTATGAACTTCCCTCTTAGAATTGCTTTTACTGCATCCCATAGGTTTTGGACCATTGTATTTTCATTGTCATTTGTTTCTAGGTGTTTTTAAATTTTTTCTTTGATTTCTTCAGTGATCTCTTGATTATTTAGCAGTGTACTGTTTAGCCTCCATGTATTTGTGGTTTTTACTACTTTTTTTCCTGGAATTCATTTCTAATCTCATGGCACTGTGGTTGCAGAAGATTCTTGATATGATTTCAATTTTCTTAAATTTTCCAAGGCTTGATTTGTGACCCAAGATGTGATCTGTTCTGGAGAACGTCCCATGTGTACTTGAGAGGAAATTGTATGCTTCCACTTTCGGTGGAATGTTCAAAAATATCAATTAAGTCTATCCGGTCTATTGTGTCATTTAAAGCTTGTGTTTCCTTATTTATTTTCTGTCTGGATGATCTGTCTATTGGTGTAAGTGGGGTGTGAAAGTGCCCCACTATTATTGTGTTACTGTCGATTTCTCCTTTTATGGCTGTTAGCATTTGCCTATGTATTGAGGTGTTCCTATGTTGGGTGCATAAATATTTATAATTGCCATGTTCTCTTTTTGGATTGATCCCTTGATCATTTTGTATTGTCCTTTCTTATCTCTTGTAACAGTGTTTATTTTAAAGTCTATTTTATATGATATGAGTATTGCTACTCCAGCTTTCTTGTGATTCCCATTTGCAAGGAATATCTTTTTCCATCCCCTCACTTTCGGTCTGTATGTGTCCCTAGGTCTAAAGTGGGTTTCCTGCAGACAGCATATATAAGGGTCTTGTTTTTGTATCCATTCAGCCAGTCTGTGTCTTTTAGTTGGAGCATTTAATCCATTTACATTCAAGGTGATTATCAATATGTACCTTCCTATTATGATTTTCTTAATTGATTTGGGTTTGTTTGTGGGTCTTTTTCTTCTCTTGTGTTTCCTGCTTACAGAAGTTCCTTTAGCTTCATTGTAAAGCTGGTTTGGTGGGGTTGAATTCTCATAGCTTTTTCTTGTCTGTAAAGCTTTTGATTTCTCCGTCAAATCTGAATGGGATCCTTGCTGGGTAGAGTAATCTTGGTTGTAGGTTTTCCCCTTTCATCACTTTAAATATGTCCTGCCACTCCCTTCTGGCTTGCAGAGTTTCTGCTGAAAGATCAGCTGTTAACCTTATGGGGATTCCCTTGTATGTTATTTGTTGGTTTTCCCTTGCTGCTTTTAATATGTTTTCTTTGTATTGAATTTTTTTTTTTTTTATTTTGCGCTACGTGGGCCTCTCACTGTTGTGGCCTCTCCTGTTGAAGAGCACAGGCTCCTGACGTGCAGGCTCAGTGGCCATGGCTCATGGGCCTAGCCGCTCCGCGGCATGTGGGATCTTCCTGGACTGGGGCACAAACCCGTGTCCCCTGCATTGGCAGGTGGACTCTCAACCACTGCACCACCAGGGAAGCCCTGTATTAAATTTTTGATAATTTGATTAATATGTGTCTCAGCATGTTTCTCTTTGAGTTTATCCTGTATGGGGCTCTCTGCACTTCCTGTATTTGATTGACTATTTCCTTTCACATGTTAGGGAAGTTTTCAACTATAATCTCTTCAAATATTTTCTCAGACCCTATCTTTTTATTTTATTTTATTTTATTTATTTATTTATTTTTGGCTGTGTTGGGTCTTTGTTTCTGTGTGAGGGCTTTCTCTAGTTGCGGCAAGCGGGGGCCACTCTTCATCGCGATGAGCGGGCCTCTCACTATCACGGCCTCTCTTGTTGGGGAGCATAGGCTCCAGATGCGCAGGCTCAGTAGTTGTGGCTCTCGGGCCTAGTTGCTCTGCAGCATGTGGGATATTCCCAGACCAGGGCTTGAACCCATGTCCCCTGCATTGGCAGGCAGATTCTCGACCACTGCGCCACCAGGGAAGCCCTCAGACCCTTTCTTTTTCTGTTCGTCTTCTGGGACCCCTATACTTTGAATGCTGGTGTGTTTAGTGTTGTCCCAGATGTCTCTGAGACTGTCCTCAATTCTTTTCATTCTTTTTTCTTTATTCAGCATCCCAGCAGTTATTTCCACCATTTTATCTTCCAGCTCACTTATCCGTTCTTCTGCCTCAGTTATTCTGCTATTGATTCCTTCTAGAATATTTTTAATTTCAGTTATTGTGTTGTTCATCACTGTTTGTTTGCCCTTTAGTTTTTCTAAATCCTTGTTAAACGTTTCTTGTATTTTTTGGATCATCTTTACTATGAATTCTTTTTCAGGTAGACTGCCTATTTCCTCTTGATTTGTTTGGTCTGATGGGTTTTTACCTTCCTCCTTCATATGCTGTGTGTTTCTCTGTCTTATCACTTTGCTTAACTTACTGTGTTTGGGGTCTCCTTTTTGCAGGCTGCAGGTTTGTAGTTCCCGCTGTTTTTGGTGTCTGCCCCCAGTGGCTAAGGTTGGTTCAGTGGGTGGTGTAGGCTTCCCAGTGGACGGGACAGGTGCCTGTGTTCTGGTGGATGAGGCTGGATCTTGTCTTTCTCTGTGTTTTGGGGTGCCTGTGACCTCATTATGATTTTAGTCAGCCTCTCTGCTGATGGGTGGGGTTGTGTTCCTGTCTTGCTTGTTGTTTGGCATAGGGTCTCCAGCACTGTAGCTTGCTGGTCATTGAGTGGAGCTGGGTGTTAGCATTGAGATGGAGATTTCTGGGAGAGCTTTCACTGTTTGATATTATGTGGAGCTGGAAGGTGTCTGGTGGACCAATGTCCTAAACTCGGCTCTCCCACCTCGGAGGCACAGCCCTGACACCCGGCCGGAGCACCAAGACCCTGTCAGCTACGCACGCAGCTCAGAAGAAAAGGGAGAAAAAAAGAATGAAAGAAAAAAATGAAATGAAATATTGCTGGGTGTAGGAACTCCTCCCCTCCCCCAGCCACCCCTCAGGGGTGCCGGTCCTGTAGGTGTGACCTTTACTTTTGCTCCCCCTTCCCTCCCTCCTACTCCCTCAGGACCCGTGTGGCTGGAAGGGGCCTCTGTGGGCAGAGGATCAGGCCTGGGATCTCAGCAGGCGCCCGGGGGCCCAAGTGGGCAGGGGAAACCTGGCCACACTCCCTTTTGATCCTCTGCCCTCCTGATGGTCCCCCAATTTCCCCCTTCAGGAGTGGGATCCCTTCCCTTCCCCCAGCCACCCCTCAGGGGCACCAGTCCTGTCCCACCTCCACTTCTCCTCCCCTCAGCTCAGAAGAAAAGGGAGAAAAAAAGAATGAAAGAAAAAAATGAAATGAAATAAAATAAAGTTATTAAAATAAAAAATAAATAATTAATTAAAAATTAAAAAGTAATAAAAAGAAAGAAAAAACCATACAGACAGAACCCTAGGACAAATGGTGAAAGCAAAGCTATACAGACAAAGTCACAGAAAGAAGCATACACATACACACTCACAAAAAGTGAAAAAGGAAGAAAATATATATATCTTTTGGGAAGTCTGAGGTCTTCTGCCAGCGTTCAGTAGGTGTTCTGTAGAAGTTGTTCCACATGTAGATGTATTTCTGATGTATTTGTGGGGAGGAAGGTGATCTCCTTGTCTTACTCTTCCGCCATCTTCAGTTAAGCTCTGTTTCTGAGATTTTGGATCATCTTTACTATCCTTACTCTGAATTCTTTTTCAGGTAGGTTGCCTATTTCATCTTCATTTATTTGGTCTTATAGGTTTTTACCTTGCTTCTTCATCTGTAACATATTTTTTTGTCATTTCATTTTTTTTTTTTTGGATGGGTGGGGGCTGTATTCCTGTCTTACTGGTTGTTTGGCTTGAGGCGTCCAGCACTGGAATTTACAGGCAGTTGGGTAGAGCTGAGTCTTGGTGCTGAGATAAGGACCTCTGGGAGGCCTCACTTCAATATTCCCTGAGGTCTGAGGTTCTCTGTTAGTCCAGTGGTTTGCACTCAGTGCTCCCACCACAGGAACTTGGGCCCAACCTCTGGCCTGGGAACCAAGATCCCGCAAGCTGTGTGGCACAGCAAAAAAAAGAAAAAAGAAAAAAAAGGAGCTGTACAATAACAAAGAAAAAAAAATATTAGAAAGATAAAAATTATATTAGGAAAAATATAATTGAAACAACTGCGACAAGGTAAAACAAAACCACAGCAGAAAAAAGAAAAGAAAAAAAAAGGGGGGGAACAGGCCAAAAGGAGCAGAGTCACCTCCACTTCTCCTCCCCCCTCACTCCCCCCCATGCCCCATATCCTACCCAGTCACTGGGGGTTCCTCCCTTCCCCTTAGGTGTCCATGGTCCCCCACTGATGCCTGTTTGGTGCCCTAGTTGTGCAGAGATGCAAATTCTGCCTCCTCTTAGTCCACCATCTTGACTCTGCCCCCTAACTTTATCCTTTTACATGCTATTAGAAAAATAAAAGATTTATTAGAAAAAATAAAAATATAACTGAATCAACAACAACAAGGTAAAACAGATCCCCACCCTAAAAGAAGAAAAAAACAAAAAACAAAAACCCTTGGCTATGGGGGGCAGAGTTTAGGCAGGGGTGCAGCTGTCCAGTTTTCCCAGTGCTACTTATTGAAGAGACTGTCCTGTCTCTATTGTATATTCTTGCTTCCTTTGTCACAGATTAATTGACCATAGTGTGGGTTTAGTTCTGGGCTCTCTATTCTGTTCCATTGATCTACTTGTCTGTTTTTGTGACAGTACCATACTGTTTTGATAACTGTAGCTTTGTAGTATAGTCTGAAGTCAGGGAGCATCATTCCTCCAGCTCTGTTGTTCTTTCTCAAGATTGTTTTGGCTATACAGGGTCTTTCATGTTTCCATACAAATTTTAAACTTATTTCTAGGCGGGGCGACTTTCAAGCTCGGGACAGGGCCTCTGCTTAGGACCTACATGGAAGGGGAGAGGCAGCACGTCCCCAGGGGGGCCTCCAGAGTGTGGAGTTCTGGAGTTTGGAGGTAAGGCCCTGGGTGAGGGTGTGTGTGTGGGGTTTAGGCTAAGTGCAGTTGGAGGGGGTCTCAGATGGGGTCTCTAAGTGTAGACGTTGGGCCTTGGATGGGGGTGTAGAGGTGGGGCTTGGACTCTGCATGGTAGGAGGGTGACTCCAAGGGCAGAGGATTAGGCCCAGGAGCCCAACAGGCTCCCCAGTGCCTAAGTGGACAGGGAAAGCACAGGCTGCATTCCTTTCCATTCCTCTGCCCCCACCCAGGGACTCCCTGTTTGCCGCTGGACCCCTAACAGTGGGTGGGTCCTGCTGGGTGTAGGAACTCCTCCCCTCCCCCAGCCACCCCTCAGGGGTGCCGGTCCTGTAGGTGTGACCTTTACTTTTGCTCCCCCTTCCCTCCCTCCTACTCCCTCAGGACCCGTGTGGCTGGAAGGGGCCTCTGTGGGCAGAGGATCAGGCCTGGGATCTCAGCAGGCGCCCGGGGGCCCAAGTGGGCAGGGGAAACCTGGCCACACTCCC
>NW_020174931.1:0-19457 GCF_003031525.2 Neophocaena asiaeorientalis asiaeorientalis | reverse complement strand
TCATCCAGCCCAGAGAGTCCACCATCCTTTGGGTGTCAGAGCGTTGGTTTAGTAGTATGAGGGCACACTTAGATGTGGAGATTGTGATCCCATGCAGAGGGGACCAGGTACTACATGTTCAAGGGGTCGAATTAGCTGGCATATCCTCCCGAGGTCCTCAGGCCCACAACAGTCCAGCCTTGGGACCAAATTGGGTCTGTGTCCAAGGATGTGACACTAGCATGTTCACCGTGACTAAATGAATTTAGTGATCATTTTTCTTTTCTATAATTTAATTTTAAATTTATAATGGAGGATAGTTGATTTACCATGTTGTGTTCTTTTTTGATATACACAAACATGATTCATTTATATAGAGATGACTATATATTTTTGGAATTACTTTCCAATTGAGGTTACTAAAGGGTGTTGAGAAGAGTTCCAAGTGCTCTACAGCAGGTCCATGTTGATTACAAGTTTTCTCTCTGTAAATATGTATATACTAACTCCAACCTCATGATTTATGCCTCCAACACACCTTTCCAGTTTGGTAACCATAAGTTTGTGTTCTAAGTCTGGGACTCTGTTTCTGTGTTGTAAGATAGTACCTTTGTATCAATTGTTAGATTCCACCGATAAGTAATATCATATGATATTTATCATTGTCTGATTTATGACACTTAGTATGAATGTATCTATGTCCTTCCAAGTGGCTGCAAATGGCCTTATTCCGTTCATTTCATGGCTGAGTAATATTCCATTACACATATCTACCATAATTTCTTTATCCAGTCTTCCTTCCAAGGACGTTGAGGTAGCTTCCAAGTAGAGGCTCTTGTTAACAGGGATGCATAAATTTGGAGTACCTGGGTCCTGTCAATTTACATTTTTTCCAAGATACAGGCCCAGGAGTGGAAGCGCCATATGCTCTGAAGCTCTGTTTTTGAGATTTTTAAGGAATCACCACCCACTTCTCCACAGTGGCTGTTAGCAATTTACATTCCCACCATCAGCTTTTCAGGGTTCCATTTTCTCCACGCCCTATCCTGCATTTCAGGTTTTACACTTTATGAGCTTGGCCATTCTGACTGGTGCGAAGTGATACCTCTTTGTAGTATTAATTTACATTGCCCGCCTATTTTGTTGGCCAAAAATGGAGTAAGGGTTTTTCCTGAATATATTAAGGAATAACGCATACAGCCTTTTTGGCAAACTGCATCATTGGCGATGTTCAGCAGCTTTGCATGTGCTTTAATGGCGAGAGCAAACTACCCCCTGAAATCCCTTTCCTGCAATTCTGCCTTGCTTACAAGGCCTTTATGAATACTTGGCTCAAGAAATGACTCCATTAGAGGTGTCAGTTACAACCCTGCATGTTTGTGAATTGCAGTGCCCCTGAGCACCAGTTTTCAACTTGTTGTTCAGGGAAGCAGCCACAAAGGGGCAGGATTTCTACAGACCTATTCCGGTTACTGGGGCACCTGAAGGATCGGGAAATAATTCTTCCAGATTAGGAAACTAGAGTGGCATATGCCTGTGCAAACATCTAGGGCTTGTGTCTCATTCCATCCCCCCATTCCCCTTCTTCACACGGAAAATTCCAAGCTGTGCAAAACCGGCTGTTGAGTGTGCTGCCTTCCCAAAGTGGGGAGACTCTAAGGAAAGGAGCTGGGGAACCCGAATACCAGGAGAAGTGGAGATGAGGTGACTTTCCCAAACTCTTCCCGAGCAGACGGTGTACCATCCTCTGGATGTCCCATTCATGTTTTAGCTGTAGAAAGGGTCCCCTGCACCTGGAGATATGGGACCCATGGAATGGGAGCCAGGCAGTATTACTCTAAAAGTGCTGAATTTGCTGTCCCATCCTCACCAAGGCTCTCAGACCCACGAGTGTAGAGCCTTAGGTCCCATCCAGCTGTGTGTCTAGATGTGTTCAGTCCAGGTTGCATCACAGCCCTTGAACAAATTTTGTAAGAATTTCTCTCTCTCACTGTCTTTTTTTTTTGTTCTTGTTATTTAATTTTATAATGGAGTATAGCTGATTTTCAATGCTGTCTTTCTTCCTGCTCTAAATCTATCCACTTGATTCACTTAAGGAGAGACATCAATAAATTTTTTTACAGATTCTTACCAGTCATATATCCTTTTCCGGTGACAACAGTGTGCTGAGTCCAGCTCTTTGAGCTATGCAGTAGGTCCTGTCGGTTATCTATTTTGTTTATGGAAATGTATCCATGCTAATTCCAACCTTCTGGTTTATGCATCACCCCACCTCACCATTCTCCTTTAGCAGCCATAAGTGTGTTTTCTAAATGTGTGACTCTGTTTCTGTTTTGTAATTGAGTTCATGTGTAGCCATTTTTAGATACCATCTATAAGTGATACTTTATGATAAGTCTCTTTTTATATCTGACTTATGTCACTTAGAATGATCGTACCTCAGACTCCACGAGTAGCTGCAACTGGCCTTATTTCACTGATTTAATGGCTCAATAATATTCCATTGTACATAAGTACCACATCTTAATTATCCATTTTTTACTTCCAAGGACATGTAAGTTGTACCCAAGTCGAGGCATTTCTAAACAGAGCAGCACTAAAAGTAGGGGTGCCTGTGTCCTGTTGATTTTTGGTTTTCCCAAAATATATGCCCAAGAGTGGAATTGCTGTATGCTCTATAGCTCTGTATTTTAGATGTTTTGGAAACACCATACACTTCTCCAGAGTGGCCTTGGCTATTTACATCCCCCCCATCAGCGTAACAAGGCTCCCTTTTCTCCATGGCCTGTGCTGCATTTCTGGTTTTACACTTTTCCAGGATGGCCCTTTTGATGAATGTGAAGTGAGACTTCTTTGCAATGCTGATTTGCATTTGGCGCTTGTTTGCATGGCCAAAAAGAGCGTATGCGTTTTTCCTGAATATATTTGTTTTTATGATGGGGTTTAGCTGATTTCCACTGCTGTGTTTATGCCGCTTTACACCCACTTGATTCACTTACAGACAGATATCAATAAATACATTTTAAGATTCTTAATAGTCACATATATTCTTAGGCGTTGAATAGGGAGTGTTGAGTCCAGTTCACTGAGCAAGGAGAAGGTCTTGTCTACTACATATTTGGTTTATGGAATGGCATCTGTGCTAATTTCAAACTCTGGTTTTATTCATTACCCCACCTCGCCTTTCCCCTTAAGCAGGCATATGTGTGTTTCCTAAATGTGAGACTCTGTTCTGTTTTGTAATTCAGTTCATGTGTAGCCATGTTTACATTCCCTCTATAAGTGATATCCTTTGATAAGTTTCTTTTTCTGTGTGACTTATTTCACTTAGAATCATCGTACCTAAATCCACTCATTATGCTGCTACTGGCCTTATGACATTGATTTCATGGCTGAGTGATATTCCATTGTACATAAGTACCACAACTTCTTTATCCATTTTTCTCTTTCCTGGGATATTTAAGGTGTACCAAAGTCGCGATTCTTGTAAACAGAGCAGCCCTAAACTTTGGGGTTGCTGTTTCTTGTTGATTTTTAGTTTTCCCAAGATATATGCCCATGAGTGGAAGTGCCCTATGCTCTGTAGCTCTATTGTTTAGATGATTTAGGAAACACTATACACTTCTCCAGAGTGGCTGTTGGCAATTTACATCAGCATATAAAGGCTCCCTGTTCTCCATGGCCTGGCCTGTCTTTCTGGTTTTTACACTTTTTTCGGATGGCCCTTTTGACCGGTGGGAAGTGAGACTTCTTTGTAGTGCGGATTTGCCTTGCCCCCTTGCTTGGTTGGCCAAGAAGGGCGTATTCGTTTTTTCCTGAATATATTCAGGAGAAATCGCATACGCCCTTCTTGGCCAACTGAATCATTGTCGAAGTTCTGCCGCTTTTCATGTGCTTTAAAGGCGAGTCCAATCTACCGCTTGAAATCTCTTTCCTGCAATTCTGCCTTGCTTTCGAATCCTCTTCGTTGCCTTACCTCAATATATTTTTGGACAATAGTTGTCCTTTATAATTCTGCAGGTTTTTGAATTACAGTGCCCCTGAGCTCCATTTTTGAACTCGCTTTTTTGTGATCTGGCCACAAAACCGCAGGATTGCTTCAGGTCCTATTCTGGTTCCGGGGCAGCAGGCTGAGCCTTTGGTTAAATCTTCTTCCTGATGGGAAACTAGAGTGACATGTGCCCGTCCAAACACCTACAGCAAGTCTCTCATTGGTTCCCCCTCTTCCCGTTCATCCTCCGTACAAATTGCAAACTGTGCGAAACAGGACGTTAAAGGTGCTGATTCTCCACGTGGGGAGATTGTTAGTAAAGCGGCTAGAATGGCGAACCCGAGGCCCAGGAGATGAAAAATGAGGTGCATTTTAGACCCCTTTCCCGATCACACGGTGTACTGGCCTCTGGGTTTCCCATGCATGTTTTACCTGTAGGAAGATTCCCTTGAACTTGAAGATTTGGGACCCATGGAATGGGTACCAGTCCGTATTACTTTAAAGGGTCTGCATTTCCTCACCCAATCTCACTAATAATCTTTGCGGAAACAGTTTCTAGCCTTATGTCTCATCCTGCTATGGGTCTAGATTTGTTCAATCCATGTTGCATCACAGCCCCTGAGCAAAAGTTGTTAGTATTTTTCTCTGTCTCACTGTCTTTTGTTTATTTTTTAATTTATTATTATATTGGTTACAGCTGATTTTCAGTGCTCTGTTTCTTGCTGCTGTACATGCACTTGATTCACGTACAGAGAGACATCAATAAATTTCTTACCAGTCGTATATATTCTTTTCCGGTGACTTGAGTGTGCTGATGCAGTTCTTTGAGGTACCGTGTAGGCCTTGTCTATTATCAATTTGGTATTTGGAACGGTATCTTTCCTAATTTCAACCTCCTGGATAATGTCTCCCCACCTTTCCCCTTTAGCAGCCTTATGTGTGTTTTCTACATATTTGACTATGTTTCTGTTTGTAATTTATTTAATGTGTAGCCATTTTTGATTCCACCTTTAAGTGATATCTTATGATATGTGTCTTTTTCTTTCTGACTTACGTCACTTAGAAGGATCGTATGTAACTCCTCCGGAGTTGTTGCAACTGGACTTATTTCATTGATTTCCGGGCTGAGTAATATCCCACTCTACATAAGTACCACATCTCTTTTATCCATTTTTTTCCTTCCAGGGACATTTAGGTTATATCCAAGTCGAGGCTCTTTTAAACAGACAGGCGGTAAACGTTGGGGTGCCAGTGTCCTGTCGATTTTTGTTTGTCCCAAGATATACGCCCATGAGTGCAAGTGCCCTATGCTCTGTAGCTCATTTTTTAGATGTTTTAGTAAACACAATACACTTCTCCAGAGTGGCCGTTGGCAATTTACATTTCCACTATCAGACTCATTGGCCACACAACAGAGGGATTCCCTCTAGCCCTATTCTGTTTCCGTTGGTAATCTTAGCCTTTGGTCAATACGTCTTCCTGATTGGAAATTAGAGTGACATGTGCCTGTCCTAACACCTAGGACTTGTCTCTCATTGTTTCTCATTCTTCCGCTTCATCCTCTGGACAAATTCCAAACTGTGCGCAACAGGATGTTGACGGTGTTGACATCCCCAAGTGGAGAGATTGTTAGGAAAGATGCTGGAGGGGTGAACCCGAGCAGCAGGAGATGAGGAGATGAGGTGCCTTTTCCAAACTCTTCCCGATCAAACGGTGTACCTCTGGGTGTCACAGGCATGTTTGAGCTGTAGGAAGGGTCCTGTGCATGTAAGGAGAGCACCAGGGATTTTTCCAAATCAGTGTCTCCCCGAACCCCAAACTGGGAAATTTTTAAGCTACGGCTACACGTATGTTCATTAAGGGCCTTGGGCAGTAGGCAGAGTCCGAACATTAGATGATTGAAGTCTAAAGGGTCAGAAGCGCTCACCATCGGTGTCCCTTAGGTTACATTTCATCTGTCATTGATAGATGATGTCAATAAAAATATCTATTCTTTTTCAGATTATTTCCCCTTATAGGTTATTGCAAACTATTGAGTGTAGTTCCCTGTGCTATACAGTAGTTCCTGGTTGGTGATCTATTTTATACATAGTGTGTATGTGTTAATCCCAAACTGTTAATTCATTCCTCCTCCCACCTTTCCCCTTTGGTAATAATAAGTTACAAGATTTTATACTTCTCAGAAATGGGGGAGCTGAAAGAGAGGTATCGTTTTCAATGGAAAAGCATTCGAAACAAGATTGAAGCTTCAGCCAAGATTATTAGATGTACATCCTTGGAAAGAAATCACTTCATTTCTCTAATGTTGAACTGACAAATAAGACAAACCCCTTCACTGAACTTGCTTATAATAAAGTGAAGGAAATATCAAATGGAAGTGTTACAAACATCTTATTTTACCCGAGCCTTATACACTGATCTATGTTAATTACAGTTTGGCTCACACATCTGTTCATTGAAGTTACAATGTTCTCAATTTCTGTTACTGATCCTCCAGAGTGGGCCCCAACAAGGGTCCCCCTGCTCAGTGTCATTGGAGCCAACAGAACGAGACTGACTTTCGTTCAGAAGCAAAGGAAACTTTCTATTTTGATCAGAGAATGGAGAGGTGAGAGCGTGCGCTCCCCCGCGGGCTGTGGGTCGGGCTGCTGTGTAGGGATCCCGTCAGCTTCAGCGGGAGGGAGGGGGCGGAGCTTTTGAGGGCCGTGTGGGCTGGAGCTCAGGCTCTATGTCGCGGAGTCTGCAGGGGCCCCACGAGCTGAGGTGTCGACCCAGCCATTTTGCACTAGGAAATCGGGTGTGAAGTGCCGGGTGTGGGACCTCTGCATGCGGAACCCTAGGAGCACGTGAAATTAGACAAAGCACAAAGGATAAAAAGGTTAGACTTTATTTTATTGCCCAGATTCTATTTTTACCTCCCAGGATATTTTAATCGGCATTGCCAGTGACAAACTCCTCCTCTGACTTTTGTCCCGTTCCTCATTCTTGGGGCATGAGGGTGCAGACCCCTCTTCTGAAAATGCTTCGTGCTGAGTTGGGAGTCCTCATACCCGGGGGTGGGGAGGGGCAGAACTTCTCCCCAGCAGCCTCCAGGTGAGGTTGGTTGTCCCCAGGCCTCCTGCCTCACTGCTCGTCGGCCTGAGCACCAGCATTGGAAGTGTTATAGATTCTAATGTCCTTTAAGGGTCCAGGAAAGACATGTGCAGAGACGCTGGGGGGGCCGGTTTTACCCCGCCCCACATTTGTTCGGCCACCTTAGGCTGACGGTTTCTGCCAGCCTAGATGCTCTGACCAGTAGTCTGCGCTTTCTTCAATTAGGTCCCTGAATTAACGTGCAAACAGCACCAGGTGTCAGAGCCCTGCCCGCTCACCTCCCAGACAGTCCAGGGTCGGTGGTGATCCAGGACCACGACGGCCACTGAGTCAACGGTCTTTTGAAGTAGCTAGGAGTCCAGCCAGTCTCATTGGCCGCCGTCACCGCGGTGTCTGTAGGCTTTTCTATGGTGACAGTGTGATATACGGTTCCCCCGCCAAGCTTATTAGCTCACCTCTGGGTGCAGCAAGTTCTGCAAGCAAGTAGTCTGCTCTTTTGGGGCACACTCTTGTTGTTTTCTGAGAGAAACTCCAGGTCAAGTGATGGTCACACGAGTCGTCATGGGGGTCCATTGCCCCTGGTTGTCTCTCTGGAGGTTGGAGTTGGAGGGCCTCCTCACTTGAGGTCAGCGTGCCCACGGAGCGATCCCTGCAACTTCAGGGCATGGTGGGTGGTTAGGATCACCACGTGGGGTCCTTTTCCCTTAGGAGGGAGCTGGCCTTGTGGGCTGCTGATTTCCAGGTTTTTAGATACCACCAGTATCCTGGCCGGATAGGGCAGTGGGCCAAGCCCTTGGTGACCGAAGTTTATCCTACCTGGAGGGCATTCTTGTGTTGTTCCATTTCAAGTGGTCCCAGTTTTTGCACTAATACCCCAAGGGCGATTCTGCTTCTACGGGGAATGTAAAGGTCAAAGGGTTTAGCTAAATTAGGGAGTTCCAGGCCAAGAGTCTGAATTGACTGCTCTTTCTATTCTTGAAAGGCCACTTCTGGATTCTATTCGAAAGGATCATCATCTTTTCCTTTCAGTGTTTCATATAGAGGCGTGGCTATTAGACTGTAGTTAGGGATCCAGATGCAGCAAACCCTGGCCTCCCCAGGAACCCTTAAGCTGTCTTCTAGTTTTAGAAGGTGTAAGACTGCAAATGGCTTCTTCCCTTTCCTGGGATCGGCTTCTCCGACCTTCTGTGAGAATGAAGCCCAGGGAGGTCACCTTAGTCTGTGATATTTGCACTTTTTTCTTGGACACCTTGTATCCTTTATTGGCTAGGTAGTTCGGAGGCCTCCTTAGTAGGGCTGGCGATCAGAATGTCCTCTGCATCTTGAAGGAGGGTTCCCTTTTCCAGAGGTAGAACTTTTAGGTCTTTAGCTAATGTTTCCCCAAGGATGGTGTGGGAATTTTGGAACCCATGGGGCAGGACGGCCCAGCAGTATTGTTTTTGTTGTATGTTGAGTCCTGCCACTCACAAGCCAAAATTTCTTGTGAGTCTGGGACTAATGGAATACAGAAGAAGGCATCATTGAAGTCTAATACAGAATACCATGTCCTGGTGGATGGTAGAATGACCAGCAGGGTGTAGGAATTAGGAACTACTGGATGTATATCCTCGGTGGCTTCACTGACTGTCCTGACATTCTTTACCAGGTCCCCGGCAGCCCACAGGGCTCTCGTGGTCAGGCCAATCCCAGGATATGGATCTCACCTGGGCAGGATCCCCCCATCCCCCTGCAGCCCATGGGGCTCTCGTGGTCAGGCTGCTCCCAGGATATGGAGCACACCTGCGCAGGTCCCTAGCAGCCAACGTGCTCTCGTGGTCATGCCCCTCCCAGGATATGGAGCTCACCTGGGCAGGTCTCCAGCAGCTCACGGGGCTCTCGTGGTCAGGCCCCTCCCAGGATATGGGGCTCACCTGGGCAGTTCCCCAGCAGCCCATGAGGCTCTCGTGGTCAGGCCCTTCCCAGGATACGGAGCTCCCCTGGGCAGGTACCCCGGCAGGGCTGGGCACACAGAAACCGTGCACATAGCCCTCATTGCAGAGCACCTCCAGCACACCTGTTGTTCAGAGCTGACACAGAGCACCTCAGAGCAGGACTAGAACTAACAAACAGCAGCTCCGACAGGTCTGTGACCCTGGGTGTCACTCTGTGCGTCCTCCCTCCACATGGTCTTCCAGAGACTTTCACTGCAGCCGGGGCACCAGGCCTCTGCCTCCACCCACCCCCCACCCCTCCTCTCCCTGACTCCTGGGTTCCTGTCATTAGGAGAGGGTCTTCTTGAAGTTGTCTCCCACTCATGGGCCAGGTAAAATTATTAGAAAACAAGCCAGAGCTGCAGCCTTTTGTCTATTGTGACTCTTAGGAGCTCACACCTGTTCCTTGGACCTGGCCGGTTCAGATAAAATGATTAGAAAACAAGCCAGAGCTGCAGTCCCTTGTCTATCCTGACGCTCAGGAGCCCACAACTGTTCCTTGGACGTGGCTGTTTCTGCAAGGTCCATTTTCTGCAACTGTGAGCCCCTGAGGGGTGAGGATTGGCTGTCCTGGGCAGCCTGACCCTGCCGGCCTGCCCTCCCCAGGTGTGCCTGGGTTGAGGTCAATATAAACACCGCTCCAGGCAGCAAGAGCCCCCACAGCTGTGCCTGACGCCATAGTCTCTGCCCCGTCAGCAGTGTCGGGGCTGGGCTGGTGGGAGGGAGTGAGGGGCCACGGCTCTGTGGGTAGTCCGGTGTGAGTCGCGCTCTGTTGGACTTTCTGCAGGAGTTGCCGGGCTGCCACCTGCTAAAGAAGAGGATGTGTCATCCATACCTGTCGCTGGAATTTCTCCCCGGGCAGAGGTGAGGAAGGAAAAAATCAGTGGGGGCCGGGACAGGAAGGGTATCTCAGGCAGGGAAATGGAAAGCTTCCAGAAGAGCGCCCGGGCCCAGGACCATCCTGGCTGGCCTGCAGGCACCAAGTCGGCCGGCGTGCTGTCCCTGGTGTGGCTCCATGGCCCTTCCTCTAGGCATTCAAGTCCTTGTACATATTCAGGTGTTTTACCTGGGAAGGGTGGGAACAGTTTAGTAGCAGCTGGCCTGGGGCTCAGCTGACGTTTCCCCACAGATGCCTCAGGACGGTCCCCCAGCTTCGCAATGAGGACGCTCCTTGCGGGGGTGCTGCTGGCTGCATGGGATTTTTTTTTTTTTTTAGGTTCAAGGTAGATTTTATTCCTCTGTTTTGTATTTATAGATATAAACATGGAAATAATTCATTCATATAAATACATCTCTGTGAAGGGAAGAACTTTTTATCTGTTTTACTTTAAAAAATTTTTCAATTTTATTTATTTATTTATACAGCAGGTTCTTACTGGTTATCTATTTTATACATGTAAATGTATACATGTCAATCCCAATCTCCCAATTCATTGAGGTGATACCTCATTGTAGTTTTGATTTGCATTTCTCTAATAATTCGTGATGTTGAGCAGCTTTTCATGTGCTTCTTGGCCATCTCTATGTCTTCTTGGAAGAAATGTCTGTTTAGATCTTCTGCCCATTTTTGTATTGGGTTGTTTGTGTTTTTAATATTGCACTGCATGAGCTGTTTATATATATTGGAGATTAATCCTTTGTCCATTGATTTGTTTGCAAATATTTTCTCCCATTCTGAGGATTGTCTTTTCGTCCTGTTTGTAGTTCCTTTGCTTTGCAAAAGCTTTTACGTTTCATTAAGTCCCATTTGTTTATTTTTCTTTTTTATGGCATTACTCTAGGAGGTGGATCAAAAAAGATCTTGCTGTGATTTATGTCAGAGTATTCTTCCTATGTTTTCCTCTAAGAGTTTTATATTGCCCGGTCTTACATTAAGGTCTCTAATCCATTTTGAACTTATTTCTGTGTATGGTGTTAGAGAGTGTTCTAATTTCATTCTGTTACATGTAGCTGTCCATTTTTCCCAGCACCACTGATTGAAGAGACTGTCATTTCTCCATTGTATAGTCTTGCCTCCTTTGTCATAGATTAGTTGACCATAGGTGTTTAGGTTTATCTCTGGGCTTGCTTTTTTTGTTTTTCCTTTTACACCTTTATTGTAGTATAATTGTTTTACAGTGGAGTGTTAGTTTCTGCTGTATAACAAAGTGAATCAATTATACATATACATATATCACCACATCCCCTCCCTCTTGCATCTCCCTCCCACCCTCCGTATCCCACCCCTTTAGGTGGTCACAAAACACTGAGCTGATCTCCCTGTGCTATGTGGCTGCTTCCCAGTAGCTATTGATGTTACATTTGGTAATGTATGTATGTCCACGCCACTCTCACATTTCATCCCAGCTTACCCTTCCCCTCCCCATGTCCTCAAGTCCTTTCTCTACATATGTGTCCTTAATCCTGTCCTTCCCCTAGGTTCTTCATAAACTTATTTTTCTTTTGATTCCATATATCTCTGTTAGCATATGGTATTTGTTTTTCTCTTTCTGACTGACTTCACTGTGTAGGACTGACTCTAAGTCCATCCAGCTCACTACAAATAACTCAGTTTTGTTTCTTTTTATGGCTGAGTAATACTCCATTTTATATATGTGCCAGATCTTCTTTATCCATTCATCTGTCGAGGGACACTTAGGTTGCTTCCACGTCCTGGCTATCGTAAATAGAGCTGCAATGAACATTGTTGTACATAACTCTTTTTGAATTATGGTTTTCTCAGGGTAAATGCCCAGTAGTTGGATTGCTGGGTCGTATGGTACTTCTATTTTTAGTTTTTTAAAGAACCTCCATACTGTTCTCCCTAGTGGCCATATCAATTTACATTCCCACCAACAGTGCAAGAGTGTTCCCTTTTCTCCAATAAATGCCTCTCCAGCATTTATTGTTTGTAGATTTTTTGATGATTGCCATTCTGACTGCTGTGAGGTGATACCTCACTGTAGTTTTGATTTGCATTTCTCTGATGATTAGTGATGTTCAGCATCCTTTCATGTGTTTGTTGGCAATCTGTATATCTTCTTTGGAGAAATGTCTATTTAGGTCTTCTGCCCATCTTTAACTGGGTTGTTTGTTTTTGTGATATTGAGCTACATGAGCTGTTTGTAAATTTTGGAGATTAATCCTTTGTCATTTGCTTCATTTGAAAATATTTTCTCTCATTCTAAGGGTTGTCTTTTCATCTTGTTTATGTTTTCCTTTGCTGTGCAAAAGCTTTTAAGTTTCATTAGGTCCCATTTGTTTAGTTTTGTTTTTATTTGTATTTCTCTAGGAGGTGGGTCAAAAAGGATCTTGCTGTGATTTATGTCATAGAGTGTTCTGCCTATGTTTTCCTCTAAGAGTTTTATAGTGTCTGGTCTTACATTTAGATCTGTAATCCATTTTGAGTTTTTTTTGTGTATGGTGTTATTTAGTGTTCTAATTTCATTCTTTTATGTGTAGCTGTCCAGTTTTCCCAGCACCACTTACTGAAGAGACTGTCTTTTCTCCATTGTATATCCTTGCCTCCTTTGTCATAGATGAGTTAGCCATAGGTACATAGGTTTATCTCTGGGCTTTCTATCCTGTTCCATTGATCTATATTTCTGTTTTTGTGCCAGTACCATATAGTCTTGATTACTGTAGCTTTGTAGTATAGTCTGAAGTCAGGAAATCTGATTCCTCCAGCTCTTTTAATTTCCCTCAAGAGTGCTTTGGCTATTTGGGGACTTTTGTGTCTCCATACAAATTTTAAGATTTTTTTGTTCTAGTTCTGTAGAAAATGCCACTGGTAATTTGATAGGGATTGCACTGAATCTGTAGATTGCTTTGGGTAGTATAGTCATTTTTACAATATTGATTCTTCTAACCCCAGAACATGGTTTATACCTCCATCTGTTTATATCATCTTTGATTTCTTTCAGCAGTGTCTTATAGATTTCTGAGTACAGGTCTTTTACCTCCTTAGGTAGGTTCATTCCTACATATTTTATTCTTCTAGATGCAATGGTGAATGGGATTGTTTCCTTAATTTCTCTTTCTGATCTTTCATTGTTAGTATAGGCATGCAAGAGATTTCTGTGCATTAATTTTGTATCCTGCAACCTTACCAAATTCATTGATTAGCTCTAGTAGTTTTCTGGTGGCATCTTTAGGATTCACTATGAATAGTATCGTGTTATTTGCAAACAGTGACAATTTTACTTCTTCTTTTCCAATTTGTATTCCTTTTATTTCTTTTCCTTCTCTGATTGCTGTGTCTAGGACTTCCAAAACTATTTTGAATAATAGTGGTGAGAGTGGACATCCTTGTCTTGTTCCTGATCTTAGAGGAAATGCTTTTAGTTTTTCACCATTGAGAATGATGTTTGCTGTGGATTTGTCGTATACAGGCTTTATTATGTTGAGGTAGATTCCCTCCATGCCCACTTTTTGGAGACTTTTTATCATAAATGGCTGTTGAATTTTGTCAAAAACTTATCCTGCATCTATTGGGATGATCATATTTTTATTCTACAGTTTGTTAATATGGTGTATCACATTGATTGATTTGTGTATATTGAAGAATCCTTGCATCCCTGGGATAAACCTCACCTGATCATGGTGTATGATCCTTTTAATGTGTTGTTTGATTCTGTTTCCTAGTATTTTGTTGAGGATTTTTACATCTATATTCATGAGTGATATTGGTCTCTAATTTTCTTTTTTTGTAGTATCTTTCTCTGGTTTTGGTATCGGGGTGATGGTGGCCTCATAGAATGAGTTTGGGAGTGTTCCTTCCCCTGAAAATCTCTGACGAGTTTGAGAAGTTTGGGTGTTAGCTCTTGTCTGAATGTTTGATATAATTCACCTCTGATGCCATCTGGTTCTGGACTTTTGTTTGTTGGAATATTTTTAATCACAGTTTCAATTTCATTACTTGTGATTGGTCTGTTCACATTTTCCATTTCTTCCTGGTTCAGTGTTGAAAGGTTATACCTTTCTAAGAATCTGTCCATTTCTTCCAGGTTGTCCATTTTATTGGCATAGAGTTCCTTGTAGTAGTGTACTATGATGCTTTGTATTTCTGTGGTGTCTGTTACAACTTTTCCTTTTTTATTTCTAATTTTATTGATTTGAGTCCTCTCCCTCTTTTTCTTGAGTCTGGCTAAAGGTTTATCATTTTTGTTTATCTTTTCAAAGAACCAGCTTTTAGTTTTATTGATCTTTGCTATTGTTTTTATTTCATTTATGTTTGCTCTGATCTTTATGATTTCTTTCTTTCTACTAAGTGGGTTTTGTTATTCTTTCTCTAGTTCCTTTAGGTGTAAGGTTAGATTGTTTATTTGAGATTTTTCTTGTTTCTTGACGTAGGCTTGTATTGCTATAAACTTCCCTCTTAGAACTGCTTTTGCTGCATCCCATAGGTTTTGGATCATCATGTTTTTCTTTTCATTTTTTTCTAGGTAGTTTCTGATTTCCTCTTTTATTTCTTCATGGATCTCTTGGTTATTTACTGACGCATTGTTTAGCCTCCATGTGTTTGCGTTTTTTACGTTTTTTTCCCTGTAATTGATTTCTAATCTCATAGCATTGTGGTCGGAACAGCTGCTCGATATGATTTCAGTTTTCTTAAATTTTCTGAGGCTTTATTTGTGACCCAAGATGTGAGCTATTCTGGAGAATGTTCCATGTGCCATTGAGAAGAATGTGTAATCTGCTGTTTTTGCATGGAATGTCCTATAAATATCCATTAAATCTCTCTGGTCTATTGTGTCATTTAAAGCTTGTGTTTCCTTATTAATTTTCTGTCTGGATGATCTCCACTGGTGTAAGCGAGGTGTTAAAGTCCCCCACTATTATTGTGTTACTGTTGATTTCCTCTTTTATAGCTGTTAGCAGTTGCCTTATATATTGAGGTGCTCCTATGTTGGGTACATATATATTTATAATTCTTATATCTTCTTGGATGATCACTTGATCATTATGTAGTGTCCTTCCTTGTCTCTTGTAACATTCTTTATTTTAATGATTTCCTGCTGAGAAATCAGCTGTTAACCTTATGGGAGTTGCATTGTATGTTGTCATTTTTCCCTTCTTGCTTTCAATCATTTTCCTTTGGCTTTAATTTTTGTCAATTTGATTACTATGTGCTCGGCATTTTTCTCCTTTGGTTTATCCTAACTGGGACTCTCTGAGCTTCCTGCACGTGGGTGGCTATTTATTTTCCCATACTAGGGAAATTTTTGACTATAATCTTTTCAAATATTTTCTCTAGTCTCTTCTCTCCCTCTTCTTCATCTGGGACCTCTATAATGCGAATGTTGTTGTGTTTAATGTTGTCCCAGAGGTCTCTTAGGGTGTCTTCATTTATTTTCATTCTTTTTCTTTATTCTTGTTCCATGGCAGTGATTTCCACCTTTCTGTCTTCCAGGTCACTTATCCGTTCCTCTGCCACAGTTATTCTGTTAACTGATTCCTTCTAGTGTAGTTTTCATTTCAGTTATTGTATTGTTCATCTCTGTTTGTTTGTTCTTTAATTCTTCTAGGTGTTTGTTCCTTAATTCTTCTAGGTCTTTGTTAAGCATTTCTTGCATCTTCTCGATCTTTGCCTCCATTCTTTTTCCAAGGTCTTGGATCATCTTCACTATCATTATTCCGAATTCTTTTACTGGAAGGTTGCCTATCCCCAACTCATTTCGTTGTTTTTCTGAGGATTTATCTTGTTCCTTGATCTGGTATAAAATCCTCTGCCTTTTCATTTTCTCTATCTTTCTGTGAATGTGGTTTTCCTTCCACAGGCTGCAGAATTGTAGTTCTTCTTGCTTCTGCTGTCTGCTCTCCAGTGATTGAGTCTATTTTAGAGGCTTGTGCAAGCTTCCTTATGGGAGGGACTGGTGGTGGGTAGAGCTGGGTGTTGCTCTGGTGGGCAGAGCTTTAATCTGCTTGTCTGTGGATTAAATAAAAGTTTAATAAAAAGTTTAATCCATTTGTCGGCTGATGCATGGGGCTGGGGTCCCTCCTTCTTGGTTGTTTGGCCTGAGGCGACCCAGCACTGGAGCCTAGCTTGCTCTTGGTGGGGCTAATGGTGGACTCTAGGAGGGCTCACGCCAAGGAGTATTTCCCAGAACTTCTGCTCCCAGTGTCGGTGTCCCCATGGTGAGCCACAGCCACTCCCCGCCTCTGCAGGAGACCCTCTGAAACTAGCAGTTAGGTCTGGTCATTCGCCTACGGGGTGACTGCTCCTTCCCCTGGGTCCTGATGTGCACACTACTGTGTGTGTCCTCCAACAGTGGAGTCTCTGTTGAGACTCTGAGTCTCTGAGTGCAGCTGAGACTCTGAGACTCGGCATGGAGTCTCACAGATTCTGGGTCCTGTGAAGCTTCGATGCTTTGTGGTTCTAGAGATCCTATAGGAGATGGTCCACAGCAGGTGAAGCTAATGCTGTGAGTAGAGGTGGTGAAGCCAAAGATCTTCAGTCCTGATGAGAGGTGCTGATGTACATACAGGACAAAATCATCTCGTGTGAATGTAGTTCAGGCACGTTTAAGATGAATGCAGTCATGTTAATGCCTAACATCTTCTATCTTGTGCCTCCCCTCAGCGACCCCCTCCTCAGTTCCTGAGGCTCCTGTAAATCATGTACAGGGGAATGGAGAGTGGGCTCTGTCCAGTCTGAGCCCTGAGTTACCCTGTGTGTACCTTAGGATACTTTGTATTTCTGTGGTGGCTGTTGTAGCATTATCTCTTTCATTTCTGATTTATTTGGGCCTCTCTTTTTAAAAGAAACATACTATGGTTGTCTTTTATTCTTTACAGAAGTTTAATAAGTGTTTGATCTACTACCTTTACCCTATGTATACTTTTTGCAGTGAGATTTTTACTTTTGTTTTCTTGTTACTATCAATAATTAGTGAGACTTCTTTTAAACTACCTTCAACATTGCTTATAAAGCTGCTTTATTAGTGATGACAGAGCTTTAATGGAACTCATGTTCTGGTTGTAAATTAGAATGCAATGTGCCAGCAAAAAGCCCCTTAAGTTTATGTCTCATTACTTCTTGTTCGTTTTTTAATTTAATTTTTATTTTTTATTGGAACAAATTTGATTAAAATGTTTTCTTTGTTGTAGGTGTGCAAGATGTGATTCTTTTACACATATACATATATCTATTCTTCTTTGGATCCATTTCCCATGTAGTTTATGACACAGTGTTGAGTAGTGTTCTCTTTGTATGCCGTAGGTCTTTGGTGATTTTATATTTCACATATGTTTCTATATCTGTGTTAACCCCAATATCCTAATGTATCCACTCCTCACATCTTTCCATTTGGTGAACCATAACTTTGTTTAATGAATCTGTGATTGCCTTTCTCTGTGGAAATATCTTCATTGGTGTCAATTTTTAGCTAACACCTATAAGTGATATTATAGGATATGTGTCTTTCGCTGTCTGACTTAGTACAATTTGCCTGATTACCTCTAGAATCATCTATGGAGCTGCAAATGGCATTGTTTCATTTTTTTCCTTGGCTAATATTCCATCTGTACATGTACCAGTTCTGCTTTGTCCAGTCACGTCTTGATGGACTTTTGGTTGCCTCCAGGTCTTGGCTATTGTTATACTGCAGCAATGCACATTTGCCTGCCTGTGTCTTTCCAATTCTGTCTTCTTATGTTATAGGCCCAGGAGTCGGCCTCCTGTATCATATGGTATCTCAGGGTTTACCTTTCAAATGCACCATGATTCTGTACTCATTAGTGGCACTTTCCAGGTTACATCCCACTTAAAGCTGAGGGTATGCATTTCTTCACAACACCTTCAGCATTTAGTGTTTGTAGTTTTCTGGCTGCTGGATATTCTGACTGGTGTGAGCTCATACCTCTTTGTGGTTGAGTTTGCATGTGACTCATAATCCGTTGAAATTGAGCTTTAAGGCATGTCCTTTTTATTTTTCAAACTGTGACTACAGCTTAGTTCGTCAAAGTGTTTTCTTAAAGTATATGTCACCTTGTGAAATTTATTGGCTATTACCTCCCTCAAGACATTTTGAGGGCAGGTTTCATTTACAGCCCTGCAGTACTTGTTCACATGAAGTGACCATTGGCACAGGCTTTAAAGCTGCTTTTGCAGGTAACGGCCAGAGGGTGGCAGCCTCTCTATGTACCCCACGCTGGTACTAGGGAAACAGACCTTCCTGCAAATCCTCTTCCTCGGTTATAAATTAGAGTGGAATGTGACCGGATAAACCCCCAAAAGCTGATGTCACTTTACTTATGTTTGTTTTTTAAATTTAATTTATATTTTTATTGCAGTAATATTCCATTGTGTATATGGACCACTTCTTGGTGCATTTCTCAGTTGATGGACATTTTCGTTCCTTCTAAGTGTTGGCTATATTAAATATTGCTGGAGTGAAAGATTGCCAGCCTATGACTTTTTGATTATCATTTTCTCAGGTGATAGGCCCAGCACTGGGTGTGACTGATTGACTAATAGCTCAATGTTTACCTTTCCAAAGCACCTCCATTGTGTTTTCATCAGTGGCTCTTACCATGTCTCCCTTGGAACCGAGGGTACACATTTATCCACAATCCCTTAAGCATTTATTGTTTGCAGCATTTTTGCAAATGGCCATCCTGAGTGCTGTGACCTGATAGATTTTTGTAATTTGGATTTGCATGTCTTTAAAAATTCCGAAAATTCATCATTTTTCCACGCCTGTTTCTTTTCTGTTAAAAAAAAAAAAAAGAAAAAAACGTGAGGGTACAATATACCTCTTGAAATCGTTTTCTTGGAATATTGCCCTCTTTTGAATTTTTGATCGATGCTTGACCCCAGGATTGTTTTCGAGGGCAGGTATTATTTACAGGCCTGCAAGTTTGGTGACTATTTTATGACCATTAGCACTGGGTTTAAAGCTGCTGTTTTGGAAAATGGCCACAAGGGGGCAGCATTTCTCCATTTCCAAGTCTGGGGACTAGGGCAGCAGAGCCTTTCTGGAAGTCCTGCTCCTAGGTTGTAAATTAGAATGGAATGTGCCAGGAGGAGCGCGCGTAAGTTTATGTGGCATTACTTCTGGTTGGTTTTTAAAATTATTTTAATCGGGGTAATGATTAGAATACTGTTTGTCCTAGGTGTACCCAATCTGGTTCATTTGTACATTATATACGTCTATTCATGTAAAGATCCTCTTCACATGTAAAATACTACAGAGTGTTCCGTACACCTCCCTTACTACATGGTTGGTCTTTTTGATACATGTATATAATATGTATTTGTATACGTATGGTAACGTTAATCTTAATTTATCCATTCCGCCCACCTTTCCTTTTAGAGAAGCATAGTTGTTTTCTAAGTCTGTGAATGTCTTTCTCTGAGGAAATGTGTTCATTTGTGTCAGTTATTACATAATGCCTATAAGTGATATCATGGGATATAGGTCTTTTGCTTTCCGACTTACCCC